>NW_005841995.1:1839178-1850148 GCF_000455745.1 Alligator sinensis
TATCACTCCCGGCTCGCACATGGCGACATGGACGGGATCGGGAGGCAGCCCGCACAGCTATTAGATAAAATACCCTACTGAAGCATGCCATCTATACAGATGTTGAGCGAGCCAGGCCAAACTGACATGATGCTGCATCTGGGCATGTACTGTACTTGGCACGGGGGCGCACAGAGCTGAAAGTAAAAGTGTTTCTTTTCTACGTCTGTAAGAAGCTATGCAGACCAGCACCTATTTACTGTTGTCCATCCCTTATTATCATATTTTCCTTTTTGCATGTGCTCATATGTTTGCCAAACTTTAACTTCTGAAGCTGAAAACTTCTTGCTTTCCTGATATGTTACATCTTATTTTGCAGCATAAATTCCACCCCAGGAACCCCAGCATGTCTTGGGGCAGCAGGAGTTCAGGGGTCTGCAGGTTCCACAGCTGCTGCTTCCAGTAGGCAGTTGCTAAGATAGGTAAATGCTAATTTTGCATAGCTGAGTAGATTTCAGGTAGAAAACTAAAGGTACCTCTCTAATTTTGATTTAACCTGCTTCAGGTTATATTTATTTTGCTTCCAAAAGTTTTTAATTTTGACAATGTTAAAAAGTACTTTAAAAAAGATCTCAGATTTTAGGACTGTGAAATATGGTATGGGATAATCCATAATCAAAATTAGAGAGGTACCTTTTAGTTATCTACCTGAAATCTACTCATCTATGCAAAATTAGCATTTACCTATCTTAGCAACTGCCTACTGGAAGCAGCAGCTGTGGAACCTGCAGACCCCTGAACTCCTGCTGCCCCAAGACATGCTGGGGTTCCTGGGGTGGAATTTATGCTGCAAAATAAGATGTAACATATCAGGAAAGCAAGTTTTTAACCCGTAAAACAATTATAAGTTTATTGTTTGCACCTAATGAACTATTTCTTTAATCCAGGGAGAAGTTTGTACGTTTAGACCCCCAAAATCATTTATTAAAATTGTGCTCATGACCCATGAGAACCCTTAAAGAAGTGACACATCAGCATGGGCCTGGTGAACTGTTGCCAAGATTACTCCAAAAATGTTGTACCTGCAGCATTGCCTCTTTTTTTTCTCGCCATGTACAGAGATCAGATGTTTATAAAAGCAGAGCTCTCCAACACAGATTTGCCACTAACAAATTTCCATATTTTAACTTTGCTGTCAGCCAGACATGCCCACACCTCATTAAAGATTCTGGATAGTTTATTCCAACAGGCATTTCATATACTAAAAAGTACTCTAATTAGCACTACCAAAAGAAGGTATTCAAAACATTGCTCTATCTGCACATAATCACTATATTAAACCATGTAGCCCTTGTTTTAATTCCTACTTGTTTGATAATTACCCACCAATGCTGCAGGTTTCACAACTGCTCTCCTTTCAGCAGCTTTGTTTGTAGAGTGTCTGGCAATAATCTCTCAGCACTGCATTATCATGCCCTTTTCATCACATTATTTAATCAATAGGGTAATGACCTCATATAAGCTACTTCCAGGCCCATCTTGTCATGCAGTGCTAAATAAATGAAACAAACAAAAGTCCTGGCTGTACACGCCTTCTGTTTTACAAACCCAAACATGAACAACTTACATGTTAAATCCATTCTAATTTGTAAAAATTGCAAAGTCTTCACATCTCCTGCCAGAAAACAGAACCTAAAGTGCTGTGAGTAATTGTTAGTTTCTTTGAATGGACCTAATTATAAAACATGTGCGCTCTTGGTCAAGTGTTCACAGGAAGGTTTCTTCGGATACGAGTAGAAACAATGTTTTAGACATTACTAGGAGTAACGAATTATGACAAACACCATGCAGTCTAACAATTTTGTGCTGCACTGCACTGTAGGAGAGGAAACTTTAGCTTCAAAGGAAATTCTATTTTGGGGAGCAAAATTAGCACAGCTTCTTTCCTGTTGCTTAATGAATTCTTAGAACAATCAAAAGGAGGACAGAAGATCCTATCCATGGAACCTTTCTCACTTGGTGGAAAGGAGTATGTGGAAAGGAAGGTAACTCTCCATTACACCATTCCAGATGTCCTGCATACTACCAAGAGCAACGGCTTCTTCTTGAGATTATTTTTGGCTTTTACACCATACTGTTATACCACCATGGTATGTGAAAGCCTGCATCTGGGATCCCTAGTTGGGTAAGGGATAACCCAAGGACCAAGAAAAGGAAGAATAGAAGAATAGATGCAAATAAGAAGCAGCACAGACTCACAACAGAACTCCTTATGACTGGCAGTATCGTTATTTTGTCACTTGCACACGCACTGATTCCCTCAAAAACGCACACAAAGGAAATAACTGGTGAAGTTAAGAATCTTTTTTATGTTATAAAAAATACTTTAAGCACATTTTACTCTTGATATTAACAACAGCCAATCTAGTTCTGCTGATATGCCTTCACAAAGTAGAACAAGAACTGATTTTTTAACTGCGCCAATGCTGCTTATATTTTTTGGCACTTTCTTTTTAGGTGTGTTATGAAAATGACAATGTGCCAGTCATCCAAGCTGTCGGCACCAACTAAAATCTGTTCTGAGGCAGAGTAATTTACACTTGGATGAACACCTCCCAAGAAGTAATCACTTAAATACCTACACGTTGAGGTGCAACTCATTGCTGGTTAGGTGACTCCTATAATGAGTATAAGTGTGATTTGTCCCCATAATCTGAAATGGTTCACGTGCAAACACTCAGTTAAGTTTATGTAGAAGCTGCTGCAGTAGTAACTATGATATTATGTGATCAACGTACTTGCTGTGTTACAAGAGATTAGTTCTGGACCATAAAATTGCATTTTGGAAAACATTTTCCTAAAACATCCCACATGACACTAGTTTGGCAAAGTAAAAACCTAAAAAACAAACATCCCCTTAATTGACCTAAATTCTTCAATTGGTCCATCTGGTGGGCTGGCCCCTGCAATATCATTATCGTGGTTTCCACTGTAGAGGCAGAAATAAAGGAGAGGAGTAAAAATGTAGGAGGTAATAAGATAAAGCAAAGAGAAGAGAGAAAATGTTACATACCACCAGAAGTGACCACCTAACCAGCATATTGGATAGGATCAGAGCAGTGGCCAATCACTTGCTCAAAATGTAGTATCAAAACATCAGATTATTTTTTTCTCATAAGAGTGATCTTAAATAGTTGAGTATAGACCACAAACTGGCTGTTTAAGCAATTTTTTTTACAAAAATGCTTCCTCTCTCTCTAAAGAATGCCATCCTTTGAGATGGTGATTAACACCATCCCTTAAATTAGCTGGTAAGAAACAGGTGATTTATTATTCTAACCCAACCTTCCAGAAAACAAGTGTATCCAACATCACAATGACACTTTGGTCTACATTTACTCAAGTACAAAGAGTTCTTATCCTTCTTCTCAATTGATGGCTCCCTAAAATGGCAAATTAAACAGCAACTACCTTAAGAAAAGCGACCAGCATGAGATATGAGAGCTATTAATCTCTAGGTTGCTGGTTTAAAACTGGCAGAAGAGTCTCACATACACACACAAAAAAAGAAATTGCACTCTGACAGTCCATCAATTTGAGACACCAAAATGAGATGCTATTCACAAGAGATGTTCAAAATATTGTTAAGTATGTTTATATTCACATTTTTCTCTTTAGATTTTTGACCTCTTTGATCTGAATGGAGTTATTCACACCTCTCAACACTATTGTTTCAAGATGTTTATCAATTCAGAATGGCAACATTGTCATCTCTTGTTTTGTAGGTTACCTTTGCCCCCGCAAGGAGGTAAAAAACAATTTTTAAATGAAACCTCAGATTCTGGAGCATCCTCTTGATAAAAATCATAGTGAACAAGAAAAGTATTATACAACATTTCTCACAGCATGGGCAGAAGGGGAAATCCAGAAGCTTCTCCTCTGCATATAACATATTGGGTGGGGAGGGAGGGGCAGCAGCCCTGGGTGCGTCCTTTGCAAAGATAGCTGCAGCTGCACCTGGCAGTTGGACTGTAGTGCAGCAGCTGGTGTGCCCCATGCATTGCTGATGTCCAGGGCCCTACTCAGAAACTCAAAGATCATTTTTTTTAATTTACCTAAAATTCCTTTTTTTAAATCTTGTGTGAGGCTCTGCTGTGTTAGCAAATGAAGAATGTGCCATCAGTGCAAGTTTGAAGGCAAAGAACTGCAGAGCTCATCAAAAGGGGCGCTCCTAGGTTCTGGCTCAAAGTCAAGATCTGATCTGCCTCTACTTGTCACGGAGAAAGGGAACACCCCATTGAAAATACTGTTTGTCAGGAAACAGACAGAGTAAGAAAATGAACACATTAATTAAATGAACTTTTAAAGGAACAATGCCTTATATTTTGCTATAACTTAAAAGGGTATCAATTTTCAAAGCTCAAAAAAAATGTCTGATAGAAATGTTAAAGGAATTTCCAAGTTAGAAATCACTGAAGAAAGGACTGAAAGAGGATAATCTAATTAATGTCAATCAATGTGTGTTTATGGAAAATATATTTTAGCAAGCTAATTTTTTACACTACAAGTTTGCCTGATACAGAGTTCCATGCTGATGCCATATTTAATCAAATCCAAGATGAGGTTTCCCTTCCCACAACCAGCATGGGAAAGAAGCTTCATCTTAGATTTCAGTACTGGCCCAGGATAGGGAGTGACACAACTCTGGAATGGCTTGTTTGGTGGAGGAGCAGGACCACAGCTGGGAGATTGTGGGAGAAACTGGGAGGGGTGCGGGTGCAGTGGGGGAGACAGCATGAGGGAAGATTGCACAGTCAACCCCCCAAGCTGCCCTCCTTACCTTCTGGGGGGGCAGGCTGCAGGGAAGAGCAAGGTGGGAGCAGGGAGGAGGGGTGCATGCAGCAGGGGCAGGCACAAGCATGGAGGGGCAGCAAGGAGGAAAGGTAGGCACCGGGGTGGGGGGCAAGTGGTGGGACGGTGTACAAGTAGGGAAGGAAAAAGGCAGGTGGGCAGGGATGGGGGCTCGCATTGTCACTGCTTTCTCTGCCACTGTAGTGGAGGGAGATGAATTGAAGATGATCTTCCACTAATTAGATTCCATACATGGGAAATTGTAACACATCTATCATTTTCCATGTAAAGTAGGGGTTCCCAAGCTATAGTGCACACACGAGACACCACTAGGGGTTATGTGGGAGAAATTGTATAATGGCAGATTTAATTTGTATTATAATAATAATTGGCATTTAAGGGGTTGAAATATAAAATGTGTGCTAGTAGGGGTATACAGGCAGCTGGTAAATCTGGAAGGGGATATGCAAAAAGAAAAAGGTTGGGAACCTCTGATGTAAAGAAACAAATTACTGGGGGGGCGGGTCTTAAATTCAAGATTATCATTATTTAGATATCAGTAGGTACATCTATGTGAGAGGTTTACTGTGCACTTGACTAATTATCTATGCCATAAATGTCTTGGCATCTACACATGCACCCCTATTAGGCTGGAGTAAAGTAATTTACTCCATAGATAGTATTTGTAAATGCAAGTACGATCCTGCTGTAGAGTAAAAAATTCCACAGCAGCACATGTGTAGAGGCTGCCCAGCTAGCTGGGACATGAGAGTGCTTCAGTACAGGAGCTGCCTGCCATCTTCACCAGCAGTGAAGCTCCCTCATGCCCTAGCCAGCCCCTCCACAGCATGCTGAGCCATTAAGTCTGGTCAGAGCAACCCTTGCTGGCAGCAGTCCAGGGCTGCTCTGACCAGACTCAGTGTGGAGGGGTTGGCTAGCACATGAGGGAGCTTCTGTATGGGTCTAGCCAGCAAAGCAGTCCCCGCACTGAAACATCCTGGTGCACCAGCCAGCTGGACAGCATCTACACGTGTGCTCCTGCACGCAAAAAAAACTCCGGAGCAGACAAGTACTTGGAAATACAAGTACTTGTCTGCTCCAGAGCTTATTAGTTTTCTGCACCCTCACAAGGGTACATGTGCAGATGAAGAGACATTTACTGCGGAGCTGATTAGGCTCTGCAGTAAATGTCCAACAGCATGCCCCGGAGCAATAAACTCCAGAGCAATTTGAGCCAAAGTAAACTGTGGCAGAATGCCATCTCTGTCTCTCCCGAAACTCTGCTATCAGGCTGATGACTATTCTGACAATTTGGTTACCATGGTCACTGAATAGTGCAGACACTCCTGGCCCCGTCAACTTTAACTAACCCTGAGTTGTAACCTGATCTGGATACACTTTTGAGGGAGAGGGAAAACTTGCTCACTCTCTCTATGTGACTGGCCTCACACACCTGGATGGGGAGGCTTAAACTCCCTATTGTTCTAAGCAATGTCATCATGACTGGGAGGGGGCTAGAGACCCTGCCAGTCTACCCAGCAACCAGTGATGCATTTCAAATTGGTTGGCTGGCAGCCAACAATTTCTGGCCTTCATTGGATCAGGTAAATGAGATCATAAGGGCTATATAAGTTAAAGACTGCCGAGGAGGGGGGGCTCCAGCCATAATGAGGACTCTCAGAGAAGCTGGACCATCTGAAACTCGCTCTCTCACTTGAAACTCATGTTCAATGAACTGCTTGCCTTCAGAGAGAATCTCCATCTGCCTCTGGATGATATTTGAGAGTAAGCTACTTAAGATCTAACTAGATATATAGTTTTCAGTAACTCAGATGAGTGATTAAAGGCTATTATGCCACTGTTTGCTCCAAGGGATTTCTCTGATATTGCTCTACCCTGTACCATATTCCAAACCTACTCCTTGTAACCAATAAAGTTCTCCTCTGTACCTAGCATGAGAGACTTATTGGGAGAGGGTCTAAATTATGACATGGGGTCCCCTTGTTTCGGCTAAGGGAGACCACTATTTGTGCTTCAGACTGAGGGAAGTACCCCAAGTTCTTACAATGAGTCAAGTACTCTCAACAACTACTGTGTTTCCCAGAGGGCCCAGGGCCAAGATCAGTCCAGACCCTGGGTGGTGGCAGTGCTACCCTCAGGCTTGTGGGTGTGCTCCAGGAAGGGGGTCGGCCAGACATGAGGCATCCCCAGAGAGGCACTTGGAGCCTGGAAGGTGGTTGGGTGCAGTGAGGCAGGTGGCTCAATGCAGGAGCACCCCCTACTGGCCTGCCCCATAAACTACTCCCAGATACAGCATCTACACATGTCCATGGGACAGCAGCAATTTGAACTGGAATGAAGCAGTTTATGCCAGGGCTGCTCAGCCCTGGGATCAGGGTAACAGTGTTGGGGGGCAGAGGAGCTGGCTGTGGCAGGAGGGTGCTGAAAGTCCAGAGTTGTGTGGCTACGTGCCAGGCAGAAGTCTGGCCCCTGTCTAGCTGGGCACAATTTATGCTCATGGTCAGTGTCTAAATATGTATTTAATCATTATAAATTACCCTGGCATAAGACCGTACTGCCCCCAGCAGTACTATCTTACTGCAGCATTAATTAATTTACTGTGACCTAATACCACCGCATGCGTAGAAGGTGATGCTTTACTCCTCAACTAATTAGTGTACTCCACAATTAGGCACATGTGTAGACGCAGGCACTGAGTGGGAGTTTGGGAGGTTATAGTAGCTCAATATTTGGCACTGGTGAAACCACAACACTGTATCTATTATTGTATCTACACTTCAGAAAAGACACTGAAAATCTGAGGGGTTTGAAAAAGACCTATGAAAATAATTGTAATAAAAACATATTATAGCAAGAGACTGAAGGCACTTAATCTATTTAGTTTATCAAAGAGAAAGTTAAAGGTTAATTTGATCACAATCAGCAGGTGTCTAAATGGGAGATGGAAATTTGGCAGTAGAGGGCTCTTCAGTCTAGCAGGAAAACCAGTTGCCAGACAAAGACATTTTTTTAACTGACAATCTTCAGAGTTTTTACTGACAACTAGACTTTTACTGACATATGTTTTCTGTAATGTAAACGTAACCCTTCTGCCACACCCTGGACAGGGCCAGGTTCAAACCTTTGAAGATTGTTGGTGAAAAAAAATTGCTTGGGTTGGTAACTTACTTGATGGCAGCAATGGTTTACACCAGGCTGACCTCCCCCGGGGGTCCCCTACACCCTGGTATTCCGAACTGCACCCTACACTGTGCTGCCCCCAACCAAGTGGTCCCCTACTTATCCCTACACCCTGATACCCACAACTGCATCCCACACCCTGGTGTCCCCCCAGTGCACACCCCCAGCATTACCTCCAACAACCCCATACCCTCCCTCCCAGCACAGACCCCCCAAAGAAAGACCACTGTCTGCCTACTTCTACACATGGTATTATAGGCTTACGGGAGGCATCACCAGGACCAGCGCCAGCACCACAAAGCCCTGAGAAGAGCTATCTCCAACATGCTGTGCTCCCACTCAAACGCCAGGTGGTGATGCTGTACTCCATCTGCGCTTTAATAATTCAGCCAGCTTGTTTTCCGACAATGGAGCTTCAGGAGCTCTGTGCTTTTACAGCACTGTTTTTGCTTCCTGATTTATGGGTGGCACATATTTTTAAGGAATTTAAGGACAGGTGTTTTCACCCTTGTTATTTATGGAGTGTCCATAATTTTACAGATAGCTAACAACACTGACAACAATATAACAAAATCTTATGGCTGGAACTTATATCCAGACAGAGTCTGACTAAAAATAATATGCAAATTTTAATCAATGGAACAATTTACCAAGTGCTGTGATGGATTCTCCGTCACAGGAAACATTTCAATTAAGACAGGATTGCTTTCTTAAACAGATGCTCTAGCTTAATCACAGCTATTGGACTTGAAGCAGAACTTGAATTCAGGAAAGTCTAGTGTCCGTGTTTTGCAGGGTATCAAATTAAACAGTCATAGCAGTCCCTTCACCTTCAACAACTATGGCTCAATGAATAGACTTATTAATACATGTATTTTAAGATTCTCAGAAAATTCCCCTGGACTTATAAAGTACATGTTGTAAATTTGCTGAACATGCATGTATGCATTCCAATGGAGAGATTTGATGTCTGCGTTATAGTGCGCATTATCATTCCCTCACCTGTGGAACTGCCTTACGTATGACACCTTCATAATACTGTACATACACAGAACTGGTTAACTAATATAGGTTTAATTAAAATTATGAAAGAAGCCAAATTGGTAAACTGCAATCAACACTAGCAGATGCCATGTTTTGTCACATACAATACACCTTTCCCCCAAAAACCAGCCACTAGAAATTAAAGTGTGCATTATATCCAAAAAATCTGGTGAAAAGATTCTGCTACTTACAGTTGAAACAAAAACTAAAATCTGCAGCAATCCACAGGGAGCAGAATAATGAGCACGTTCAGTCCCTAGCTGCTGCTCCCCAGTTAACTGGTACAAGAAAAGATCTTGCTTTTTTCATTCTGCCTTTCAAAAAACAAGGTGCATATTATGGATCGCTTCATGTTATATGTGAGAAAATATGGTATTACTCAAGATAATACTTTTCAGTAATTTTAGTTACACCATTGTTTTCCAAATGTATAGGTAAAACACAAATAACAATATGATAAAGAAATTAAAAATTAAACAGATAATTAGCAGGGCTGTGTGAAGCTTCGGTATGAGATTAGATTTGGAGAAGATTCGGCCTGATTCAGAGGCCGAATCTCCAAATCCAAATCAAATTGGGAGAAGACAAAAAGCATCTGAATCGTTTTGGAAAAGAGTCAGAAAATATTCAGAGATGGTCTTTCAGGGGAACAGAAACCAAGAAGAGAGAGGGGGAGCAGTGGGGGGAAGGACTGACATCTCTAACGGGCCAGTGACTGTGATCTCTTCCTGAGTCCCCTTCCAATCACAGTGCTCTGAGGGAGGGATGTAGGAACAGCTACATGTAGGACAGAGGCTTCTCTGTCTGCAGCCTTTCGGTCCCTTTTGTGAGCTGTTTCTGCCTGAGCAACAGTGTCTGAAAGGTACTGGTCTGGCTTGGCTTCCAAGTCAGTCTCCTGCTACTTTTTATTCTTGGAAAGGAGAATATAGCTTAGCTTACTAACTAGAATCCCTCTACTTATCCCTATCCAATCCATATCTTTCAATTTATATTGGTTCTTTGTTTTTTTTCAACACTTTTTAAAAAGAAAGCTGTTTTCCCTGGCAGTGTGATCCATCACTGTGCAGGGGAGCACATACACACACTCACACACATACATCATAGAAGAAGTCAGATGGACTCGATGATCTATTGAGGTCCCTTCCAACCCTAACATCTATATGAATCTATTATTACAACACAGCAGGGTTTCAATGGAGATCTTCCCAGAGGGGCTTCCCGACAACGGCTGTACTCACGGTTGCTAGGCGCGATGTTCCACGGGGCTCCACCTCCCCTACACCCCATCCACTCACCAACCAGTTACGTGATGGTCCGACATTGGCCTTGGCCTTGCAGACTTGCCTGCATTCTGCTTCAGGTGGAGGGAAGAGCATTCAGCCGAATGGCTCAGCCGGCTTGTGTCCCTTCTCTCTCTCTCCCTTGGACTTTCCTCCTTTCCTTCTTCTTTTTTCTTTCTGTGGTCTCTTCAAAAATAATATTCGTCTGCGGAGGAGCGGGATGTGGAGCCACCTCCTCTTCCCCAGCAGTCTCTAGGGGGCTCAAAACCCCTCTCCTGCTCTACCTCTTCAAGGGGGAGTGCTTGCCTCTGTTGGTCAGCTCCCACCAGGGAGCTGCAATACTTCCCCTGCTCTGTCTCTGGCAGGGGCTCAAAGATTTCCCCTGCCCCGCTTGCCGGTGCTGCGCCAGCCACGCTGTGCCTCTTCCCGGCGGAAGCCTCAGCACGCCAGACATGCTGCCCACCAACTCTCTCTCCCTCTGGCTCCTCCTCCTCCCCACGGGTTCTGTTGGGGCTTTTAAACTTCCCCGCAGCGGCCATGCCGGTCGCCGCTATTGGTCCAGCTGTTCCCCGCACAGGGAACAGCTGCTTAAACAGCCGGGGTAACGTCGGGTAA
>NW_005841995.1:1850181-1870426 GCF_000455745.1 Alligator sinensis
AACCGAACAGAGGTAAGTTCCCCCCTCGGGTGGTTTGTTTCTGGGTTCTGGGCCCCCCAGTGTCTACCCTTGCCTCCTTTCGAGTCTGTGGGGGCGTGTCACGCCACACACACACACACACACATATATCATACAAGAAGTCAGATCTTATTACAATACAGCAGAAGGCACACATTCATAGAAGAAGAGATTATATATAGCTATTGATATTATTAGTTATAGTTACATACAGACTAAACACAACACAGAAGTAGTCACATAGAGATTCAGATTAACACAACACAGAAGTCAGACAGTCATAGAAGAAATTATTTTAGTTATGCACACAACAGTAAACACAACACAGAAGTCAGAGATTCAAATTAATATAACACAGAAGTCGGTCATAGAAGAAAAGAACAGATTATATATCATTATTATTAATTATAGTTACAATTAGACTACAAACAACACAGAAATCAGATACATATTCAGATTAACACAACAGAAGTCAGAGAGAAGAAGAAGAAGAAGAGGAGATATTATTTTAGGTACACTACACAACACACAACAGTAAACACAACACAGAAGAAGTCAGACAGAGGCATATATCAGAGAAGAAAATGACATATATTTTATTATTAGTTAGTTACACAAACAGACACATTTTCCAGCACAGGAACGATTAATATGAAGCATGCTGGAAAGACAGGTGCCAGGTCTTCTGGCAGGGGAGGGAGAGGGTCTAGACAGGGTAGGGGGAGAGCTACAGCTGCAAGTTCCCCTCCCCTCCCCAAACATAGACACATCCTCTTTCCTGGCAGCCATGAGTCTTCTGCTGCCAATGAAATCAAGGAGGTGGGAGCAGTACCTGTCCCTGCACTGCACCACATCCCCTAACACCAGAAATAGGCACCAGCAGCAGAATGACAGCCTCCTCCACCCCAATTTAATCTCCCAGTGTGAGCCTCTCACTACCAGAGGAGGAGCTGGAGCTGGAACCAGGAGACCTGAGCACCCTAGCTAAAGAAATTCTGGGGACTGAGGGGAATCTGACTTTGAGCTCCACATCCTTCAAAGTTCCCCTAGACCCAGGTCTCCTTCTCAGGAAGGCACTTCAGAGGAGGTTGTGGAGGCAAATGGCTCAGCTGAATCAGCTCCTCCTGTTGTTGTGTCTCTGGCTGCTGAGGAGGAGGAAACACTTCACTACCAAAATGATGCTGCTGCATCTCAGGAGGCAGCACCCCCTTGTCCTTTCTCCTCCTCAGCCTGGCACCAGTGTGAGCATGCCCAAAGAGAAGGCCCCTGTGCACTCCAAAGCCCCTGCCCCCACAAAGCAGAGGCAGGCCACCCTGGAGCAGTGGGGGAAAGTCACAGACAAAGCGGTGTGCATTGCAAGGGCAAGTGAGATTACCCAGAGCATTGGGGAGATGCTTGCTCTGGATGGCCAGTCCTTCTCCTTAGTTGAGTGGCCAGGATTCAGATGGCTCATGGTCCTCGTGGCCCCATCTTAACAAGTGCCCGCAGGCACCACCTTTAGCAGGACATTGGTTCTCTCCCTGTATGAGGCATGCAGAGAGTACTTGAGGAGGAGCTGCACAAGGCAGGGCCGCAGGTAGCCTTGCACTTCACCTTCAACATTTGAAGCAGCCAGGGTGGAGATCATGCCTACCTTTCCCTCACAAGGCACCAGTGCAATCTGTCAGGCCATTGGTGGACTCTCCTTCAAGCCAAGGTGATGGATGAGTCCCACACAGCAAGGGAGATCATGGTGACCATGAACTGCATGGTACAGAGTTGGCTCGTTGGGCAGGGCGAGCTCACCCGTGGATTCATGGTCACTGACCATGGGGCCAATATGGTCAAGGCCATGGACTGTGGCCCCTTGGCCTACTGGGCAAGCTGCAGCCAGATGTGGCTGGATCTGGCCACGGTTGTCTGGGAATACCTGTCCTGTCCACCAACCAGTGTTCCAAGCGAGACAGTGTTCAGCCTTGTTGGGGATGTTGTGACACACCACCACACCTGCTTGGATCCTGGTTTGGTGGAGCAGCTGATGTTTTTGAAGGTAAACCTCCCGATGTTGGGTTCCCCAAGCTCCACCTGCAGACAGAGTGAGTGCCACCCTCTTCACTCTGTCTCCACCAATTTTCATTTTTTTTTTTTACACCAGTTACTGCCCTGCTCTCAGAGGTGGAGGGGGCACTCACTGTATCACCAGCCAGCAGGGGAAAAATATGTCCCTGCTGAGCTTCCATGCCAGGATGAACTTGGAGGTATGAGCTGGGGCTATGGAGAAGGAGGAGGCGCCAGGTCCTAGGCATGACCACTAAAACTGCACTCTGCCAAGGTCGGGGAGGCCTGGTGGGACTGCTGGCAGCACGGCAGCCCCAGGAAATGCCAAGACCGGGGATCCCCCCAGTGAAAGGCAGGTAGCAGGTGCCATAACCTCCAGCTACCACATGCATGCACACAGTCCTGGCTTATGAAGAAATAGGAATAATTGGAAATTGGAAAGAAAGGTGAAGCTCAGCTGTGGGAGTGAAGAGGAAGTTGAAATGTATTTGATGTAGTAGTTACCATGACATGAAAAGTAGTTGGTGGTAAGGGGGACTGAGCACAATGGGCACTACATCTTATTCAGATGGGCTGTACTAACCTATCCTCATGATTACCTAGAGAGTGACAGCAGTGGAGAAGAAGAACAGATGAGTGGAACGGAGGACAGTGACAGCAACAACAGCAGCAGTAGTGGGTCCTCCAGCGGAAGCTGGAGTGACAATGACGAAGAGACCCTGTGAACTGAGTACCCAACCCTGGAAGCGGGGCAAGGGTGGACATGAAAGGAGGGCTGGTCGGAAGGACCAGAAAGGACTGAGTTTTGTATTTCGTGTGTGTGTTGCATGCGGTTGCGGATATTGTAATGGGTACGGGTGGCCAGCGGGTCTTTGTACAGGTGTGCAGGAGCGCGGGTGCGTTTTTTTTCTGTAACGGGATTGGTTTAACCCTTTTGGGATGTAACAGGTTAGAGAGTAGATATATATAACCATATATATAGAGAGAAATATATTTTTACAAGTGAGCCTCTCACTACCAGAGGAGGAGCTGGAGCTGGAACCAGGAGACCTGAGCACCCTAGCTAAAGAAATTCTGGGGACTGAGGGGAATCTGACTTTGAGCTCCACATCCTTCAAAGTTCCCCTAGACCCAGGTCTCCTTCTCAGGAAGGCACTTCAGAGGAGGTTGTGGAGGCAAATGGCTCAGCTGAATCAGCTCCTCCTGTTGTTGTGTCTCTGGCTGCTGAGGAGGAGGAAACACTTCACTACCAAAATGATGCTGCTGCATCTCAGGAGGCAGCACCCCCTTGTCCTTTCTCCTCCTCAGCCTGGCACCAGTGTGAGCATGCCCAAAGAGAAGGCCCCTGTGCACTCCAAAGCCCCTGCCCCCACAAAGCAGAGGCAGGCCACCCTGGAGCAGTGGGGGAAAGTCACAGACAAAGCGGTGTGCATTGCAAGGGCAAGTGAGATTACCCAGAGCATTGGGGAGATGCTTGCTCTGGATGGCCAGTCCTTCTCCTTAGTTGAGTGGCCAGGATTCAGATGGCTCATGGTCCTCGTGGCCCCATCTTAACAAGTGCCCGCAGGCACCACCTTTAGCAGGACATTGGTTCTCTCCCTGTATGAGGCATGCAGAGAGTACTTGAGGAGGAGCTGCACAAGGCAGGGCCGCAGGTAGCCTTGCACTTCACCTTCAACATTTGAAGCAGCCAGGGTGGAGATCATGCCTACCTTTCCCTCACAAGGCACCAGTGCAATCTGTCAGGCCATTGGTGGACTCTCCTTCAAGCCAAGGTGATGGATGAGTCCCACACAGCAAGGGAGATCATGGTGACCATGAACTGCATGGTACAGGGTTGGCTCGTTGGGCAGGGCGAGCTCACCCGTGGATTCATGGTCACTGACCATGGGGCCAATATGGTCAAGGCCATGGACTGTGGCCCCTTGGCCTACTGGGCAAGCTGCAGCCAGATGTGGCTGGATCTGGCCACGGTTGTCTGGGAATACCTGTCCTGTCCACCAACCAGTGTTCCAAGCGAGACAGTGTTCAGCCTTGTTGGGGATGTTGTGACACACCACCACACCTGCTTGGATCCTGGTTTGGTGGAGCAGCTGATGTTTTTGAAGGTAAACCTCCCGATGTTGGGTTCCCCAAGCTCCACCTGCAGACAGAGTGAGTGCCACCCTCTTCACTCTGTCTCCACCAATTTTCATTTTTTTTTTTTACACCAGTTACTGCCCTGCTCTCAGAGGTGGAGGGGGCACTCACTGTATCACCAGCCAGCAGGGGAAAAATATGTCCCTGCTGAGCTTCCATGCCAGGATGAACTTGGAGGTATGAGCTGGGGCTATGGAGAAGGAGGAGGCGCCAGGTCCTAGGCATGACCACTAAAACTGCACTCTGCCAAGGTCGGGGAGGCCTGGTGGGACTGCTGGCAGCACGGCAGCCCCAGGAAATGCCAAGACCGGGGATCCCCCCAGTGAAAGGCAGGTAGCAGGTGCCATAACCTCCAGCTACCACATGCATGCACACAGTCCTGGCTTATGAAGAAATAGGAATAATTGGAAATTGGAAAGAAAGGTGAAGCTCAGCTGTGGGAGTGAAGAGGAAGTTGAAATGTATTTGATGTAGTAGTTACCATGACATGAAAAGTAGTTGGTGGTAAGGGGGACTGAGCACAATGGGCACTACATCTTATTCAGATGGGCTGTACTAACCTATCCTCATGATTACCTAGAGAGTGACAGCAGTGGAGAAGAAGAACAGATGAGTGGAACGGAGGACAGTGACAGCAACAACAGCAGCAGTAGTGGGTCCTCCAGCGGAAGCTGGAGTGACAATGACGAAGAGACCCTGTGAACTGAGTACCCAACCCTGGAAGCGGGGCAAGGGTGGACATGAAAGGAGGGCTGGTCGGAAGGACCAGAAAGGACTGAGTTTTGTATTTCGTGTGTGTGTTGCATGCGGTTGCGGATATTGTAATGGGTACGGGTGGCCAGCGGGTCTTTGTACAGGTGTGCAGGAGCGCGGGTGCGTTTTTTTTCTGTAACGGGATTGGTTTAACCCTTTTGGGATGTAACAGGTTAGAGAGTAGATATATATAACCATATATATAGAGAGAAATATATTTTTACAAACCCCCCCCCGCCCCCCAAAACCTGGCAAGGGAAATGCCATGACCACTAAGGCCATTTTCCTACTGGCAGGGGATAGCCACTTTTCTGGCAAGGGGTAGTACCTGGGAGAGGTAATGCATAGTTAGTCTCCCACTTTCACTTTCAGTGGGAAGATCTTGGCTTTATGCCCACATTATGGAAATGGGAGACTCCTCCCTAGCTTGCTCCTCTGGTTGTAAGACTGAGGGCAAGCAAAACTCGGGGGCATCTGAACCCCAAGAAGTCTCCAGGCTTGAGCCTGCACGTAGAATGACCACCAAAGGATTTGGAAGCATCTGAAGCTCCAAGTAGGAGTGGAGGATGTTTGCTGATAGTACGGCAACATATGGTTCTTGAATGACTCACGGCTTTGGAATTGATTTGGCTGATTTGACTTGGAACACAAAAAATGTTCCTTAAAAAAAAAGGTAGGTTCCCATTATTGCATTTACCCAATCTGGGCTATGTGTTTTATGACACTTCAGGATTTTCTTTGGCAGAAATTAGCACCTTTAAGAATAAGGCTCTTGATTCCCTTCTAATCCATTACTGTAAAACCCGGAGGGACAGAACAATGCAGGAAATGATTGCAAGGATGCTGCATGACAGATGAAGAATCTAATCTCTTACATGTGGACAATATGACAAAAATAAAAGCCAGCTGATAAACAATGAAAAAATTATAATCATAGCAGGTGTCCAATTCTTGTCTGTGCATTTGTTTATTCGGAGTTTTGAGAACAGAAGAACACAGAACTAATTGGTTGTGACATCCTAGATGAGTGGTGCTCAACCTACAGCCCATAGAATGGATCCAGTCCATGGAGTCATGTCACGTGGTCTCTGGGGAGCACCACACACCCTATACCCCAGATCAGGCTAGCACACAAGGATGGTCTGTGGCCAGATCCAGCCCACATACAGGCCCCATACCATACATCCGACCTGTGGGGCCAGATGGGTTGGGCACTACTGTCAAGTGCAAGATTCAATAATATTTGATGAACGGTGTCAGAACTAGTAGCCCTTGAAAATTCTCTACCAATGGAACAAGTAATGCACGGAAAGTAAAAGTTTCCCCATGAAAATCTGACAACCTGTTTCAGTACACGACTGCATTTTGGGTCACAAGCCTCCATGTCCTTTGAGACCAGCATTGTGCATTTATTTTAATGTGAGTTACATACACATATGGAACAGAGCCTTAATTTTTATGCGCTTCCATGTAAAGTGTGGGGCACACTTAACATGATGCAAATTTGAAGGATAATACATAGAATGTATATAACAAAACCCTCAAAAATGCTTTTTGTTAATAAAACTATTTTTTCAATTGTGAACTATGAACATTTGACATGAAAATATCATACTGTGAAAAGGTAACAATGAAGAAAATCAAATTAGGACTATAAGCTTAAAGTATCATATATTGGCACATCATTTGATTATTGGCTTTTCAGCAAGCTATTTAGTTACCATTGTAGGATAAACATTCTCCTGAGAGATATATAGCAATCAAAAACTAAACTTGTTTTAAATAAATAAGCAATGCCTATTTTCTTTCTTTTGAATGTTTGATCAAAAATCTGTCTTCTCTGATCATTGACTGCCTTTTGCTTTTTGTGCCCAACAAACTATCTTACTGGTTTACACTATAGATTGTGAGAGTTGTAGCAATTCTAGGTCTTCAAAGGCAGGTCAGCTTTTGTCACTGATGAAAGAAATCATCTACAAGATACACGGTAGATTAATATTTGTCAGACTTCCTAAGCAAGCAGGCAACCTATTTTTCCCCCCTGTACTTTAAAGAAGCTCATAACTGGTTTCTTATAAGGGGTGAAAACGAATCCACAAGCGCAAAACAGAAAACCTATTTCTCACTCCAAGATAGCCTGGAGCAGTAATACAGCAGGGTTGACAGATAAAAAAGCCTGGTTGCTGTAATTTTTAAGAACATTCTTGATCCCTCTATTGTCTATATCCTGTTTTCATTTATTAAACAATAAGACATGACAGACTATGTAGAAGTGCTGATTGATGCACCTCAGGTGCAGAGTAAGTTCTGGAGGCACACCCAAAATGTATATGTTAATTCAACACCACCAAAGGCCTTGAAGTGCCATATTACTAGATTATGGACATTAAAAGAAAAAAACAGCATTTTTTTTAAAGAACACTTACTGTATGCAAGTTTAATACTAACTACTTCCATATATAATTATATACAAAATACTGTTATAAGAACATTATGAAGGTTGCAAAGTCAATCACTCAAATGTTATGAAACGTTAGAATAAAGGTTGCCTTTGTAAAATTAATTTGGCTTCCTTCTGCTTATGATACAGTCACAGCATGCAGTAATGTAATTAGGGATGAGCAACTATGGCACCAGCCCCGGGGACTGATTTTGCCCTGAGTGCAGAAACTGTTTGTTATGCCTCTAATAGTACGTTCAGATACTATTTTTTCCAAAGAACCCTTTGGAATGTGCTGCAGCAAAGGCTGTGCAGACATTAGGGCTGTGCAAAGCTTTGGTCACTGATTCAATTCGAAGGAGATTTGGCCCGATTCGGCAGCCAAATCTCCAAATCCGAATTGAATCAGGACACCCATTGATCTCTCTGAATTAAATCAGAAGCCTCTGAATCAAATCAGAGAGATTTGACAATTCAGCCATAGACATAGCTTTATATGTTTTTTCTACATACCATGAGGTACCAGGAGCAGCTCATGAATGCCGAGATGGTGGGACAGATGAAGCATCCCACAGGAGCACGGGGGGGTCCCCCGCATGCTCGGCGGCAGACCCAGAAGTGGACCAGAAGTACTTCCAGTCCATTTCTGGGTCTGCAGCAGAGCACACAGGGGACCCTCCAGCCCCCCGGCTCGGTGACTGGTGCCTTCTGGGTCTGGGGGGGCACCTGGGGTCCCCCTGCAGCCAATCACCAAGCCGGAAGGGTGCGTGGGAGGTCCCCCGCGTGCTTGGCAATGGACCCAGAAGTGGACCAGAAGTACTTCTGGCCCACTTCCGGGTCCACTGCCAAGTGCGTGGGGCACTCCCCGCGCTCCCATGGAACACTCCATCTGCCCCACCATATCACCGTTCACGAGCCATGCCTGGTACCTCAAGGTACATAGAAAAAACATAAAGCTGTGTCTATGGCTGACTTGCTGATTCTCCAAATCAGAATTGAATCTTCAGATTCAGCCAAATTGAATCAGGACAGTGATCTGAATCAGCTAATCGAATCACTGTCCCCCGAATCAGGTCAAATCCAAATCGAATACTGCCCGCTTCGCACACCCCTAACAGACATGTGTACCTGGGCACATAAGCCGCATAAGTTCTAAGGCAGATGACAGAAAAGGAAGATTCCTTCCACTCAAAGATAGTAGCCATTTTATTACTGGATGCTTTTCCAGCTGAGAGTTGGTAAAGAGAAGGGAACACTGGAGGGGGCCGAGAAATATTTAAGTACATTGACATGTGCAGTTTATAATGCAGATCTTCCACAGCTCTTGGCAAAGAAAATGGCATTTATTACAGCTCCTCCCTCTGGTCTCCTTCTACACACAGTTTTCTACCTGGTTAATAAGTCATAGAACTGTTCATGGAAAGGGGAAAGGGAACTGTGTATGCAGCCAAAAACATTCCATCTTGCTATGTTTTCCTTCCAGAAATTCCCACTGTGTCAGTTTGCTCTTTTCTACACCACACAGCAAAACTCTCAAGCAGAAGTAAAACTTCAACCATGAGTAGCCCCATTGAAGTTAATACGATTGATCATGTACTGAAAATTACTCATGTGTGTGTGTTCTGCTGAATCAGGGCCTGTGTAATCCATATTACTGCTCCCCTGACTTCTACAATAAAATAAAATAAAATAAACCTCTATAAGGAGAGGGAGGGAAATTGGAGATATATGTAAAATATTTTTTAAAGCTTTGAAGATTCTTGGATAGTAGGGTGGTTAGTGTGGTATAAATACTTACAGAGTGAGAATGAGAAAGAGAGAAAAAGAACAAAAGCATAAACTAAGCTATGCCTGTGTAATTTACTGTGACATTTAATAATACTCTACTAAAAATTCTGAAGCAAGGCTACTTCAGATATTTTTAAGGTCATGTATCATTTACTGTCTAGGTCAATTGAAGCATCAGCAAAAAGTGATACAAACCTTTTGACAAGGTATTTTAGAAATAAAGGTATATGTAATTGTTTGAACCATATTTTCCTCTCAAATTCTGCATTGAGAGCTTTTCACCTCAGAAATTAAAGTACCATTCTGTAATAAGTGAACTGGATATGGTATTTCAAGGCAAGTCAAGGACAAACTTTATAACTGAGCTATCAAAATGCTATTAATAAAAGCAAAAATACATGAATGATGCCTAAGTTCCCATATGGACAGGAAAAGTTATTGACCATTAAGTTAGTACTTCAGATCTCCTCGGAATTTTTTAAAATCCCATTGAAGGTAACAAAATCTATATATCTCTCTAACTTCACACTCTCCTCCTATTACTGGGTACTGTTATATTTCAGTAAATCCCTTGGTTTTTGTGGGGAGGGTGAACATAAGGAAGACTGGGATTTATGTAACAAAAGGCTAGAAACTAGAGCTACAGTATTTTCTCCTCCTCCTAGGTTTTGTGGAGGCATCTTTATTTATTTTTGGTTGTATCCACTTGGTTGTATTTGTAACAAATGAGAAATGCATCAGTTTCCTAGAGTTCTGTTTACAATTATGCAGATTACCATAAATGACCGTTGATCCTCCCAAAATTTTCAAACTTAAAAGTTAAGCATCTAAACCCACTTGTCTACTTATACAGCACCCATCACCATAGCCTCTGATGACTTCATGGCTAATGCATTTATCCTTATAATCCAGGGAGACATTGCAATTCTATTATCCTCATTTTATAGGAATTAAGATTTTGAAGGTATATTCATACAGTGTCGCGTGGGAGCTAGCCCTGAACAATCTAAGGCACTCAGTGTTAGCTCAGTTTTGCCTGCACAGCACTGCACTATATTCTGAAGATATACCTGGAAAGATTAAGCAACCTGCTCAAGATCACACGTTAGGTCTCTTGAAAATTTGTAAACTGAATGCTGGTCTCCTCAGTGGTAGGCCAGCAGTTTAAACAGATGTAACCCAGGTACACCCAAATGTGTGCCCTATTCTCAATCGAATGGGGTGCATAGACAGGAGGGGGTGCTATGAAAGGGATGTCAGAATTTCAGGCAGATCCCTCTTTCCTCTATAGAGTTAGCCCAGGCCCAAAGTTCGTAACTATATACAATTTACTGAGTTGCAAACATTTATATATAAAACTCTTTCAAATGCATACAGGTACAGGTATAGATACAAATATATATATATAAAGGTCTGTTAACAAGAGGAAGTCTGCCCCAGGGAGGGCATTCGACTAAGTACCCATGACCCAGGCCCAGAAGAGGGGTGGGTCCTGGGACAGTCAAGTTTATACCACAAGTGGGTTAGCTAATACAAACATCCTCACAGAGCCCATTATACAGAATTAATACATTCAACTATTTATAACACCAACAATAACAATAGATACCAAATAGGAAGCATAACTGTACCAGATATTAGATGCACCCTATCTGGGTTCCAACCACTTGGACCCTCAAATGGGATAGGGTCTTCTCCCCTAGGCCCCCTGGGTGTTCCACAGAACCCTCCCCAGTGTATATTTAGAGCATCCTCCCCTCCTGCCCTGGAGAGCAAAGGGTGTGTGGGCCTTCCCCCCTGCCCACTCCTCCCAAGGTCACTTGCCCGGGGGTGCCTCCCCTGAAGGACCCAGGTTCCTGGTAACTCATGGTCCTTCCACTGGGGGCTGTCAATCTGGCCTCTGGGTCCCCGCACCTTCTCAGGCCTCCTGGAGTCATCACTCTTGAGTTGGGGCCCTTCCCTCTGGGCCCTGGGCCCCACACTGGGCACCCAGGGAGATCCTACAGGAACCAAGCCCTCACTAGCTCCCCAGCCTCACATTGGGGGTCTTTCCCATTCCCAGATCCTGCTCTGGACACCGGGGCTCTTTTTAATATAATGCTGAGCCACACTGCGGGGCCCCGGTTACCCAGCCTAGAGTCAGGGCTAACTTGAGCAGCCTTGAGCTGCTCCCAGAGCAGGCTCTCCATGTGCTGACCTGCACACCGTGTGGGGCCCTAGCAACCTCGAAGTGCTCCCAGGGCCAGCTCTCTGTGCACTAATTCATGCACCACCCCACCCAGCTGCTTGCTGGGTTTGCAGGCTCAAGGTGCCTCAAGCAGTTCCCAGAGCCTGAGCGCTGTTCACTGATCTGCGCACCGTCGAGGCTCAGGTGGGGTCCCAATGATGGTCTTCTCCGGAGCTCCTCTCTCCTTGCTGTCCCTCACCACATCTGCCCAGTGTGCCAAGCACACTGGGCTATTATTTACACTGGAGGCCCCGCCCTTAAATCCGCCGGACCTGCAAAGCGCGGTCTTGATTCAGGTCCAAGGGCTCCTCACCCTCCACCTTCAAGCAGGGTGGGGCAAGCCTCTCCCATATGTTACCTGATTGGTGGAAATGTTCCACCAATCTGAAGTGTCCTTTTCCAAGCCTGGTTTACCAGGCAAAAGCAGCAAGCCCACCACACAAACTACCATGCTTCATTTTTCTACAGCCTAAATAAATGGCATGATTTTTATAGATGCTGAACACCCACAGTTTCCATTGATTTTTTGCTCATGCAGGAGATTAAAGAAAGAAGCAGAGAGAAAGGAAAAGAAATTATGTAAGTCTCTTCTTGGGGTTTCTCTTAGCCTCAGTACACAGGGAGCGGCTGTTGTTCAGTTACACCAATTCTTAAGTCAACCTTCTTTGGAAAAGAAACCCCTCATATACAATTGCACAAAAATTGTTTTTTACTAGCAATGTTGATACCCCAACTCAGTTTTCAAAAGAAAGGCCTTAGGTGTCTAACTACAGAAAATGGTATAGGACTACCAGTCCCAAGTGGAGATGCAACCCAAAGGAATGCAACAAAGTGTAAGCAAATGCAATAAGAGTGTAATCACACACATGCTTCTCTCTGCTGTGATTGCTTTGGTTAAGTTAAGCAGGTCTCATCTCAGCATGTGAATTCCACTCTTAGGCTATAAACAGATAACTATCTGAAGCTGGCCTGATTGTCCCAGGGTTTGATTTGGATCAAAACAGGTGTAGCTCAGTTATTTATACCTGGTTCCCTTCTAATTTGCACTGGAGCTCTTTTGCCAGTAGGTGTCAAGGGAGAGCACGTAGCCTCTCCAGCTTGACCCTAGAATGATCCACAATGGGTACAGACAGAAGTTATATTTGTCACTCAATCAGCTCCCTGAAAGTACTCTACAGCTGTGCCATGACACCTGTGCATGGCTGCAGAGTGCTTTTAAAGTGGCCTATCATGCAACAAATTAACCCTCATCAAATAAGGGATCAGATGAAGGCCAGTTTGGATCATCTTAGGGAACTTGTGTTCCCTAGAGTTAATCTGTTCTGTGATCAGAGCTGGGCTGATGCAGCCCAGCCCAGCCACTGGAGCTCTCTGAAGGAAAGAAGGGGGGAGAACAAAGGAAGAGCAAGCTCCAGGCTGGGAGGGGGGCAGGTGGATTGGAGCCTGCCCTCATCTCTCGCCCCCCTCACCCCTTCCCCTCCAGCTCAAGCCAGGCAAACCCCAACCTACAGCTTGCTACCCCTCCCCTTCCCTGCCCCCTGCTACCCCCATTCCTGCAGACAGCACTGGAGCTGGTTGGGGTGGGGCTGGAGGAGAGGCAGCTCCTCCACTACAGGTATGTTCTTGCAGGCAGGATTGATTCCCATCCCACCCCCACCCCAATCCAACGTCTGTGGGGTTGAGGGGGAGGTGGAGGGGGCTGCTCTAACTCATGGTGCTTTATGTAAAGCACCATGAGTTAGAGCAGGGGGAGGCAGGCCTGTCAGTGCCCAATAATACTATAGATGCACATAACTGTGTGCTGGGGAAATACAATAACCTATTGTATCCCACATCTTTTAGAAGGACTTGAAATGGAACACTGGTGTGTATGTATGCATTATCTTGAGACAAAAGACTTTCTCCCAGGGTAAATACAATATCTGTTTACAGCCTGAAGTGCTTTTCTCAGATGCTTAACTCTCCACATACATTGTGCAGGAAGTATACCAACTCTGGGTTCTATTGCAGTGGTGAAGCACATAAAAAGTACATGCTGTAATGTTGAAGGCAGTGACACCTGCATCTTCCTGAGAGATCAATGGGAGTTGGGCCCCGGCCCTAAGGCAGCAGAATCAAAAGCACCAGAATGATCAGTTATTAGACACTAATCTCATATTATGTGGTAAAACCAGGATTCTAGAGTAAAAAAAACCAAACCCATAAATTCGCATCATATTCTTTTTCAATGAAATACATACATTCTATGAATTCAATTCTGTTCCAGTTAAAGTCAGTAACAAAATTCCGACCTATTTCAACTGGGTTGGGATATTACCCCTTGAATCTGACTGATCGGTTTGGCTGAAAGAGATTGGTGCAATCAACATTTTTAAGTTAGATGGTATTCATGTTATAAATACTACGGATGGCACCAAAAGAATCTGTAATCTATCTTAAAACTGCATGGCTTAAGTAATGTGGCTTGTACACTTAGTATAGGACTCTAGTGAAGTTAATAAGCTCTGCTTGAAACAGACCAAACAGTAAAGAATTAAAAAAAATCTGAAGAGTCAAAAAAGGAATATTAAAAAAATCTATATAGTAAATAACATTAGAAATACTTTTTGTGGGAAGGGGATGACAGCTGTAGTCCCTCTGCAGAGGAGGGTATGTGAGCTTGGAAGGGGGGCAGGCTTCCCTAAAATTGATGTGCAGTGGTAGGGTTACCATGCATCCGGGTTTTCCTAGCCATATCTTCTTTTTGGGTCCTCCCATCTCATAGATTCATAGATGTCAGGGTTGGAAGGGACCTCAATAGATCATCGAGTCCAACCCCCTGCATAGGCAGGAAAGAGTTGAAGAAGTTCTTCCTAATGTCTAGTCTAAATCTGCTCTCTGCTAGCTTATGGCCATTATTTCTTGTAACCCCCAGGGGCGCCTTGGTGAGTAAAGCCTCACCAATTCCCTTCTGTGCCCCCATGATGAACTTATAGGCAGCCACAAGGTCGCTTCTCAACCTTCTCTTGCGGAGGCTGAAGAGGTCCAGGTGCCCCAGTCTCTCCTCAGAGGGCTTGGCCTGCAAGCCCTTAACCATACGAGTGGCCCTTCTCTGGACCCTCTCCAGGTTATCCACATTCCTCTTGAAGTGCGGCACCCAAAATTGCACGCAGTATTCCAACTGCGGTCTGACCAGCGCCCAATAGAGGGGAAGTATCACCTCCTTGGATCTGTTCATCATGCATCTGCTGATGCACAATAAAGTGCCATTAGCTTTTCTGATGACTTTGTCACACTGCCGACTCATGTTCATCTTGGAGTCCACTAGGACTCCAAGATCCCTTTCCGCTTCCATGCCACCAAGCAGGTCATTCCCTAGGTGGTAGGTATGCTGGACATTTTTCCTCCCTAGATGCAGCACTTTGCATTTCTCCTTGTTGTTTTCCGCCCATATGTCCAACCTGTCCAGGTCTGCTTGTAATTGTTCCCTGCCCTCCAGCGTGGCCACTTCTCCCCACAGTTTTGTGTCATCCGCAAACTCTGTCCAGGCAGTTTTTTAAAATATCAACAAATGTCCAGGATTTGCTCTGCTCAGCATCAAAATTTTTCCCAGTCCTTCCCGGGTTGCCCTAGCAAGGAGCTGCTTGGGGCTGGGGGAAGCAGGGTGGGAGGTTAACTGGAGACAGGGAGTATCACGTGCATGTGTGCACGCATACGCATGTGGCCAGCACGCAGCTAGGCAGAGTGGTGGGAGCAGCCCCAGCAGCTGCATGCAGCTAAGTCTATGGGTGGGCAGGGGTTGGAGGGCCAGGGCTTGGGGACTGTCCAGGAGGGCTTTGGAGGTAGGGAAGGGGGCAGGGCTCGCCCGGCCCATCCTATCCTGTGAAACCTGAGGCCACAGGGGGCCCCACAGCCAAGGGGGCCCCTATGTCCAGCTGCTCGCCACACTCCCACCCCACCCTGCTGCTGCTGATATCGCTGCCACCGGCTTCTTTGGCCGCTCACCACACACCCCCTTCCCATTGCCAATTACAGCTTCTTCACATCGGGGGGCCCAAAACCATATCTTGCAGGGAACCCCAAAAAATTCTGACCCAGCCCGGGGGCAGAGTTATGTGAGTGTGTATGGGTGAGGGTGGCAGGGTGTATAGAGGGAATGGGTGTGTGAGGGGGGCAGGTGCCTGCCAGTTCTAGGGGAAGCTGTTAAGCTGCTGGGGCTGCGGCAGGGCAGGGGAGGTGCCTGCCCCTCCAGTGGGAGAACTGGGTGGGGAGCCCTTCAGGAGCAGCAGGGAGCTGCATGGCCAGGTTGGTGGCACTGGGGCCAGTGCCTGTGTTCACAGGGGTGGGGCAGCTGGGAGACGCTGCAGGCCTGGGGAGAGTTGTGGACTGCAGGTTGGGAATGAGGGACACCAGCAAGGCTGGGGTGGGGCAGCAGGCTGCCAGTTAGGAGTGAGGAGCAGCAGCAAGGCTGGGGGGGCTGTGGTTTGCGCGTGAGGGGCATTGGGGAGGTGGGGGACTGTAGGCCAGGAGTGCAGTGCACAGGCAGTACCAGGGGGCTACAGGTCAGGAGTGAAGGATATCAGCAGGGACAGGGAGAGGCTGTGGGTTGGGAGTGAGGGGCACCAGTATAATCTGGAGGATGGGGTACTGTGGGTTGGGAGTAAAGGGCAGCAGCAAGGCTGGGGGGGATGTGGCTTGGGAGTGAGGGGCAGGGATGGGCCATGGGGAAATCACTGTCCCCTCCACAATCATATTACCACCCCCTCCCCCCCAACAAGTGTCCTCTTTTTTGAAATTGGAAATATGGTAACCCTACGCAGTGGTGGAAATAAGTGAATGGAGATGAAGTGAAAAAAGGCTTCTTGCAGCTGGATGTGAGAGGCGGTTGGGAAATCTCGTTGGGATTGGTGGGAGGGCATGCTTGTGTGGGGGTTTGGGCAGAAAGGCTGAGGGGAGGATGGAAGTTAGAGCTCTCCAGTTCTCCTATGTTGTTTGGGAAATCCTCTTTGTGGACTTCTTGTATATTGTAAGCAGAGTGGGATATATATCTAAAAAATAAATAAATAATAGCTAACTAAATAAATATTGCACCTGATAATTACAACAAAGCTCACTGGTTTTCATGAAGGACTACAGAATGAAATAATGTGACGTCCACAGATTAAGCTTACATTTACAAAAGGAGCTAGAAGACTTTTCAAAGAGTGACATTCACATCACATTTTTCTTTAAAATTTTATACTGTAGTAGATTTTGAAGTTTCTCTAATGAAAACAGTTTTGAGAAGGAAACTCAAGATTAGACTGCGAGCTGAGATAATAATGGACTTTTCAGATCAGTAGCTGCATCCAAAAATTGAAAAACAGACTTCATTTGTAGTCAACCCAAAATATTTAATTTGATCCAAATATGTTATCTGCTTTTAATTTTGTATTCTGTCCACCTTTTTACTATTTTAAGAAATCATGTGCCAATTTTGAATGGAAATTATAGGTTTGAAATGAAAAGACAAACTGTTTCACTTTAAAGTAAACATTCCCAAAAATGTTAAATTGATGTTTCCAAAAAAAATTCCAGGGGAAAAAAATTCCCATTTTTTTGTCAATTGAAACTGTTCTTCAAGTCCACAAATAGTTTTGGTCTACCAACAACCTCTTTTTTTTTTTTTTTTAGTAAATTTGTGATTCGCAGCAAAAAAATGCCCAGTTTCCCTTACACTAGAAAGTGAATTATTACCTAAAGTCGTGGTCACACTTTTGTTAATTACACTAGTACAATTTGTTACAAAATTTGAAAAAAAAAAAAATCACCTCTGATTTGTATTTCTCCCCATGCTAGTTTTAAAGACATAAAATATGTCTATTTAAGGTTCTGTGCTCATTGTCACAAGTGCATTAGACAAGAGGTGTTCTTTTTAGTCATAGTTTTAATGTTCCTGTTATTTGATTTTCATTACAAAATCTATCAGATCTTCTATGTCTTGTCTTCATTTTTGAATCTCAAAAATCATCTTTTTATTGCCTCTTGTACAATATGTTTTAAAAGTTCTCACACAGTGCGCTATTAAAACTCAGCTAAACTTTATTATTCATTCAGTCTCCTCCATTATTTATCCCTCTTGATTTGGAAGTAGGACTCAGAGCTTACAGCAGCACAGCGCTAAGAGTTTGTTGCTATTCCCTGGAACAGAGCCTTACCACAATTAGCCATTGATCCAGCTGCTAGTATCATGACAAGGGAACTCAAACTCTCTCCTCCTTGAGGCAATCACTCCACAGAGAAACCCTTCAACATCACAAGCTTCCACTGCTACATTGCTTAACTGAATAATCAGGCTCAGAGCTGATTTTTCAAACTGCAATAAGATACACATGATACTTTAATTCATTAGGAAAATGTTTTTCCATCACAGACCTGTTCAGCCTTCTTCTGTGTGGAGGAACGTATTTTTTGCTGGTTCTTGAAAACACAACTTTGCATGTGTTGAGACTCATGTAGCAAGATCTTTCATGAAGAGGTAGAGATAATTCATGATTTTTTTTCTTTTCTAGATGGTTTTACTGTAAGAACAAAATCTCATTCATATCTGAAAGATCCAGTGTGGATAATCAGATTTTATGAATTAGCTAGTATGGAATGGGAAAACAATCAAAGGTGCAGCCTGATAAAATTCACAGTACTCGTTTATTTTGACAGGTGTAGTTCAATTCTAATGATTCATGACAATACTTCAGAATATACTAGAAAATGTACAGTAGTATTAAATAATAAAGGACCACATTAGACACTCTGCTTTTAAAAAGTCAGTAACAATTGGGATTAGATGGCAAGGTTTTTTATGAGAATTTTCAGGTTTGGGTGTGACTCTAGAAGACTGCACTCTGGCAACAGTTATACACTATTGTAGACATAATGGCTAAAGAGTGTACTTCAAGTCAATTCACTCCGTAGCAAACATTTTTTGGTCATGAAAAGATCAAGTGCAGCTACTGATTTCAAACCTGCAGAGAAATTTTGGTTCAAATACAAATTCGTTATTGAATTTGAATATTCAATTTGACTATCTGTTATTGAGTATCTTCCCATTTTCTTTACTTGTACAACAAATAAACTTACCTTTATATTTAATGTACATCTTAATATATCTATGTAGGCAAATCCCTGCATCTATATGTAGCGCCATGGGTTTTAAAAAGGCAAGAGATCAGAGCAAATGGTTAAAAAAGTTTTAAACTTGGTAACTCAAAGGGGACTCTGTACCAATGTAGAGCTCTGCAGATTCTTATTACAAGACTAGGCCCTTATTCAGGTGCATAAATATAAATTTTGGAACCTACCTTTTAAAAACATTTCTTTAAATCTTGGCCATACATTTTGTTCTGAGACCCTTGAATTCAAGTTTTGGAATTTAAGTATGTAACCTTAACCTTTCATGTAACAAAGGTTTTCCATTTAATGTATAATACTTAATTTTTTCCCTGCTACAAAAGTCCTTGGTTGGCTCTAATTATGCTCATGAGAGTGGAGAACTGAAAAAACATATTGTTTGCCTGGGGCCTAGGGTGGGAAGAGAAGGTTTCACAATTCACCCAAATAATGCTGGAGAATCACTCTTTGTAAAGGTTTTAAAGCTTTTCATATTCCAGATTCTGGACTGACATCCACTCATCTTGTCCTATAAAGAAACGTGATCCCTTTTTTAAAGCCTTTTAAAAACATTAATCCCAAAATGACTCCAAACTGATTAAATGAAATCCAAACTGGACATTCCATCAACATGCTTTGCTCTTTCCATCGTACGGTTAGTAGATATGTTTATACTTCAGTTTTAATTTGGGGGGGAGGAGGAAAGGAAGAGTTATCAACCAGAAATGTCCAACTGATGATGTAATACATACATATGTTTGCATTTAGACTATATTAAATAAGAACGTAACATTAGAAGCCCTTAGGAACAGACGGGCAATTTCTTACCTGCCATCTTTGGCTTCTGTAAGTCTCTCTATGCCAGCCCCAAATAGCCGTTCCCTATGTGTTGTTAGGGATGGTTGATTTTGCTGATTTTGTTTTCTTCTGCGGCTTTCCAAATTACCGCCAGCAAAAGCCCAGAGCTGGCACCCTCGAAAGTCAATGCAGCTCTGCCAGGCTCTGATCCAGTAGTGGATCAGAGCCTGATCCGGCAGGATCATACAGACAGGAAGTGGGGGAAAGACACCACCAGCCCTTTGCTGTCCTGGGGCAAGGCCTTGCACTGGCTGCTTGGGCTGAAGTAGTGTGCAGGGGGTACAGCTGACCCGGTCACCTGTGCTCAGGGTTGAATTACACTTTGACTCTTGTGGGGGTCTGCAAAAAAAAAACTTAAACCAGTTCAGGACAGACACCTTGGAGGGATCATTTGCTCTCAGCAGTATTCCTGCCCAAAACCGGCAGGGTGGACTCGATGATCTTTTGAGGTCCCTTGCAGGCCTTCATTTCTATGATCGATTAACAAGTTCACCAAAGTGTAGGAACAATCCCATCGGAGGTTATGATTTTCAAATCTTACAGGGAAGCTCTCATCTCCTAGGCTGGGGCTCAGGCCCAATCTCCCCCTTAACTTGCACTCTGCCTGTGCTCCCATGGGAAGCACAACCTACCCCAAGGCACTGCTTTCCACACTGCTGAAGGGCTCAAGGGTAAAGCCGAGGGGCGGGGCTTTCAAGCACGTGGTCCAGCTCAACAGCCCTAGAGCCTCGCACCACACACAGCACAATGCTGGGAGGGGGCACTATAGGGCAGGGCCAGGCAGGGGGCGGGGCCTGTTTGAGGGTGACGTGAACAACTGGGTAAGGACCTACCGTTAAGGGGGAGGAGGGGCCTGTCGT
>NW_005841995.1:1870752-1890711 GCF_000455745.1 Alligator sinensis
CAGGCGGCCTGGCAAGGCCGGGGATAGGCGGCCTGGGCCCGTGTTCGCCCGCCCCTGCTGCTGCCGCTGATCGTAATAGTAATAACAACGTCATCGCTTCATGATTAGGGGTGGCCTCTGCAGGTGTTGGGTCTGGGGCCGTTGCCATTGCCAAGCTCGGGCCAAGTGGCCTGTGTCTGTCCCTGCTTCATTATTATTATTATCTGAGTTGTGCATTGGCTATGCACACAGTGACTACATGTTGGACATCATCACCAAGCTAATGGCAAGCATCCTATGCCTGTCCCTGCATTTTTATTATTATGTAGTATCATTTTTTATTATCATTATCTAGTATCATTTATCAGCATAATTATTATTTGTTGTTATTATTATTATTCTATGAGAGTTGTGCATTGTCTGTGCACATGGTGATAGATATCATGGCCAAGCTAACACCAAGACGGACACTGCCCATCCCTGCATTATTATTATTTATTTTTTAATTGTATTTAGTATAATTTATTATCAGCATTATGTATTATTATTATTTGTTGCTATTACTATTATTCTGAGAGTTGCGCGTTGCCTATGCACATGGTAAATAGATGTCAGATATCACCAACCTAAAGCCAAGCATCCTATGCCTGTCCCGCATTATTATTATTATTTAGTATTTATTATTATTTAATATTTATTACCAGTATTTATTATTATTATTCTCTGAGAGTTGTGTATTGTCTATGCATGTGGTGACTAGATGTCAGATATCATCACCAAGCTAACACCAAGACAGACTATGCCTGTCCCTTCATTATTATTTAGTATGACTTACTATCATTATTTAGTATGATTTATTATTATCGTGATTAGCATTAATAATAACGATATTTTCTGAGAGAGGTATTGCCAATGCAGGTGCTGTCCAGATGTCAGATTCATCGCCAAGCCGATGGGTACATGCATCTCCTGACAGCAGCTTGCACGTCTTGCCCGCCTTCATCCCCGCTCCTCCCCCATATATTTATACAAACATACATGCATGCGCTCAGGCGCCCACACTCAACATGAAATTAATTTTCTGAAGGGCTTCAGCTGCTTCCAGAGTCTTTGTTAAAATGGAGGGAATGCGGCCCCTCAGGATCCTTGGTCATTTCTGAACCCCATCAGCAGCATCTCTCACTGCTTTGGGGCCAAATTGTGTTATCTCCATCAAGCAAGAGTGGGAGAGAGGGAGGAACCTCACACCTTTGTATAAATATGGCCTCTGTTCAGAAAGTCACAGCATGATGTGGCTTCAGGTGACTTATTTTGAATGTGTAACTTAGCTGAGCTGTGCAGTGGAGCTGGAGGGTCTTCTGCTGAAGTTTTTTTTTGGTTGTTTTTTTTTTTTTATGCCTTCTTTCCTTGAAGAAAAAGTCTCTACAGCCTAGTCCATTTTCCATTTCATACCATGGATCTAAATAGGAAAGCATTTCAGTAACCTATTCCTAATCCTAAAAGTTGTTTTAGGGAGATAGATTTCAGCATCCATGAAAGAGCCTCCACCAAAGTTAATGGGATCACATTTATATGACTTCAGTGTGAAGTAACTTGTCAGATATAGGCCTAGGTTTTGTTCTTTTTAGTTAGAGTGAAATGGGCTGAGACCTGTTGAGTTGTCATTTTATAGGTGCTCACTTCTCCCATTTTCCCTTTTGCAAATATTTAGTTTCTTCTGACGTTGTGGGCACTGGCCCAGATCACCCAGAAAGGAATGCTTCCTGCAGAGCAAGGAGCAATCTTTTCTTTGTGCTAATACCTCTAGGTTTAAGAGTGAATGTGTGATTAAAGTTTTTGTTATTATGAGAGGTGCTAAATGTTGTGGCACCCTTTGTATTCTAAACCTAAAACGCCTTTGTGACAATAGTTTTAACAGTGTAGTGCATTTTTTTTAATTCCCTTATTCCTGTAGGCTGTGACCATGCCTCCAACACCACTAATTCCACTTCTATAAGGCAGCCATGATTAAACAAAATTCATGTCATTTATTCAGTTTTTCATTGTATCCATGTTCATCTGTGGTATACTGTTCTTGAATAGCTGTGGCCTCTTCATTTCTTGTCTGAAAATGCTTAGCGATTGAAAGATTAGAATGTCTTTGGTTGTATCATGTGTAGCAGCACTTGAATCTCATTAATTATAAATACTGGGTCAGATATGAGTTTGAGCGTGTGGAGGAGGATGGGATAAAGCAGGCTCCATGTCCTTGGTTTAGTGTATATGCTGTCAATCCCCAGAAGTAAATTTAGAGATGTGTTTGCAAATAGAAAACTGTAACCAGTGATAAGCACTGCTTGTGGGGGTGACAGTTACAACCTCACCTGCATTAAAATATTCAGCAGCAGAGGGGCAAAGAATAAGATAGAAACCTCCACTCCACCAAATGATACCCTCAAGCTTAGTCTTAGCCTTTTTATTAATGGATGATGCTAGTGATGCAATACACTTCTGCAGATCTGGGCAATGGTATTTGACTGTTTTTGTTCCTACAGTTAGGTACCAAACATCTTGATGTCTGTCCTGTCATACCTTTTGAAAATGGGTTCACTCTAGTAATGATAGATAACCCAGTACTGATAAGTATAGTGTCATAGTTTGATCTCTATACCTTTGAAATTGGTAAGGAAACATGGAGAATTAAAAAGAAACATGGAGAAAGTAAATGATTCCATTCTAAAGACTTATGAAGTGTTTGCTTGATCCTTCATTTGGTCTTGTTTTTTTGAGCATCTGATCTCTCTTTGTCAGTGTTAATATTTTGATATGTGTAATCTTAATGTATATTCACACAGAGCCATGTATATATAAGACTCCAAAGAGATCCCTGAATAGCCGATCACGGTTACCTACCTTCAGTTCTCCTGTCAACGATACCGATATACAGCATGAAATTTTTTGGGATCCTCATTCACCAATTGCACACCAACTAGGTAATTGTCACCAAAAAGTTCTTCTTTGTACTCTGCTTTTTCATAGGTCAATATTAATTTTTTTAAACATATCCAAGGTCTGTACTCAGTGTTTCTGGATCTGTCTCAAAAAGAAGCACTTAATGCCATGTTAAGTTGCATGGTATTTTATTCAGAAATGCTGTGATATGGCACTGAGGAAAGTTACGCATTTTATATTTGTATGATTTACTTCTGCTTTGGAATACTGCTGTAATTGTAATATCTCATGATTTTTACTGTGTTTTATCTCTTACAGGTAATGAAAAAAAGAAATGTACTACCCGTAGATGTACAGTTGAAATTTCAGATATTGTTAATCGTATTGCTCCTCGGGTAATTATCACTTCCTTTGTAATACTTCACAGCTTATGCAGTAATTAAAGAGTAAAATAGTGTAATGATAGGCTGATTCTGCAAAACAATGTGAAAAAACAATTTTACTTCTGGTAATATGTAGTAGAGTAAAAGGCAGATGCAGATATGGAGGTTGGGGGAACATAATTCTTAAAATTGGCTTGAATAAAAGTTCCAGGCATAGTATTTGACTAGCTAATCTATATTTCTTTTTGTAAAACCTCTGACTTTATATCCTAAAACACTTTATATTTTTCAGTTAAGAAATTAGTTGTGTGAAATAATGTGGTACCGGTCTAATTTAAAAAAAGATTTAACTAACTTCAAGCTGAGAGCTGTTGGTTTAGTATTTGTAGAAAATGCAGTAGCAGTCATCTTCTACCACTTTTCTGTTCTGTAAAGTTTCTTTGCATACCATATTTACTCGGTAGCTTCTCTTTTCATTTGTCATAATACAGTTGAGATAACCATACCTTTCATTTAAATCAAAGGATCAAAATTTATCTATTTTTGGGTACCTTAAGCTTTACATCCATGTTGTACCTATAAAATAACTGCTTCTGCAAATGATCTTACATGTTTGACTGACCCTGACCATCCTAGTCCCAGATTGGGCTGTTAGAGCTCATTTGAAAGAGCTTTTCTTGCCTTTAGTATCTTTTTCAGTTCAGTTTCTTCTTTTATTTTTTCTTAGTTGGATTTATTTTTTGTTTCTTCTTCTACAGAACTCAGTTTATTTCCTTTGTTGCTCTTCCTTGTTTTCTCCTGTCTTCTCTCTCTCTCAGTTTTATTCTCTTTCCACCACTGTTTTCTTGCGTGTGTAGGACTATGCTTCCTATTGGAGCTGGTTATGCTGCTCAGAGACCTACCATTGGTGTAGGTTTTTCAAAGTCTCATAAGGATCCATTCACTGAAATTATTTCTGGGCTTAGAATTAAAAATAAATCTAGGAAGCAGCATGAAAATCATACAGTTTGCAGTCTTCTTCTGGCCTTTACATGTGGCTTTACAACTGAGACCTGGCACTATCAAACCTGAATTTTAGGTGAATGTAAAGTTAGAAGAAGGTTTGCACAAATGCAGTGGAGAGGAGGAAAAAAATATGTGGGTGAACCACTTAGGCCAGGGTTCTCTGACTTCTACACTGACTGCATACCCTGTAAACTATCCCTGCTTCCTGAGCCCCACAGGCTCACCCTGCCCTGGGGCAGCGGCAAAAAGCAGAAGCTAGAGGAGGGAGCAGGAGCATGGCCACGGCAGCAGCAATGTGGAGAGCAGTGCCTAGGCGGGAGCCCACAGTTGAGCAGCCCTGACTTAGGCTATGTCTATACTGTGAGGGGCAGCTTTAAATATAATGTTAGGGCCCCCTATCATGAACATAACCCTTCCGGCTAGCGGAGCTTTTTCCCACAGGTAAAACTAGTCTTAGTATGTCCTTCATATAACTTAACTTGAAATAAAGGCTGCGAAAGTCCACATGTAATACTGGAACAAGATGGAAAGACTGCATAATAGTTTTGACATAATTAAATGTTTTAATTATTCTGATAAATTAACTTAATCATGTTTATTTTGAGGTCAAGTCAGTTTATCATATGAATTCCAGTGCACTTTTGTAACTGATGTCTATAGATCAGAAAGAGAACTTGGAAAAACAACCTATTTTAATAGCAGAACCATACTTTGTTTTTTATTACTCATAAGACACAAAATAAGTCTTTTTCTAATAATGTTTCTATAATTTACATTGAAAATGGATTCAGTATTTCAAAACTTAATATTTGGAAAATAATTTTGCATGTAAAATTCATTGTTAACAGAAAAAAATACTACCTGTTCCTTCCCATTTTGTGACTTGTTTCTGCTGTTTTATAATTTATGATCTTTATTAGAAAGTATAATCTACTGTATTTACTCAAATACAAAATGAGATTCCCCCCCCCCCCCCCCCCCCAATTGGCATGGGGGAACATGCCCCTCATAATCACATAGAAAAGAATCTCACTAAATAAATTTGGCTATTAGGGCTGTGCAAAACAGCACTGTTTTGTTTCAACTTCCATTTTGCCCTTTTGAAGGGACAGTGTTTCATTTTGTCATTTGGTTTAGTTTTGAACCACTGTTCCATTTCGTTTCATTGAAACTGTTTTGCTGTTTCGACGAAATTGACGTTTCACCCATAGGTTATAATGGGGAATCATGAAAATGCCTATAATTTTGGCATTTATTGCCTGATTTGGATGAAAATTGCAGAGATGGTAGCCCCTTCTGAGGGCATGAAGCCTGCCACATTTCAAGGAGATAGGTGCAGAGGTTGTTGTGAAACTGCACCTCAAACAGTTGAAAGCAAAACTCATATCACTTGCCAGCAGCGGCAGCCTGCTGTCATCCCATGCACAGATCTGGGGGCCCGTACCCTTGGGAGGGCTATGGGGCCATGCTGGACTCCTGGGGGTGTGAACCCCCGGATCTTTCTGTGGGTGACAGGAGGCTGCTGCCTGCAACCGATGCTGGGCGCAGCCCTTGCCCAGTGCCGGGAAGACTGGTGCTGCTGCTGCTGGCCCTAGGCAGCAGTGGCAACCTCCTGTCATGCTGCATGCAGCTCTGGGGGCCTGCACGCCCACAAGGGCTGTGTGGCTATGCCAGACTCCTCCCAACAGAGCTGAGCCTGGCAGCGGGAGGCGGGGGAGAGCCACTGGCCAGGCCTGCGCTCAGAGGGGCTCTGCCACTTGATCTGTACCGCCTCCCGCTGCCAGGCTCAGCTCTGTAGGGCTGTAGAGCCTCCCACTGCCAAGATATGTTCAGGGCTGCTCTCCAAGTGGCTCCACCCGCCGCATGGAGCTGAGCCCAGAGGTAGGAGAGCCAGTGGTGGAACTGCTCGGAGCTCAGCCCTGGCACGCACAGCCCAGCAGAAGGAGTCTCCGCAGCCCCACAGAGCTGAGCCTGGCGGTGGGAAGTGGTGGAGAGCCACTGGCCAGGGCTGCACTTGGAGTGGCTCCACCACTGGCTCTCTACCACCTCCTGCTGCCAGATTCAGCTCCATGGGGCTACGGAGCCTCCCACCACTAGGTTGCGCTCCGAGCCAGGGCTGCATTCAGAGTGCCACTGGCCCTCCCGCTGCCGAGCTGAGGTCCGTGGGGCTGGCAGAGCCACTCGGAACGTTGTCCTGGCTCTCCTCCGCCTCCCACCAACAGGCTGTTTTGAGTGCCCTCATTTTGTTTCAAAGCTGTTCTGAATCCTTTTTTTTCGATTTTGCTGTTTTGAGCTTGAAATGCATCGAAACAGCCATCGAAATTTCGCACAGCCCTATTGGCTATCATTAAACTGTGGCCATAAGCAGCATGTGCTCAGCAATGGAAACCAACTGCGAAGTTGATTAAATGCAGACAACACTAAGCATTACTACTAAACTGATGACCCACGTTGGGCAAATGTGCCGATGGGAACCTACCACAAGAATAGGTTAATGTAGCCCATCTGAATAAGACAAGTGGTAGTGCCCGTTAAGCACATTCCTCCTTACCATCAACTCTTTCGAGTCATGGTAAGCCATTAAATTGCATACATTTTGACTTCCTCTTCACTCCCACAGCTGAGCTGTGCCTTTTCAAATGATTCCTGTTTCTTCACAAGCCTTAAATGTCTGGCAAACGTTACTAAATGGAGCTATGAACATTTAACTCGGAATCCCTCTATCACCCCACTCTCTCAGCCTGGCACATAAGATTAATGTAGTCCTGCCCTCTGTGAAGTGAAGCTGGACGAGGTTGCCCTGTGCCTCAACTGCATAAATTTTTTGAAGCATCCCAGGATTCATGACACGAACACCTGGTTCCAGTCATGAGTATATGGTAAATTACAAGCCTTTGGCTTTGGACTAATATCACACAGAATTTGTACTACGTATAAGTAGGTGCCAAAGTGCTGCTCAGAAGTGGAGCACATGGAGTACCTGTGCTAAAACTGACAGCAGTTTCAAAAAGCATAACATGCATCAATTCCAGATGAATTGAGTGAATTGGTACTATATGTAAATTGTTAAAACCATGTTTAATTTCAAGGTTGTTTTCAATTTGTTCCTCACTTCTATGTGCTCAAGGATAGCAGGGGCTGACAGTAAGAAGAGGCGAGAAGGGGGAGGGACTGCCAAGGGAAACAGTTGGGGTGGGAAGCAGAGAGCAAAGGGGATGCCTGATCCTCCAGATTTACTTTCCCTGCTGTAGGAGTGGGAGGGAGACAAATTAAAGGCAAACCTCCAATAATTAGATTAATTACCTGGAAAATTATAACATTTATAAATTTTCCATCTATAGAATCACGGTCATCTTTTATATTCAATTAGATACAGTAATTCAGCATTAGGCCTTTGACAGAGTTGTGGGTTTGCTTTTGTTTTTGCCACCAGTTAATTTTCATTCTAAAATAAAAACATTTCTCCCTTTCTGGTTAGTAAAGCTCAAGTTACTTCCTTTAGCTGGTTCACAATATTCTTGTATGTTCAGTACTTTTTAGTAGTTGTTTGGGCTTGTGTGTAATTCTGATTTTGCATGTCTCATACCTTAAAAGTTTGAGAGCATTCAGGTCCAGATGTGAACCCAAGTGCTGAACAGTATTTCTGTTTAATTTCTGAATTCTGGATATTTTTAGTTGTTCAGAACGCTTCCATATGAAAATAGTAAAATGGAATAATTCAGAATTTTCACTCTTGCAAAAAGAGCCCAGAGAAGATTTGCTCAGTTTCTCTGGTTTGTTGTTTCTTCTTTGATAAGTAAACAAATGTAGCGTGTCTTAGGTAGCAAATTGGAAAATGTAAAATAAGTACACGAAACAAGCTAAAACAATAAATCAACACTGACCATTCTATGCTAAAAGTTCACATTGTTGTGTTTTACCTATAAATCTGATATTATCTTCAGCCATGCCTGCATACAGAGTTGAACCATTTTAACTAAAGTTGTGGCTTTTAGCAGTTGATGTTCAACAGTAGTTTTTTTGCATGTGGACACTGATACCAGTAACTTGACCTGTTGGCTTTCAGCGATATTTGCACCAGTTTTAATCAGTTTAAACACTGTATAAAATTTAAACTGGCATAAACTGTGTGTATAGCAGATTCCTCCTCTTAAATCAAATTAAGTAGTACCAATTCAATCTAATTGTTCAGGATGAAAAACCAGCCAGTTATGAAGGATCTCTTCTAGACACATGGATTGGTGAAAATGCCATTCCCTGCACACCTGCAGTAGCAAGGACAGCATTAAATGGAACAAGGTACGTTCAAAGTCATTTCTGCTTGCCCAGCAAAAAACATGTTTTTCATGAAAGGAAGAGCAGTATTTCATTGAGTTAATGAAGGGGTAGCTTATATGCTAGTGCAGAGAACACACAGTAGTGCCTTTTTCATTTGCTTTGTAATCTTTTAAAGTGAGGAATTACTGGTGAGAGTAAAGCACTATGTATTGACTGTTAAATGAATCATGAGAACATTTTCACTGAATATCCGAGATTGCTAAACTTATTAAACTGTAGAGTAAACAGCTATCGGTATAAAGTGATTAGACTTTGTGAAATATTTATTAGTATTCCTGACTTATCTGTGTATTTTCATCTAGAGTTCTTAAAAGAAAGAATAGTGAAGAGGAGCTTATGAAATTGGCTGAGGAATTTGATAAAAATCTGGTTGAGCTAGATGCAGTCCAGGACCAAGAAGTTCATTGCCATGATTTTCTCCAGACTACCTCAGAGGCAGAGGCTCTACATAATTCTAAAGATGATGTACAGATAAAAAATCTGAAGTCATTCCTGAATGGAGTTCCTGAAGCAGATGCAACTCTGTCCTTAAAACCAGTTAGAGAGAGCACTGACATCCGTGTAATGGAGTACTTTCATACTAGCAGTCAGAAGTCTGTAGACCTTGAGGCTGAATTAGCCCTTCGTGCCCTATTTGATTGTTCTACTCAGAAATGCAGTGGACAATTCAGCCAAGGCCTGTCGGGGATTTCCTTAAATAATTGTTTTCATGAGAAGAAAAGTACCCTGGAAGAAGAGAAATGCATTTCTCAGGAAATGACAGAAACAAAGGGACATGTTGGTGAAGAGAGATGTCAAAAGCAAAACTCAACCACTATGTTAGGAAATGGTAACCACATTGCAGCTCCAGAAACTAATATCTATTTGCTGCCAAAGCAAAATATAGCTTCCTCAAAGACGGAATCAGTGGCTTCCAGTAAACCTGCTCAAATAGCTCATGATGATTTCGATGAGTGGGATAGTGATTTATTGGCAGATGACTCCTTCATAATGCAAATTACTCAAAATCCTGAACTGCTAAGTACAGAAAATGCATCACCAACTACTAAAACATGTACAGACTCTCTTAATGGCATTAGTCAAGCTAAACACAAACCAAATAGTTCTCATTCAATAGCTGGTATTTCAGCCAAGTCCAGCAGTTCTCAATATGTGCCCCTGAAACAATATAGTAAAACCATACAGGATACTACAAATTCATTTCCTTTTCAGGAGCCAAGTAATGGAACAGAAAATTCAAAGCTACAAAAAGCCAGTTTGTATGGGAAGCAAGATGTTAAAGGTGATGGAATAAATTATGCTGGAAAAGGTGCTCCAAATAGAGGTTCTGACCATATTCCTATTTCAGTACAGTCTGGAGTTAATGCAAAGGAAAGTATTCAGTCAAAAAGTGGCTTCACTACTTATTTTCCTGTAAAAGGATCCTCTTCAGTCTTTGTACACTCTAATCCACATAGAGCACAGACTGGAAAATATGGAAATAAGACACACAATATTTTTCATCAATCATCCAATGTTTCTACTAATACAAAACCTAATGATCTAGTGAAAGTGGTTAGCCAAGCCAGTACAGGTCACCTAAACCAGGCTGAATTGCCAAAGAAATGTTCTGTGTCATTTGATGACTGGAATGAGCCTAAGTTCTCTGATGAAGTTTTAGATATGTTTTGTGAATCTGATAGTCTTTGGGACACAAACTGTGAGGATGATGAATTATTGTATCAGGTGTGTGATGATGTGGAAAAGCAGACTCAAAGCCAACACATTAAACAAGGAAATGAAAGAGACAAAATTACACAAGGAACCAATATTAATTCCAGATCTAGTGCTGATAACAGTTTTATAGCATCTAAACAAGGACCGTCTGATCACCCACTAGCAGAAAGAATCAACATAAAAAAGGAAACTATTTCATTAGACACTGCTCATACAAACTACTCAAAGGTTACAGACAGACTGACTACAGTGGGAAACGTGAACTGTAGAAACTTGTCAAATGTTAGAGCTTCAGTCACAGACATTCCTACACTACCCAAGTATACGAATTTTCAGACTTATAAACAAACTGCTCCTGGAACAAATAATGTTCCTGGAAAATGGCTTAGGTCTAATTCAGTGCCTGTAGGAGGATGTGATTCTGAAATTGGTCCAATTAGTACATTGAACACACGTATTACTGCTTTTAATAGTAAAGGGTTGCACAGCCAAGATCTTCCACATAACACCGGAAAGATACAAAATAACAGTTGTATTAACAAAATGTCAAATAAAATGTCAGTTGTGCCTTCAAAGTTTACATTCAAAAAGATTAACACTTCTCAGGCTGCTGTTCATGTAGATCCTAAAACTATAGAAGGCAGTTCAGGAATCAGAGTTCCTCAACATGGTTTAGAGGACAGCAAGAATCAACTAAATGTCCCTTTCCATGGGAAGATGGAAATTAATCAGAAACCACCTTTTAAGAGGCAGGTTTCAGACTCTTTTGCACAGTCTACAACAGGTATGTTTCTGTTTTTAAAATATTTTTTAAAAATCAAATTGCCAAAAATAAACTTTGTATTCTAATGTTCAGATGTTATTGAGGTGTTGCTCATTAGTTATTGTAAGTATTTATCCCATTTAGATTAGGGATGATGACATTGTTCCAAAATTATCAGGCTTGCTATCCAGATCTACTGATTTTTTTTATTTTTATTTTTTAATTGAAATAGTCTTTGAGAAATCTTTTGACTTTATCTGAAGAACTGTTTTCCCCTTCTTGTTTGCTTATTAAATACTTGGCCCTATTCACAAGTGCTCAGAATCAGTGTATCTTGATGTCAGCAGCATTGCCCAGTAATGTCCTGCAGTTTGCTCAGTGTCTATACTTAGATTTAAAATTTGAATATTAACTGCAAATTAAATGTCAAAATTCATAATACTTCAGCCAGGACTACCTTTAAAAGAGGTTAGTACTGTTAGGTTTCTAAGTTTTGGGCTGTCAAATATGAGATACTTTTAAAGCAGTAGTATCCAACCTTTTGGCCCCACAGGCCAGATGAATGACATGGGGTCATTCTGGGGGCCTGATCCAATTGTATGCCACCCTGTACTCCCTACCTACTGGCTCTGGTCATACACCAATGCAATTTGGTGTGCTGGGCCATGATATCCAAACCCACAGGGCCAGAAATTCAGCAGCAGGGCAGTGGCACTTAAAGCTGCCACCATTCCCCTGAAATATCTGGACCCTTGGGGGGAGCCCTGTGGGCTAAGTGATACAGCTTCGCAGGCTGGAGATTGAGCACCCCTTCTTTAAAGGCTCAGAATTTCCCTTGGTAAATGCTGAGCGTCTCAGTTTGGGCATCTGGAAACTGACACCTCAAATCACTAGTAAATTCTGAAAGTCTTGGCCAGCAGCAATATCTGGCATGTGCCAAAAATTACCATCTAAATGTATCATTCACCATGTAATGTATCTTAAAAAGTTACGTATTTCCTTTATTTCACCAAAAGTCATAGTTGGTGTTCCCCTGTCGCATTTCTCTACAAAGTTCTGTGTTGAGATCAGTTTTACTAGAGAAACCTGCTGAGAGCTGGCATACTTGGCTCATACTTTTAGTATGTTGAATGGTTTTGTAAACCTTTATCAGTATTAAATTTTGGTGAAACCTGAAGAGCCGATGTTGTAAAAGTAGACTGCTGATAAAACGTATGTCAATCTCCAGGTTTAAGAACACTGTTACAAAAAGTGTCATGCTGTTCAACACCTCTTATTCCAAGGTATCTGTACTTCCTGCTTTTTCTTCCTGTGCAACCAGATAAATAGGAAGCAACACTCTTAAATACTACAAAAAAAAATCCAGACTTTTCTGTAGACCAAACAATGGAAAAACAGTCATTGGTATCATTGTTTGGAGAATTCTCTGGCCAAAATAATTTTTCAGCGCTTCAATGACAGTAGCCTTTGGCCTTCAAGATAATTGTGCATATTTTTGCTGGCGAATTCGTGTAAATTACTGTATTTGTTTTCTGTGACATTTCCTGATTTACTATTTTAGGGAGTCAACTTTAAGAAATAAATAGCTTTCCATAGTAGTAATGCTTGGACCTATTGACAGCATATGCTATTCTTTAACTAAAATGTAGAAAATTTGGACAAGAGCAGCATACAGAACTTGTGGTACTGTGTTCAGTTATTTTTCTGGTGGTATCCTATGATTCAATCTTCCTTTTTTAAATTCTTGAATGGGTCTTGTTACTGTGGCATTAACCTCAGAATTAAGATCATGATATATAATCTCCATAGCAATCTGCATCTAGACTTTTCCACATTTGTTTGACTGACCTTATGCTCTTCGTCTTACTGTCCTTGATCTTATTTTCCCTGAGTTATAAGGCCATTTGTTCCCAACTATATTAGTAGGAAATCAAAGCATCTTATGCACTGTTGGTGAAATACTGGACATATTGAAGGCATGGGAAGTTTTCCCACTGATTTCAGTACAGCTGAGTTCTAGTGCATACAATTTTGTAAGACAGTACATAAAACATTATACTTAAATATTGTGTCCCTGCCTCCTTTGTAGAGTATTTTATTGCTTTTTACAGTGGTGTAGGTTGTAGCTGTGGTGGTCTAAGGACATAGGCAGACAAGGGTCTTTGGGTGAATCCGATATCTTTTATTAGACCAGCTTAAATAGTTGGAAAACAATTATTAACAATTATTGCTTTTTACCTTTTTTTTTTTTTTTTTTTTCAACCTTTCTGTTTCTTTGTATTACACCACTACTATACCCAGCCCACATTTTTGTACAAACTTTATTATGCCAGTATCTCTGCCTAATGCAGTCAGTTGTTAAGCCCTTTTCATCCTGATACCCTCAACTTTTTTAAATCTGTTATCATCTTGGTTGACCACTGATTATAAGGTTCATTTCAAGGGCACTAAGGTAAAATTTCCCTTAAGCAAACATCTACTGCCTAATACTTCGGGAGATAGCAGGCAGTAGTCATTCAAAGGTCATACATGTGTTCCTTTCTGTCTTTGAGGATGGAAAATAGTGAGCCATTTTAATTTTGGTTCCTCGTGTATTAGTCTGGTGTGCTGCATATCTTCAGACGTTCAAGATGGGCAGCTTAGGCCAGTATACATTTTAACATGAATGTCTCTAATGTACGTTTTATATTTGCAGTGTTTGTGATGGAACAGAAAAATAGAAAATGCTCTCAAGCAGAGATTGAAAAAAAAAAGCAAGAAGCTCTTGCCCGACGAAAATCTAGAATGCAGGCATGTCTCAATAATACTTGAACTTCGTTTTGGATTTTTCTTCTGCTAACTAAAAAAATCAATGAAGGAACTGACCTACTGTCTTAAAATGATCCGTGATTCCTGATTTTGATATTTTCTTACCTCCTTCCTGAGATATTTTGAAGCCTTTGTTAGATCACTGAAGCACTTGCTTACTTTCATTTATAAAAGGATTACAGTTCAGAGAACTTTTTTCTTAGCAGCTATTCCAGTGAGGTTCAGTATTGTTCTCTCTAGTACTATTGCATATTGCAATTGAGTGGTTTAAAATTCATGTGAGTTATAATTAAAGTATTTTTTAAAAGGATTAAAGCCCTTTAAAGTTTATTTGCCTATTTCTATTTTTTTGTGTTTTTCTTACTTATTAGAAAGCTCTTGTAATCAAGAAAGTGAGTGTGTTCAGCCATTTTATAGTAACTGCTTTTATTCTCAAACTGGCTTTAATAAACTTGAAACATACCTCATGCTAAGTTGAAGCCTAAAAATTCAGCTTTCAAAGCAGGATCTAACACTCACTGACTGAAATAAGCTTACGCATCAGAAAACTAGTGCAAATACAAGCAATTTGGAGAGATTAGGGTCAGTCTATTTCTATTAAATAACAGTATGATCTACACAAGATGAAGAAAGAGTCTCCTATAGCAGCTGGCTAATCTGCAAGTTAGAATGTCCTGAAAATAAAGTAAACTCTTCTCTTTTATTATTTCCATTAAAAGTTGAAGATAATTTCATGATTAATATGTCAAGTGGCTAGTTAGGCCAGCCATCCTGAACAAGATATCATGGGGCTAATAATAATGCCATTAGTGTTTATTTTACTGGGCCAATTTCGTATAGTATGGTCAAAATAGAATATACTGGGCTGGTTCTTCAGCTGGTGTAAATCAGCATACCTGAAAAGCGTTACAGTCAATGAAGTTAAGGATCAGTGTGTACATTGTGGAAAATAAATTTATTTTCAGTTTTTAGTTAGATTTTGGTGTAACCCTTGGTCAACAAAGAAATGAAAGATGATGGATCAAATGCTACTCTCATCCTAAATTGTTCTGATTTAACAGAAGGGTTTATTGATTTCACTGCTTTTACATGATATATGGAGAATGAGCTCAACTTGTAGAAGTCTTTGTAATTAAGCTGGTAGATGTTTCACAACTTAAATCATTGCCACATGAATGCAGTTATAAGTGCAATTTATGACTGAAAAAGTACTCTCTAGTTTGTGTGAAAGTTTTTAGAAACTTATTTACTAATCTCAAAGTCTTCATTTCTTGAAGAATGTACTTGTAAAATTCAAATGTAAATAATGTACATTTGTAAACCATTATTAAACTTGCAGTTTTTTAAGTGCTCTGTTCTGGTCCGTGATTGAGGTATTATCAGGCTATGTAGTGAATTTTGAAGCATCACAACTGGAGAAAAAAGAGGGATCAGAGCAGTCTTGTGGTTAAGGCCTTGGCTTGGGACTCGGATCTGAGTTCTGTGCTCGGTTTTGGCATAACTTTCCTCTGAAACCTTGGGAACTGTGTTTCAATTTCTTCCATGTAACATTGGCTTAATGCTTTCTTGCATTAGGCTTCCTGGGGTAGGAGCTAGCCCTGTGGGCATAGACAGACAAAACACATGGGCCACATCAAGATATACATGGACCTGGGGTCCTCCTAGGGCTGCAGCAATGGCGATCCTCCCACACAGAGCCTGGCTGGCAGCAGTGTGTGGCTTTGGCTGGCGCACACTGCTGCTACATCTGCCATGCCTCTCTTCTTTTCCCGTGTGTTTTTGACTCCTGGATATCCAGGGGTCAAGAAAACCCTCTGTGCCGCTCCCTTGCAGCGCAGAGAACAACTGAACACACGGCATGTGTCGTAGATGTGTCTAAAGCACCACATACTGTACAGCTGCGCTCGTCTGGATGTGACCATGTAGTGCCCCAAATGCCTTTAAGCTTCTTCAGAAGTGAAGGTATAAATGAGATACTGTGGTGAAGCCTTACAAATCAGACTGAAACACTTAAGAGTTGACCTGAATTCTGAAGCATTTGAGGTATTTGTTACCCTTCAACACAGCCTGATAAACAGTTGGTCAGTCTGCCAACATCCCACGCTGCTCTGCTTTTTGCTTTTCCATTCCCCTGCTGCATTCTAGATGGCACCTCTGAATCCAGCTATGCTGCCCAAGGGTCATAATCACTGCCCTACCTGTACTAGGTGCAAAGGCATCCGCCTTCTTAAGCGCCCCCACCCCAAAACCTGGCTTCCCAAGTGTAGTTCCTCAAACACCCATTTACCTACCACAGTACCACCTATAACCCCCAAAAATGCCTGTGCCTCCAAAGTGCTTTCTGACCGGAGGCAAGGAGAACACCCAAAAGTCTCACTGAAACCAGGCCATATATGAGGATCATTACAGGTAATAACCAGGGTTGGCATCAGAGACAGGCTAGGGTGAAAGTGTAGTCTGAGAACCAGAGGTGCCAGTCGTGTCAAGTGCCCATCAGATGACGTGCCTGTACTTCAAGGAGTTCTCATAGATCCTTGCTGAAGACAACTCCATTGAGTCTTACTCCCTCATCAAATGGGGTGGGCCTAAAACCAATCCAATGTCATATTTTTATATTCAGTAGGATCCTATGTTCAGTCAAGGCACCTTGGTGCTGTCATGCTGCTGGTACTAATGGTGGTTCCTTGTTAGGAACTTATCTAGAGAGAAGTTGATGGTGGATTACCTTAACACTGTTCTTGATGTTTGTCATAAAACTACTGGACCAAAGATGGTATAGCACAGTTCCAAATTTGAAGATACAGCATTGCCAAGAATAATGCAACTATACACAGCTGAGAGTGTTCAAACATTTTGGGACTGGAGAAGCATGTAACATTTTCATGTGCAATCTGTCACTTGAAAGTAACCTCAAGTAGCAAAAAGCATGTTAGTTCTAAAATCATGGTCTGAATTGTATATCTAACACAAGTGCTTATTTTTTACTTTACATTTTTCTAGAATAAAGTGAAGGATCTGGGGAAAATGAGATCAGAGAACACCAAGTATAATATTGGCTAAGAATTTACCTTCTCCATTGCTGTGGAAAAGGCCTTTATAATCAGCACTCTGAATGCAGGAGATATAAGATTTTCAGTGTGTTGGTACAGACATATAAAAAATAATACTTTTGCTATTGAAAAGGACACGTTAGACTTCAAGCTAGAACAGTGTTCAGTCTATCTTAGAAGGATATTTCTGTTGAAAAGTCTCAGTAATATGAAACCTAGATGATTTCTGTTTAGAAAGATATCAGGCTTAGTTATTTCTATATTTTATATGAGATGAGAGAAATGAAGTGGAAGGAGAAGAATTCACAAGAGCTCATCAGGAAATGATTAAACATTTTTATCTCAGAAGATACCAATTCTTCAAAATTGAAATGTTCACAAAAATGTATCTTAATGAAGTGAATGACGTTTTAGATAATGTTTCTAAAGAGATGCCTCCAACATTAGGGTACTCACTTGTGTAACAGATCCTACTTTGATTCAAGGAGGGATTTGAACCTGGGATTCTAGGTGAGTGCCTGACAACTAGATTATTGGCTATTCTAGAACTAAGTATGGAGGGGTCTCTCTCTTCATGCAAAACTTCAAAGTTGTTTCATGAACCAAAACTATTTTCCAGTGAGCTTTGCTGCTTCTACTGATAAGCAAAATATAAAGGGTGCATCTTCCAAAGATTGTGGACTAAATTATACTCACCTCTAAAAAACTCTTGTGGAAAGAAGTTTTGGAGAAGCATCTAGTCCTAGGATACAGAGACATGCTTTCTGTGGGGATGCACTTGTTCTATTAGACCAGGGGCAGGCAATTATTTTGGGCAGAAGGCTACTTACTGAGTTTAGGCAAGCCATCAATGGCCGCATGACAGGCAGCCAGGGGCAGATAAATATTTTCTAAAATTTTTAGGGGCCCCGTGGGCCAGCTAGAATGGCCTGATGGGCCACATCCAGCCCCCGGGCTGCATATTGCCCACCCCTGTATTAGACTGTGTCCAGATGAATGGGGATGTTTGTTTCCCTGGAGATGAGCAGCACACCTTGTGCTGCTGCTACTTGTCCCTAGGGAATGTCTGTGCCATGCACACTGGTGTGTGGCAGGTTACCTCAGGTGGGGTAGGGGAGGATCTTTTGTCTCCCAAGATAGCAAGAAGAAGTCACGGGGCATATCTACACGAAGCAGTTAATGCCCTTTGGACTATACTGCACGTTAACGTGTCATTCAAAAACCCTGCTAATGCGCATTAAGCATCACCTAAAAAGGTTCACCTGAGCTAATGTGCAGTAGCACTGATTATGGCACATTAAGTTAGTATCTGTAAACTTAACGCACCATTATTATGGCACATTAATGAACATTTAGAGGCATCTATGGTTCAGTGGTACCATCCTTCTTTGCCCCACAGGAGACCTGGGTTCAATTCCCAGATGCTTATACAGATACAGCCATGGAGGCACCAAACATCTGGACTCAGTCTGGCCTTTGGATTCTGTCTCAGTGGCCTAAAGGAGCAATGGAAGGTCCAGGAAGCCTCCACCCTTCCAAAATTCCTGCCTAGGCATATGCATTGAAGGTCTGGGTGGCCTCTTATGCATACCCATGATCCAGAAGGATTGATGGTTGCTAAACAATGAACATGTAGACATGGCCATTGTATTTCAGACTTCACTGAAACAAATCCTCCAAACCACCCCTTTCTAGGTAGGGATCAATATACTGCATTATCCTTATATGAGCACAGCTCCCTCCTCCCCCACCTCCAAATCTGCTTAGCTCTGCTGTCTGGGCATTATGAAGAGTCATGTCTTTGCCAACTGCTTTAGTTTTTCTAGGTTCTGGAAGTGTGATACAATTCTATTCACTCTAAAAGAGAATTCATACCTTTGACTCTAACCCTCTTCTTTCTACTTCCTAATGATTTTTCTCATTCTCCTTCATAACTTATTTTTACCTAGCTAGCCAAGAATTCAACAGGCAATCAATGTGAAACTTGCTTTCTGATCATTTAAGAATATTGTACCTATTGGTTCCAAATTTTCTGCTTGAAAAACTCTTGACATAGCTGTTGCACTTAAAGACCTGTCATTTTTTGGTGTGTCTTTTCAAACTCTCCTCCTTTTCAGCTAGAAATATTTTAATCTATATTCAGTTACCTGATTCAAGCTTGCTCTCAAGACAGCTCTCAAAAATGCCTATTTTTAGCTTTCATACATTAATAGATTCATAGATGCTAGGGTCGGAAGGGACCTCAATAGATCATCGAGTCCGACCCCCTGCATAGGCAGGAAAGCGTGCTGGGTTCAGATGACCCCAGCTAGATGCTTATCTAACCTCCTCTTGAAGACCCCCAAGGTAAGGGAGAGCACCACCTCCCTTGGGAGCCCATTCCAGACCTTGGCCACTCTAACTCTAAAGAAGTTCTTCCTAATGTCTAGTCTAAATCTGCTCTCTGCTAGCTTGTGGCCATTATTTCTTGTAACCCCTGGGGGCGCCTTGGTGAATAAAACCTCACCAATTCCCTTCTGTGCCCCCGTGATGAACTTATAGGCAGCCACAAGGTTGCCTCTGAACCTTCTCTTGCGGAGGCTGACGAGGTCCAAGTGCCCCAGTCTCTCCTCATAGGGCTTGGCCTGCAAGCCCTTAACCATACGAGTGGCCCTTCTCTGGACCCTCTCTAAGTTATCCACATCCCTCTTGAAGTGCGGCACCCAAAATTGTACGCAGTATTCCAACTGCGGTCTGACCAGCGCCCAATAGAGGGGAAGTATCACCTCCTTGGATCTGTTCGTCATGCATCTGCTGATGCACAATAAAGTGCCATTAGCTTTTCTGATGACTTCGTCACACTGCCGACTCGTGTTCATCTTGGAGTCCACTAGGACTCCAAGATCCCTTTCTGATTCCGTTCCACCAAGCAGGTCATTTCCTAGGCTATGGTATGCTGGACATTTTTCCTCCCTAGGTGCAGCACTTTGCATTTCTCCTTGTTGAA
>NW_005841995.1:1890916-1902810 GCF_000455745.1 Alligator sinensis
TACCGTATCGAAGGCCTTCCTGAAGTCTAAGTAAACGATGTCAACCCCTACTCCTGCGTCCAGGCGTTTTGTAACCTGTTCATAAAAAGAGACTAGATTAGTCAGGCATGATCTACCTGCTACGAACCCGTGCTGGTTTCCCCTCAGCATAATTTGCCCTGCCAGGCTCTCGCAAATGTGAGCCTTGATAATTTTTTCAAAGACAAGGTTCTTTAGGTAAATGTGATATATTTTATTAGAGAACTCAATAGTTGAAAAAATGTTCTTTGCAAGCTTTTGGGCACAAACATCCTTCAGGCATAGGGAGAGTCTACTGTTGTTTTGTGTTCTGGATGGAAAAGAAGCCAATATGCAAAATGCAGATCTTTGAAAATGCAAATGCTTGGCAGGGAGGATCAGAGGCAATGGAAGACAACAGGTGTGAGACAGGTGGGGGGAAGAGGAGGGAATGTAGACCTGCTAATAGAACTTAGCTGGTAAAAGATAGAGAGGTTACCTGGGTTATCAGATGGCAGGCAGGTTATAATGTACCATGAATCCAATGTCTCTAGTCTATGAAGCTTTTAGCTTTCAGGGTTTTTTTGACCACAGAGAAAACACCACAAGGGCAGTTATTCTGTTGCAAAAACTCAGACTACAACAGGTCAGAATATTTTTTCACACTATGGATTCCTATTTGAAATCTCTAGGTTTATTTTGCAATTCATGTGTAGGTGTTTGCACACCTAAAAGTCCTAATATTGTGCAGTATTTTACAGCACCCTTAAAAGGATATTGTTGACCCCAGTTTCCTGTGGCACTCTGATTGAGAATCACTACTCTGAGCCATTAAGATTTACTTGCAATCCTTACCCTCAGTAATGATCCACAGACGTCCCATCACCATTACATGCTTTATTCATCTTTTATGTTCAAGTAATTGAGTTTAAGGTAAAACTAGAAATGGTCTGCAATGTCAGTGAGCAATGTCCTCTCCCTGACCAGGTCTATGCAAGCAGGTGGGTAGCAGCACAAATTTGTGCCACTGCCTGTGTACTTTGTAGCAGCAGGGCGCATTGTCCCACTGCTCCATGTGCTGCAGGGTTGGAGGGCCTGGCTGGGGCTAACCATCCCCTGTGCTGAGGCGCACAGTGCTCCAGCCAGCCAAGGTGTGGAGATGGGGAAGGAGGCAGCCCAGGGCTGCCTGCTCTCCCATCTCCATGTGCTGCAGAGCCCCTACACAGGCATCCTGTCCCCAGCCTGCTGCTCCCTGCCTGGCTGGGGCGCACTGTGCCTGGAAACGGGAACAAGCAGGCTCAGGCTGACTGCTCTCCTGTCTCTGTGCACCTCAACGCAGAGGTTCCACTGCAAAGCTCCTGCATTGAGGCACATGAAGCCCTCGAGCCGAGGCACGCTGTGCCCCAGCCAGCCACAGAGCAGCACCTGTGCTGGCCCCAGCAAACTTACCAAGGGTTTGGGGGGCCTCCCAGGGCAGCAGCAGTGCCAAGCTGGCTGCTCAGAGCCAGAGCACCAGCCAGTCTCATTTCTGGCAGCGCATGCTGCTGCCACATGCACCACACTGCTTTTTTTAGTGGCAGTTTTTTTTGACACTGGGATTTCTTCATGTGATGCGTCATATGGGTTTGAGGCTCTGCAAACCTTATGTGCACATTTGTTGGGACACGCCAAAGGTTTTCAGAATTTGCTTACTTCCTGATATTCGGGGCAGTCCATGAGAAGGGAGTTATGGCTGGGAAACCTTGAGGAAGCATGCAACCCCCCACGGTGTGTGGCCCAGAGTCACACGCAGGCACCACATGTGGTCCCCCGACTGCTCCAAACTTGGATAGCCCTGTCTTACCACATGGTACTAACAGTGCAGTTCAGCCTAAAATGTTATCCTTTTGCTAACGTTTATTGATACACGTAGTTAATAATAATCCCTTTTTTTTTAGCTTGACAGTACTATTAAAATTCATATGTGATTAATCTATTTATCTGGGATAAATTTAAACCCCAGTTTACCTTTTTTCTGAAGCAAACACAAGGAAATATTTGATAAAATTGGAAAGTATTGTGTTTAATATGGATAAAAAGAAATACTTCTTATAGAAAGTCACTTAACTAATAGAATCAGTAAAACAGCATAGTATTTAAGAAAAAAATCAAGGAAATTTTAAAAAGTAATTGGAAAACAGTTGTAAGTAAACCTTATGCCCAAGATTTGTGGGAGTAAGAGTAAAATTCCAGGGATTATGAATCTTATTTTTATCTTCAAAACAAGCTGGTCACCACCAACTGCTGTAAGGAAGAATTATATCCCTATTGATTTGAGAGAGATTTTGTGAAGTGTATGAGATATTAGGAACTTAAATTCAACTGAAAGTCGTCATGACTTGTGCTCTTAAATCCCTGTAGTTCTACTTAAAATCTTTCCCCAGGTTTGGGGGTGCAACGTGTATTATAAGGACTTTATCTCTTTCTTTAGCAGGGGTGTCAAGGATATGGCCTGTGGGCAGGATATGTTCCATGTAGCTGGGGCATCTCATCCATTGGGGTTCTAGTGGGGACTGGAAATTTGGAGCCAGGGCCCACCGCCAAATACTGGGACATGAAGCCCTGTTGGCGACATATGTCAGAGGTGGCAAGGCAAGCAACAGCTGCATTAACCTCTTATAACAGGGAGCCAAAGGCATCTGTTACTTTAAGAGAAAAGTGTAGTAGGCCAAGCTTGCTGTGTGTGGCAAATCTCCAGGCAGCCTAGGAGCAAAGGCTGCCAGCGCCTAGGTTAGGCTGCAGCAGATGAGGGCAGGCAGACCATTAAGCAAAATGGGAAACTTTTGTGTGTGGCTGGGAGGCCACCTGACCAGAAGGGGTGATGCTTTGGGATATATAAACCCAGTGCCTAAGGCAAAATGTGCTGTAGGGAGAGGAGTTCCTGGGGAGAGAGGCTGCAGCAAACAGGCCCACAGGCTATGGTGACCACCTTTTCAAAATGCAAAAGCAGTATACCAAGCCTCCCTGCCCTGCTTCGCCCTCCTCCAATGGGTCCTCCTGCTGGGATGCAGAGGGCCTGGGGGGTTAGGGCAGCAGGGCAGGGAGCCCCAAGCCCACAGCAGGCAGCCTGCATTGCCCCACCCCATGCACAAATCTTGGGGGGCATGTGCCCCCCACATGCACCCTCCCCAGGTGTATGCACAGCAGTAGGAACCAGCCCCCACACTGCACATTAGACAAGCCACCCATGGCTCTGTCCCACTCCTTGGCCAGGCCCCGCCTCTGCGCATTCTTGCTCCAGTGTGAGCTCTGGTGCTCATGCACTACCCCGACTGAGCAGCACTCCCAGGACCACCACTCCCAGCCCCAGCCCCAGCTGCCAACACTACCCCACTCCCTCCCTCACCATGGGGGCCTTAATCTGCCCCCTACTATCCCCCACATCACCTATGCCCCCTCCCCATATTGACTTATCACCTGCAGGCAGCTGGGGGAGCTGCTCTCCACTGGTTGTATTGCTGGCCACGTGCATGTGTGCATGTGCACACATGCATGTGACACCCCCTGCGTCCCACCTCCCCCAGCCTCAAGCAGCAAACAGAAAACCCAGATCCTTGCACATGATACTGGGAAGATAGTTGCTATAGTTGAAATGTGTCAAAGGGAATCTGGGACAAATGCTGTCCCATAGTCATTCAGCCTGGGACAGGGACTTGATCTTTATATTTATGGACTGTCCCACCCAATTAGGGACAGTCACCCTACCACAGACACTCAAGCTCCCTGAGAGACCCAGAGGGAGTGAGCTAAAGGAGAAGTATGGCCTGTGGTGTAGCATTGACCTCAAGTGGGGGTGAATTTTGTTTGGGAAATGGTTTTCCTGGGTCAGGGACCCCAGGGGGCAATCACAGAGACAGGTAGTAGCTTTGTGTAGGTTTGGGGGTGCCCTGAAGAGTCCTGGGGTGCCCTGGGGTGCCCTGAGGGAGCAGCTTAGCTACCAGGGGATGCCACAGTTGTCTTTGGAGCCAGGTCCTGCTACATCCTGTAGCTCCCTGATGCTGCCCATACCAGTGCCAGAGCCCTGTATTTTGAACCCAGACATGGGGCCAAGTGAGTTTGATGAACCTACTTCAACACATTTGGAAATGGCCATGCTGGAAACAATGCAAAAGACTTGGGTACGTCTGCATATTCTAGCATATGGCTATTCCTAATTTTTACATGAACAATTGTCTTAATGTTTGTAGATCTATTATGTATAAATTTAATTAAATCAATTTTCAGGGCCTTGTTTTAGTAACCTAAGTGAGATTGCCAGACTTGTTGGCATATCATTACCATTTTGAGTCATATATTCTGTTTAGGAATGGCAGTGTAATCTTATAGCATGTGTACCATTTATTACATCTAGACCTTTATACCCAAAGGAATAATGTTAGATGAATTCATTGATTATATCTTTTTTTTTTTGAAGAGCTATGATTTGTCACCAAAGAATAGCTGGAAGCAACAGATAGTGACCTAAATAGTAAAATTCCAAAGATAAAATGGAAGAAAATGAACACAAATGCTTCATTGTTTGAGAGCTGTATTGTCTGTAACACACTCCAGTGATTCCAGTGTTTGTGGAAGAGGCCAATGCAGATATAATCTGTGGAGCTAAAAATGACAGCCTGAGTAAGTAGTCATCAAAGATGGAGCTAGGAATACTCTGGCAATAGTGCTATAAATCATAACTGTAATATTTGTTCAAAGCTCCAGTTACTAGGAATACTGGTCTCTTTGCCAGAACAGTAAGAGAAATCCTGCCTCATAAAACACTTAAAAATATCTAATGTTCTTGTAAAATTATATATAATTTTCTTTACTGTTGTCTGCATAGATTCCCAGTATGGTAGCTGGCAAACATAAAGCAAACATAGGTTCTAGAGGAATGACTCAAAGGTGAGAGGAAAACTGAGCACATTAAATTATTTAATTTGTAGTAGTTTTATTCCTTGGCATATAAACTGAATGAAACAGAATCATATGCAAATCCAGATTTTTTTAAAGCAAGGGCTGCAGGAAAAGTGACTGGTACTGCCGGAGTGGCTACATCCAGGGTCGGATCTAGCGGGGGACGGTATACTGGAGTTGTACCTCCCCATTTTTGATTCCTGATTTAACCAAAGTTTAAAACCAACTGCCTGGCAGTGGCAGCAGCATTTCTGTTTTGGCAGCAGTGAGGGAGTCAATTGACTTCATGGCTCATTATAATTTACCAAAATCCTTCTAAACTCTTTATTACACAGGTATTAATGACCCTCTATCCTTTTTAATAGTCTTGATGTTCCACCAATCAAGCTATCCTTTCTTCTGCTGTCTGTGATCTGCTCCTGGTAATATAGCTTCGATTTCAAAGCTCTGCAGACTCTTTCTAACTCATTCTAAGAAAGTTATATTTTATTTTGCTCCAATCTTACACTGAATAAGACAGCCCTATGCAGACAGACCACACTGCAGGAGCAGCAGCCAGGAACTGTTTAAATCCCTGATTTAGGTAAGAATCTTCATCCCTCACTCTTGGCAGTCCCTCCCTTCCTCTCCATGAACAACATAATCTCCTCTCCCTCCCCTCTTCTTCTCCCTACTATTCCTATCTCTCCTTTGCCTTTTGTACTTATGCTTCTGAGTGCAGGAAATGGAGACCCACCCAAATGGAGACCACTGCTGCTGTCCTGGCTGCTCCTGCCCCCACTCCAGTTGGGGCTGTGGGAACTCGCTGTGTAGGGAGCCAGGCTTGACAGGGGACAGTGGCAGTGGTGTTGGGTTGCCTGTTCCCTTTGCTTGCTCCTGGGCTGGTGGGTAATAACCCACGGACCACACAAGGAAGGAAAATCTGTCCACCACTGCTGCTTTCCACACAGAGCTGCTGGTGCAAGGCAGGACTGACTCTGGAGCTCTTCCTATTGTTGGGGCAGCCACAGACAGCAGCAACAATGAGCAGTGGGTGAAGGGAATGTGAGGAGAGGGGAGGTGCTGCTGGGTATGGAGAGAAAGGAAAGGGATACTGAGAAGAGATTCTTATCTGCTTTGGGAAATTTTTTTAAGTCCCAGCTGCTGCTTGCATGGCATAGTCCAAAGGGGAGTGTGATCGTGCCACTGCACTCCCTCCGGATCCATCCCTGAACACAGAGCTGACCCAAGCAGGGTGCGGGGCCCAGGGCTAATCAGCCCTGCGGGGTCCTGCCCCCGCTCCCAAAGAAGCTGCCGCCACCATCTACAGCACCAGTGGAGGGGAGAGGAGGTATCAAGCAGCTGGATGCGAAGCCGCCAGCAGTGGCACGGAGTCGCCCCAGCCACTCCACCCAGCTCCATGAGACCCCACCAAAGCTTGGGGCCCGGGGCAGCCGCCCTGATTCGCAACCACCCAGGGACAGCCCTGCTTGAACATGATAGTCTTTATCAGACACCATAATTGTTCATGTTCATTTTCAATATCGTTTCTCCCAAAGTTTTCATTCATATTTATATTTAGCTCTCCAAAGTCTGAAATTAATGTGATTTTAGATTAATTTAAAAACTGTGTAGGCATGATAAGTTAAAAGGAGGACATAGGATTTAAAGATTCATTTTTATGAGACTACCTGGATATCCAAAATGTACAGAACTCTGATTTTTATTAATGGCCATAGGCTTTTTGTGAGTTGGCTTCCATAAATGGAAAAACTTCATTTAACTGAAAAGTGTTGATCCATTCAGGGCGCGTCTACAGAAGATGCTAACTGCAGTAGTCTAATAACATTGCTCAGTAGTGTGCTAGGCAAAAACCATACCAATACACTACTGCGCAGTAAGCATTACTAAAAACCCATACACTGGCTCTACTGCACAGTAGTGTGAGTTACTGCTCATTGATTTAATACTTGGTTAACCAAGTACTCAACTTAATACGCAGTAACTACTGCACATTATTGAACATGTAGACATGCCTACAGACCTGGGAATTTAAATTATGTATATGCTACTGAGTTACATAGGGTTTCAAATTGTTCCCATGAATAGGAGGTAGAGAGATAAATATGTAACAGACTTAAACTGTAGGTTTTCTTGTAAAGCAATGGGATTATTCAGATGTTTAAACTTTACAGAACTGCATCCTTGAATAATATTTAAAAAATCAATTAGGGTTCTAAAGAAGTAAGTATCTTCTAAAGGGATTTTCAAAGGCATCTAAGCACCTAACTAGGGTGTTTAATGGGTGAGTGCTTTTGAAAGTTGCACTATGCACCCAAAAGTACATAATTACCTTTAATCTGACCCTTAATAGTAAATGGGGCATACTCCATGGAATAAAATGTCTTCATGGGCTAAGATAACATCTTCACATCTTGTTCCATAAGAGTGTCTGTGAAAGGACTTTCTTTAAAATGGGACTTGTTCTTACGTATAACAAAGTCCTGAGTTGTGGTCTTTATTTAATGAGGATTTCCCCCCAACATTTACCTTAGAAATATCATGAATGTCAATTTCTGACTTTCTTGATATTGCTGAATGATTTTTAGGGTGTCTAAGGTGAACTAGTTACAGGATGTGAGTATTACTGTAAATGAAAGGGGAGGGCATAGTATTTCACAGAGATGGCCTTTATCCAAACTTTATTTAATTATAGGATTGTTAACAGAAACAATCAAAACTACATTTTATAAACTGATTGAGACTCATTTTCCCACTCAGTTGCTCAATTTTCACTGTCTTGAGCCTTGTGTTTGTGTCATTTCATTAGTACTACACTTATAAATGCAGCCAGGGTAGATAAGCTCTTGAGTTTCAAGAATAAAGGGCCAGCAGACTGTGTTTTTCAAAGCTATGTAAACAAACAAACAAAAAAGGACAAGAGTCTGTCATCTCCCCATGCTTACCTGGCCCTATTTCTTGAATTGAAAAAATGTCTTACTCATTTCTCCATAATAACAAAGGCTGTAATGGGACCCTTACAAAAGATATTGTAATCCAAATGGCATTTAAGCTTTTCACAACTCCTTAGGGTTCTTCGCCTTTATGAACTGTTAACTAAGGCCGTGTGTAGACAAAACAAGAGGCATGTGCGCACAACACTTTAAAGTGGGCTAAATGCTTTTGCATTGCTTTAATGGTGTTGGTGCTTGCATGCCTTGGTGGTGTATTGCGCATTAATTCCAGCTGCTATATGAAATTTGGCAGCGTAATGGACCTTAAATGACTTGGGGCACAGCAATAATTAAAAGTCCTTTGCGGAGTTTTAGTTTGCTGCCCCTACAGCCATGGAGCAAAGCACTGGGCTCCAAGAAGCTCAGGGGCTCTGCAGGAAGCCCTGCAGGGAGCCTGGCAGCAGCCTGGCAAAGCAGGTTCAACCCAAGAAAAGCAGGTAGCCTGATCTCCCCCCTGCCCCTCCCCGGAGCCTGCCTGAGCTATGCGGGGACCTGGCACTTCTCTCCATGACTGTGGTGCCCCCCAGGACCACCTAACTGGGTGTCTGAGGGTGGATGCCACCTGGCGGGGGCCACCGCTGCCACGAAGGGAAGCACCAGCCCCCGTCTCAGCCCAGGGACTACTTTGCCTACCAGCAGCTCGCCTTTCCCTCCCCACCAAAGAGGCAGGTAAGTCAGCGGGGTGTGTGCATGACACAGGGGTTTAATCAGCCCTAAATTGAAGTGGTGTTTTTTAAAACCCACCACTTCAATTTAAGGCCCCCATTTCTTCTACACACATCCTATATAGCTGGATGTCCAAAGAGATCCATAGGTGCATGCATGTTAAAATAAATTAATCTAGGAATCATATGCTTTTGGGGGCTTAAATGATAATCAGACTCTTATCTCTTTTTAGAAGATTGAATCTATCCATTGCATTTAAAAATTCAGATTTTTTTAGTTAAGGCATTGACTCCAGAAGTCCTAAGAAACTGGAGTCCAATTCACAAGAATATCCAATCTTTACCAGAGAGCCAGTTAAAAAAAAGAAAACTAAATTCCATAAATTTTATAATGGCTAACTGTGTATGTATGGGGAAAAAAAGGAAAGGCAATCTGCCGAGGAAAAGCTATGAAGACGAACAGAAAGAAATGTGAAAAGTTTAAAAGAATATCAATCAAAGACGACCAGATACAGAATGATTCTTTTTCATTTTATGAACAGAGTTTGAGATACTCATTAGCTTACAAAATGCAATCATAATTGACATGCTTTTCATCTCCAAACTATATAGCAAACTAGGTTTAGAGTATACAAGAGAGCACAAGATTCAAAATATGGTGGAAAAACCAGGAATCTGGGAAGGTATATGAGATGTAAAGAATATTTTACAACCATACATGTCAAGAAGCTCATCCTTAGCTAACAGACTCCTTGAACTAACCTCTCATTAAGAAAAGGTAACTCATCTGGTGTCTTCTCAAAAAGTTAAAAAAAACCCATGGCCTCCACACATGAAGATGACCTAATGACTGTTCAGTATCATCTGGGCATGTCTGTTAAGTAACTTGAATGCCTACCTTATTTGTGACCTTCCTTGTGTGAACCCTGTTAGCCCTCTACTCTTTTATAGTGGTCTTGAGATTTGCAAAATCAATAAGAAACTGTAAATCATGTTTTAGCCCACACTGCTTTAGAATGTGCTGCTGATTTATTTAAGAATATCTTGGTTATCTTACTTCATCTCACCTTTTGTCTTCTCAAATTAGACCCTACCAAAGCCAACAAATGCAGGCTTAACATTAAGTCCAAGAAGAGTCCCATTGACAACAATGAGTCTCTTATAGATGTAAAGTTAAATTGTTTAATGCCTTCCTGGATTGGGTAGAAAACACTCTGAATCGTCTGTATTAATCTGTTATGGCACATATTACTTTAGTAACAGGTTGGTCAGTGCCTTCCTTTAGTTGAGTCTTGTTTCTCAGCTATGACCACTCTTAAAGGCTAAGTAAAGATAGTCAAAAAAACCCCAAGGCTGAATCAATTCAATCATGTCAGGTTAGTCTGAGCTGCATAGATTGAACCAATAAGCAAATGAACAGACATTCACTTTTAATTCTGGAAATGTAGCTACATGTCTGCAGTGGCTTAGGCCAGAAGCTGGGGGTCCTAGAGCACACTTCCCTGCTTGGCTGGAACAGACAGCTTGGACCAAAACTAGTCCACCCACCCTGCAAGTGAGGGTTTGCAGGGGAGGGGCAATGGATCCTGAGATGCTGGGGGACTGTGAGTTAACTGAATCTGGAGGGGATCGAGGATAGAAGTTCAATAAATCGAATTAACCTAAATCAGTTAAGTCTGATGCTACATCCATCGAGGTTTATCTTAAACTGGTTTTGGCCATTTTGAAAGTGGTTGATGTGCACTGAATTTCTGTTGTGTTGCAGATTTGAACTGGTTTCCAATCATTTATACCAATTTATGTGTAATGGCTGTTCCTAGCCAAGAAAAGCAGCTGCTTTGTAATTTATTCCCACATGAAACAGTGTAGGGTTAGATGGATTAGGTATTGTAGTTGAATAGGAAGTATTTCACCATTAGGCTGCTGCTTCAAATCTATCCCAGGTCAGGATCTTAAAAAAACAGGACCTTAATGCTAGTCTTTTTATATATTAAAGGATCTTGTGAATGCTCAGCACTTTCAAAAATAAGCCAGGATGCCTAAGTATGTAGTTAGAAAACTAACTTGAGGTTCCTATATTTGAAAATCTTGGGTGATGTTGATAGCAGAAGATATGAAAGGATAATTCGTCATATAAACTGATGGATCTCACCTAGTTTCTGTTTAGATGCTATCTCTGAACAGATCACACATTAGCACTCTCTCTCCCCTCAAAATTATTCTGTGAATTTCCTGTTAATGTCATTTACTATTTTATTTGTTGTTAAAAAAAAAAGCTATGTTACTTAGTGTTGGCAGGTAAATATGTATTCTGATATTGTTTCTGTAGCTATTTCAAGTGTTAAGAAAAGCACATTTAAAATTAGCTTCTATCACTCATGTATTCACTGTTGTGAGCTCAAAATATGTTTTCTGCTAGCATTATGGTGTTTCGAGGCGGGTTTCGGCTTCCTTGATCACGACCACCACATCACGACGAGAGACATGCTAGGATGAGACAGGCTCCACCTTTCCCCTAAAGGTAAGCATGTGTTCTCTTTTAGGTTGGCGGACCTACTCTGGCGGGCTTTAAACTAGGCTCGTCGGGGGAAGGGGAAGATGAGGGCGGAGGATACATCAGACTACCAGACCAAACGGCGCCCACAACTATAGCCCAGCCCAGACCGACAAGCGTAGCAGATAAACAGGTAAGAGATGGGGACCAGGGGAATGCTGGGACTGCTGGGAATGCTGGGAATGCTGGGACTAGGGGGTCAGTATACACATCTACTGGAGGCCTGAAATGCCTCTACACTAATGCTCGTAGCATGGGGAACAAGCAGGAGGAACTCGCCCTCCTGCTGGCTGACACCAGCCCGGACATTGTGGGGATTACGGAAACATGGTGGGACTCCAAGCATGATTGGGCGGTGAATGTCAAGGGCTATAGGCTGTACAGGAGGGACAGGATAGGAAAGAGAGGGGGGGGAGTGGCAATCTATATCAAGGAGGAATACACATCCTCACTAATTAGTAAAGAGTCAGGGGAGAAGCACTCTGAAGTGCTTTGGGTTTGGGTTCAAGGCAAAAGAGGGGAAAGGGACCTAATGGTGGGAGTTTACTATAGACCACCCAACCAAGGAGAGAAGCTTGACCAGGAATTCTTGGGTCAGCTCACCGAGGTAGCGAAGGCTAAGGATGTGGTAGTCATGGGGGACCTGAACTTCCCAGACATCTGCTGGGAGGAGCAGTCAGCCAGGTCTGAGGGGGGATGACTGCTCCAACAAGGCATCAGGGGGGATGCCTTGTTGGACTTGGTGTTGCC
>NW_005841995.1:1904939-1918490 GCF_000455745.1 Alligator sinensis
GGACTAGATGATCTGCCCAGGTCCCTTCCGACCCTAGAAACTATGAAACTATGAAACTATTAGTGCTCGTAAAGCTTGATTGAATGAATATCTGTGCAAAGTGAGCACAAAAAGAATGCAAGTTACTAAAATACTTTAAAAAAGAATAAATGAATATTAGTGAAAAAATGGGCATTAGTCACACATCTATAATAGACTTGGAAATAGTCACTATCTGAAAGCTGATGTGTATGTGAAATGTCAGTAGTCTCAGGCTAGAAGATGTAGTGGACAGGAATTTACATCTACAAGCAAACAAAACCCCAACCCCATTCACATAATTGGTATCCTTGTAAACAGGAGTTAGTGAGTATGAGAAACTGTGTTCCTAAAAAGAAGTCCTTCAGGATAGGCAAGCCTTGGAAGGAAAGTTAAATGGTTTTACCAATTATTCACATGGCTATCAACAACGTTATCAGCCATAATGTTGATCAAGAGGTCTTTAACATGGTAAGGCTGATTGTTCTTAAGAACTGAATTCTGCCTTGCACACACCGTTAGAAAATTAATTTTAAAAAACACACAAGAAGAATATTCATCAGCCAAAATGAAAAATAAATCTAATTTAGAAATGAAGTCAGCTTCAATATTTAGTGTAACTTAATGACAACTTCAGACAAGAATTTAATTACAAAGTGTCAGTGTACCATATATATTGTATGGGTGTACCATGGGATTTATTTTAAAGTGTAATTTAGAATATAACTTCTAGCCTGCTCCTCGGCATGAACTTAAATCAAAATATTTCCACTGATGGAGTACATTCTTCAAAACTGATTACAAAAGTAGCTACAGTGCTAATGCGGCTTGCTGCAATCTTATGGGTAACAGTGTAAATTGCCTGCACAAATACTCTTGGGAAGTAGTACCATAATTTAATTCCTTGTAAACAAATATGGCAAAATTGCTAGAGAAATATTTTTCACTAGGATTGACTGGTTTTTTTCTTTTTACTCTTACCCTAAACACATAGATTTCTAAAAGATGGCTTTGGCCTGCATCTTTTGGCCCAGTTATGCAAGTGTGATGCTTAACTTCAGTAAGATTAACGTGTGCCATTAAATAGACAGTAAACCACAACAGGGTCAGCAACTCTCAGCCCGTGAACCAAATCTCGCCTGCAGAGCCATTTGATCCCCCTCACAGAGATGGGGCTTCTGTGGCATTTGACAGTGAGGGCTTCAGCAGTGATCACTTTCCTGTGCCACTGTGGGGAGAAGCAGTGGTGGCAGGTGCTTTCCCCAAACTATCACAGGAAAAAGTGGCAGCCAAAGGCATTTTCCCAATGCCACGTGGGGGAGAAACAACAGCGGCAGCTGGGTCCTAATACCTACCTGCTTCTGACCTGAATACGGTCATTCTGGCTCACAGCCTAAAAAGGTTGCTGACTACTGAACTAGAATATAGGAGACTTGCTTTCTATTCATTTCTCTGGTACTAGCCCTCTGGGTGAAGACAGGCAAGTCCCTTCACTTCTGGGTTCCTCAGTTTCCCTTCTGTAAAATAGGAACAGTGATGACAGTGTCCTTTTTATGATGTGCTTTAAGATCTATACATAATGCCTTGCCTAAGTATTGGTCATTACTACATATGATGAAAATATGCAGCTCTTATCTAGTGGTTTTCATTAATATGCTTCAAAAGGCAATAAAAGCTGGATCCTTCAGGATTGTTCCACTTCATTTCTGTGTAATTTCTTTACATTTGATTCTGATCTACAGTGACTGGGTCCCAGGTCCTTGAGGTTGTTAAGGGATCTAACTGCCTTTGATTTAAGGCAGTTAAAGCCCTGAGCACTTCTGAGTCTTTGCCAGCCTAGGTGTTTTCCATGCATATGAAGTACCTCAGCCCTGAAAGTTGCACAGCACACAAGACCATCTGCAGACACCCTACACTACCTAAGGTGAAGATTGATCCAATTTCTTGAAACAGCCCACATAAAAAACACCAAGGAACAATTTAAAAGCTCTGGATTGTGGCAAAATTATATTTATTTGAAAAGAGCAAAAACCACACACAAACAACAGTAGTAGCATATATCATCTTATGGCCTGATTCTTATTTATAATAAATCATCTCTATATTGCTTTGGAAGTATAAAGGATTTTAATGGTATAAACTTGAAGTAGAATTAGATATTTTTCCATATAAATCATTTTTATCTCTGAAAATATACTAGGCATCATCCACCTGAGAAAAATGTAAAAGTTTAACTAAACTGATTTAGTTGAATCAATGCAGTGCTTGGTGTGCACATTTCTACTTCGGTTTAAATATAGCTACTATTGCTTCTGCTTAAGTCAATTCCTTCTCTGATTAAATCATTTCCTAAAAACTAAAAAAAGTTTGCAGCAATTCTCCTCTGCTGCATAGCAGCATATCACCTCTATGGTGGTATTTTGCTCTTTAAAGATGCGTCTGCTGGGTCTACAAAAAACCTGTTTAGGTACTGTATCCTTAGGCCTAAACACCTTTGTAAATCTGTCCTAACCCTATATTCTGCAAATAATCTCATTACAATCCATGGCATGACTTGTGGGGTAAGGTACTACCTAAGGCAAATAAAAGTAGTAAACTTGTTAATTAAATTAGTGGCTAATTCAGCGAATTGAACAAAAGTCATTTTAATTGTCTAATTACCACAGGTAACATTTTCCTTGTGGCTGGTTTATATGTCCACATCTTCATTCAGGTAAAAATGTATTTGGGATTGTTACGACTCAGATCTGTTGCAAGATTATTTCAGGCATCCATAGTAGAGTATCTCCATTTTATGGACTGACATACTATATTCTAATGGCTCTGAAGGCAGCTAAAAAAAGATTTACACAGCATGCCATGCTCTAACTGCTCCAAGGGAACTGTTACTATCCATTGAGTAAATAACACCCAGAACAAAAGACTCTGGGCAGATTCTCAGACAGTGAAAAATGTTCTAGTGTCGCAATGGGATAGTGACAATTTATACCAGGTGAGGATCTGATCATCTAAATGCATATGCGGCCAACCACTGAAATGTAAAATGCACCTGCACAGCAAGAATGTACCAATTTTCTATTGAGCTCAATGGCAAACTTGTGATTTCTCACTCCTGCCCCGCAGGTGTGCTTCACCTTTTATTGGCCAAGATAGGTATTTCCCAAGCTCCACTGAGTAAGAGAGATGTATTTTTAAAGTTGCTCCTAAGACATACTTTAAATGGTGTCTATGGCTATTTACTGGAGACTGGTATTTGGTAAACAATAGAGATTTTCAAAGTATTCCTAAATAAATACAATATTGCACACCCCAGTGCAATAGCAGACAATTTTTAAAGATGCCATCAGGGAAAATGGATTTTAAGACAATTTTACAATCATAAATGAAGGACTGAAAAAAAAATCATATAAATATATACATACTGCACAACAGGGACCTTCCCTCAACTGGTAAGAGCCACAGATTCCTTTGTTGTTGTTACATAGGAAATAAAGCTTGGGTCTCTTTATAAGAGATTATTATAATTATTATGACAGCACTTAAAGTCTTGACACAGGAGAGGTTTATGACCTTGTATCACCCTTGAACTCTGGCTGACCCTGGATCAGAATGTATGATCTTTGATTTGGCTCCTTTAGCCAAGGTGTTCCTTTCATTGTGCTGTAATAATTTCTTCAAATATATGTTCAGTACTTTCCCTCAAAATTGGCAGTTTTGGGGGTTTTTTTAACAATTGTGCCCCTCCTCCAGATACCAGAAAGCTTTACTATATCCTTCCCAACTATACACCTGGTCCAATAAAAGATACAGTCCACAGAAATCCTTGCTTCTTACATTAAGACTGTAATATGCTTATTGTTATCTGCAAGAAGCAAAAGCATTTACGTAGCCTAGTAGGTGTACCTAGTTCTTTACAAATACAAGTCCCAATACTGCAATTTGATCCATATTAGCAGGCACCACATTGACTTCAGTGGGAATCTGCTTAAACACATCAAACACATTATGCAGTTAGGACTATAGATTATAACTCATTCCTTGTGCTATGGACTGAGGTCATAAGAAACAGAGATGTTGGACTACAAATGAGGAGAAGCCAGGTATGGGGATCATAGCAGAGACTGTTTAAAGTTCAGAAGTGAGTTTTATGCAAGGAGAGGTTTCAGGAATAAAGGGGATGCTTGATGGATGAGGTCATAGAGACTTTCACATATGTTAAGAAATATGTTAGAAGTTGTAAAGGTAGGACTGGGAAAAGGAGATGAAGGCTAGGTACAGACATTCTAAAAGCCTGGGATGGAATTGATCTAAGTTATGTGGTTTTCTGTGGCTGTGTCTACATGAGACGCTTACTGCACAGTAGCTCATTACTACTGCGCAGCAGCGTCATGGTGCACAAACCATGATGTGATGCAACTGCACAGTAGTAACAAGCTACTGTGCAGTCAACATCACCACAAAGTTGTGTTACTACTCAGTAGCATCTCTGCACCAGTTACTGCACAGTCATTTAGTACTTGGTTGTGCAAGTACTAAATCAGAGGTTCCCAACCATGGGGCCGTGGCCCGGTATTGGGCCACGGCAGGTTGGGTGCCAGGTCATGGCACAAATCCCCTGCTTTGACCCCTGTCTGTCTGCCTGGGTGAGCAGCTTCTGAGGTTAAAGCTGAGCTTCTGGGGCTAAAGCTGCAAAGTGGGGCACCAGGCTGCGGTATAAAAAACGTTGGGAACCACTGTTCTAAATAACTGCAGTAAACATCTTGTGGAGACATGGCCTGTAATTGGCATTGTTTAAACCGTTAGCAAAGAGAAAACATATTTTTCCATTGTTGGGGGGGGACGACACACACAATCTTAGGCTGGTTTCGACCATTTTTAGACCAGTCTGCCTGCTGAGCTCCTCTTCTGTTACAGGTATAGACCGGTTTTGTGTGTCAAATTTCTATTCTGTTATAGGTACACATTGGTTTGTGACCACTTATACCAGGAAAAGTGTAATGTCTGTACCCAGCTGAAGGAACCAATTAGGAAGATGGTCTGGAAGACTGAGGTAACAGGAAAAATAGCAGTTTGGCTTCAAACAGGGGAAAGGATAAGTAGGTTCTTAAGTGCTTGATTTTGATACGTCAGGAGATTTAAAAAAAATCAATGAATCTGGTGCATAACATGTTCAGAACAGAGAACGACTAGCAAAAATTGTTTTTGACAGACTGGAAGAACAAGGGAGATATATGTAGGTAAAGACAAGTGGTAACTTTTCATGGGGGAAGAAAGCAAAGAAACTGTGGTGTTGATAATATTAAAGGGGAAACAATGACAGTATTTCAGGAGACTTGTTATTCCACAGTAGCATCGTGTCACAGTTAGTGCCTGCCAAAGCTACTGCACAGTCGCTCACTGCTACTGCACCATAACATCTCATGTAGACATGCCCAGCACGTTGCAAAAATAGTTGCATTAGTTTTCAGAAACTCAAGAGACATGGAGCAGCATTGCACTTAAGCGCCTAAGTCAATTAGGCTTCTAATAAGTGAGTATGATCTGACCCCGAGTGGCCAGGACACACGACACAATAGGCCAAAAGAATGATGGGTTTCGTTGATTATAGAACCATTATAGAAACAATATAATTTGCGACATAGAATTCAGAGCTAGGTTCACCTATAATTGGTTTTTAGTTCCCCTGATGGGCCCCCTGGTAAACATTTTATCCCCTATTTCCTGCTGTCCCCCCCCCCCGATGAGTTTGTAGACAGCTACACGATCACCTCTCAGCCTTCTCTTGCTGAGAGAGGTTAGAGATTCAAGACCCTCAATCAGTCCTCATAGAGTTTTTCCTGTAGGCCTTTAACCAGACAGGTGGCCCTCCTCTGAACCCGCTCCAGGTTATCTACATGCCTCCTGAAGTACGGCGCCTGAAACGAAGAAAAGAGATGGAGGAGAAGAAGAAAGAATATATAAGCAGATGAATTTCAGAGAAACTTAGTTTTAGGGTGTGGGTTGGATGTCTTTGGAGGAAATACATGACAAGGCTGATGGATAGAGAGAGACTAGACAAAGAGGGTCAGGCAGATGTGGAGATCTGTGGCGCAGAGTAGTAGTGCAGAGAAATAGCTGGAACTCTCAGGCAAATAAAGGCAAGAGAAAAAGAAAGGAGGGCATTATAATGGATGCCAAAAGATTGGAAGAGTGGAGGAGGAGCCATTAAGTGAGATAAGTAGTAGTCAGCCAGGTGACAGTAGAAGGAAAGCATGAGAAGCCAAGTGGAGGATAGAGTGGACTTTGATGTCTCTGGCAGCAGAGAGAGGTAGTCCTTAATTTAACTGGGATGGGAGCTTAGTAAGGGTGTGTGTGCACATGTGTTGCTTGGCCCCAGTCGTACTGACCCCAGACCCCTAGCTGGACCTCTATACTCTTGGGCCTAGCAAGGTACTCAAAGACTTATGGGCTAATTACGTGGCTCTAAACCATCCCTTTACCACACCCCATGACTCATGGATGTTATTGATATATTCCCTCTGTTGGGGCCTCAGCCTCATCAGCCTCTGCCCCTTTAACATAGCTAGGCTTTCTAGCCTAGACTCACTGAATAGGACCTGGCTTCAAGGCACTAGCTTCTTTTGTCCCTTCTAGGCACCAAGCCCCTGGCTCCTGGCCCCTCTGTGGCTCCCTAAGTGCTCAAACCCTGAGCCTGCCCTGGGTAGGGCTCAAGGCAGTCAAGTGACCTGTGTTCCCCCCAGATACTAATGAGGCCTCTACCTTCCCTATAGCCTCATCTGCAAATCACTGGTTAACACAATGTAAGTACAAGCCCCTGCACTATAACATAAATAGTGACATATAGCATCCTTCCAACACTGCAAGAGTATAAAACCTCACTAAGCCAGCACACTGGACTTCCCTGGGCAGGCACTCCTTCCCTGGTAGCAGCCAGGGAGAGACTGTCCCAGTAGCCCCACCCCTGAGCCCACCTGCATCTGGTCATCTGCTGGTTAATTATCCCATTAGCCATTTGCCCTAGAGACCTGCAGCTGCAGCACCCTGCCTGCCTGCCCTAGCTCCCTGTCTGGGCAGCTTTTCCTCTTTAAGTAACAGAGAGCCTTTGGCTCTCTATTACAGTGTGGAATGGAAAGAGTAGAAACTAGGAACTTGTCTGAGGGCAAGGAGACAAGTCAGAGGAAAGAGCTCATTAAAGATACAGGAGAAGGTAGGGGTTTTGGGAGGAAGCCAAGATAACAGGACAAGAAAGTTAGTTTTGAGGAAGGTTTGGGATAGAAGCTTTACAGTAGAAGAAAAACTCTAGAGTCAAGCACAGGTGTGAAGAAAGAGAGGGTAGGATGTTGGGGAAAACATAAATGGAAGAGGGAGCCAGAGGTATCGCCAGAAGTGATCACTTTTGGTATTGCTAAATCCTAGCAGATAAATACTGCAAAGGATGGAGAAGACTGATAGAGTTTCCCTTTTGTGTGAGTGCATCCAGCAATCTTTAATCAAATATCTATAATACTTTTTTTTCAAGCAGTGATGTATACCCACATGTGTTAGAATTCTTAGCCTTGTACAGAGATGAATCACAAATTTGGGTGAAATCTCCTTGCTGATTTATGGTATCTCTGACGCCAGGACAAACCACTATTACAAAAAGGTCATTCATTATTTCAGATGAGCCCTGTGAATTTTCCCCACAACCTCTGTACATCTATCCAGGCATGCATGTTAGCAGGATTTTTTTTGCACTAAAGCTCAAATCTTGCTTCCTCCTATTATAGATCCTCTTCACAAACACTTCTGTGATTGGGAGAGGCTGAACAAGTGGTACGTACTTTTTCCAAGGTATAAGCTATAGTTTTGCAGGAGAGGTGTGGACTGTTTCCTGTATGCTGTTACTCAGCAAGGGGTTAATAATGAGGAACTGGAAGGGAAGGCTCAGGTAGGGGTTGGTCTGGACCTGAAGATCTCTTACTACAGGGGTCTTGCAATCCCTTCATTCATGTGAGAAGTACAAGAGCAGTTACTGCAATGTAATTTCATTTTTACTCAGTGGTTTGATAGGTCCATTATTTTCCTTTATACCCTTGCAATCTGTGCTAGGACTCTGCTGAGTTACTAGGAAGAGCATCTGCCTATTTTGAATGGACAGGTATAGAATTCTGTGCTTGCAATTAAGCACATATACACTAGTTGCATTTACAATTGAGGAAGCTCTTAAAATTCTTGCCCAAGGGATTGAGTTTTCCTTTGTGAAGGAAGGTTGTATTCACCTCTGTTCACAACAGTGAGCTAAAAATCACAACATCAGTTAACATGTCTGGTCTCATGTGTGGTCTCACTTCACTGGGAAATAATGGGTTCTTCATATACAAGGGAATGTTGTCCCCTGGTTGGAATCAGAAGACTCTGCCAAGGACCCTCTACACTGGTTTGAACACTAATTTCTTGGAGGCCCTTAACATTGCTTATGCTGTTGTACAATATACTTAATAAATCTACAGTAGAGGTGCAACCAGGAATTCACTATGAAATAAAACAAGTTCAGGTGAAAAACATATTTTAGTAGTCATTGACAAATATCAGAAGGTCTAAAACTTCATTTACTGTGATTATCTGTTTGAGTAACAATTTGGTCTCTTCATGAAATTCTAAGCCTATTAAATCAATAACAAAGCTCACACTGGCTTCCTCAGAGACAGGATTTTTACTTTGTGTGTCCAGTCATTGCATGATCACTCCACTGAGAATGCCAACAAGATTGTCAATTAGTGCCACTTTCAAAGGTGATATTTGGTGATGTGAATACCCAGTCCACTGGGACCTGAGCTGAGACTATCATATGGACTTTGCATAGATTAGTAAAAGGCATCAGGCTAATTATTAATGAAAGTTAGGTTTATAATTCCCTATTCTAAAAAAATGAAAAAACCCCTGTCCATGTGCAAATGTGGACAGGGGTGTACTTGTTAGCAGAAAAGGACAATTTTCTAGCAATTTTCCAGTTGGTCTAATAAAAGGTATCATTTTGGAACCAAGAGTTCTAGTTTGTTATATGTCCAGATGTAGACATGTATTTTAAAGAGTGTTTTCAAAATGTATTAAATGTGGCATCATTATTAGCTGCTGATGTATAGAAAAAAAGAATAAAAAGAATTACCGATTCACTTTTTACAGAGCAGATCCAAATGAATCAATTAGTATGTTAAAAGCCATGCATAAAATAATGTTTAATTAAAAAAATCCTTTAAAGGGCAAATTGTCTCATATTTTAAATTAAATGAATATAAAAGGCCCTAGGATCGTGAAATACTGCTTAGAGGCCTTAAGATGCTAGACTTATGCAACAGTCATCACTAACACATTCAGATTAGTAGTTCAACAGCAACTGGAATATGAAACAGAATGTCATTCTGATTTTGTAAAATATGCAGCAGAGTGTCTGCGTGGATCTGAGACACTCACCATGGTCTTGGTACTAGAATCCTCAAAATAGAATAGAATTTTTAAATTTGTATTTGGATGTTATGTTCTGTGCATGTGGAACAAAGCCACACAGACTGATTGAAGAGACCATATTAATTCAACCTCCAGATACTAGTAAGCGTGATTTGTGTTTCATTAACACAATTTTATCAGCCAGTATATTATACTAGTTTAACAACTAACTCACTGGTGAATCAGAGTCATGGCTTCAAATTCTATTATCACTTCTAGTGTAAATCTGGAGTAGCTCCACTGAAGATAATGTTGTGGCTATGTTTTTATGTTACTTCAATGTAGATCAGAACCTAAACTAATATTCACTTAATGAGTCTGAATCTTCACTCTGCTACATTTGATTTATGTCAACACAACTCTTTTTAGGTCAGTGGAATGAATCATACGACACTGGTGTAATGAAGTGGAGTCTAACTTCAATCATATGTGATAAAAAGTGGGTAGCCCATTATTTTACTCCCAAGTGACTAAGCACCTGCTTTAAGTGCCAAGGTAATTCATGTGATCTTCTAAGCCAGAAAGATATATGTTCATATCACAAAAGCAGATATAGCCACATTCCCAAATCACCCCATCACATCACACATGCACTTTTGAACAATTGGCACGCTCCAGGGAGACCAAGGAGTGAAAGAATTACAAATCCAGGATAAAAGTGCATTAGCAGCACTGCATGTGAAAGTTTGCCCATCACATGCTCACATGTATGTAGCTCTAGGAAATGTAATTAATCTGTTATAAGCATTCATGTTATACACATCAAATTCATCAACAATTTAAAACATAGAAAGAATTTCATAGATCCTATTTTTAAAATGTTCCAGTTATATGAATTAAAAACTATTAGAATGCAAAACACACTGTCAGAGCTTGATGTTCTTTATCACTCTTTGGAGGAAAGTGATACTCTGGGACAGTGCTTCTCAACCAGGGATGCCTCCAGATTCTTTGAAGGATGCCAAAAGGTGTGAGGAGCCAAATTAGGTGTGAGGAGCCAAATGGATAAGGACAGGCTCAAGCTTGTCCTGGCCTAGCCAATCTGCAATCTGCACTGCCCAGCCCCTCTGCAAGGAAATTAGGACTGTAATATACAAAATTCATTTGGAAATTGAGTGCCACTCAACTCACAAAAGTTATAGAGGGGTGCCTTGAGTCCAGAGAAGTGAAAACTACTGCTCTAGAGTCTATTGTACTTATGCATCTTCAAAAATGTGGGCCAAACAAGGTGCATCTACATGTGCAATTAATGCTATTTGGCTTTACTGCGCAATAAATTTACTGTACAGTAGTCTAATTTACTGTGCAGTAAGAGCCTGCACATGTAGACAGTGACACTTCACTATGCAGTAAATGAATCTGCTGTGCAGTAAAGCGTCACATGTAGACATAGCCACTGTCTTGTATCATAGAATCATAAAAGTAGGGTCGGAAGGGACCTTGTAGATCTTCAAGTCCGACCCCCTGCCTGGGCAGGAGGAAAACTCGGCTCAAATGACCCCAGCCAGGTAGGCATCAAGCCTCTTCTTAAAGACCCCCAGGGTAGGAGCCAGCACCACTTCCCTTGGAAGTTGGTTCCAGATCCTAAAAGGTCATATGCTCCAGGTGAGACTTGAACTCACAACCTTGGTATGGCTCTACTGTGTACTGCTATATAAGTGCCATGTGCTAACCAATTGCACTACTGGAACCCTTTTTGCACTACTGGAGCCCCTGTATAAATAGTCCCATTGAGTTAAGAGAGCAATCTGGATATTGCATTGTATGAGGTCCCATTCTATCACTGTTCCATAGACCTCCTATTGATTTCAGCTAGGATTTTGTACAAAGATCAAAGAGAGGAACAGCTTATGTTATGATATACTAATATCAGAGACAATGGCATGATCCTAAGAGGTGCCAAGTACATATTATTCCCAATGAAATAAATAGATCAGGCCTCAAAGAAACAGAATAATGACTAAAAATAAGAATTGAGAATGTTAACAGCTTTTCAGCATGAAGCTATGGACTTGACAGGTTTTGCTTATGGTGACATTGATCTGTCCATTCCATAAGAAAGGTGGAGGGGCTTCTGTGTGTGTGTGTCTAGCGGGGAGAAAATAGGTTTAATTAATCTTAAATGTCTTTGCAATCCAAGAATTGTAGCCCTGGAACAGTTCCTGTACTAACATGATTAGCAAATATTGACTTTTGAGTACAATAATAATGTGTCATCTGAAACCCTTGATAAGTAACTTAAGTACTTCCTTAGCTTGCATCTTATTAAATTAGATGAGGTATGGCTGAGACACATTACATGAAACCATTGAAATGAGAAATCAGACTTAAAGACGTTAGCATTGATTAAAGAGAAGTTAAAAGTTACCATAAAAATGAAACTCCGTGGGCCATATTCGGAACTGATCTCCAGTAGATTGGCTCTAGAAAGGTCATTTGACTGTGTAATACCAGAATCAGGCCAATTTGTTTCAGTGATAGTTGGCAGGAATGTGTTCCCTTTGTTTTTTTCTGCACTGTCATAATACTCACAGTTATAACTGTGGTAAATAGTCACAATTTGTGACTTTTTGATAGACGCAATCAATCATCAGATTATGTATGAAAACCATATAATTTTAGTTTTATGGAAGGTTAGCTGACATAGGCTATGAGCTTTTGAAGTTAATATATGGAAGAAAAGCCATGTCACACTTGTGTGCCTGTGAATATGGTAAGTATAACTTACTCAAATCTCTTCATAAGGTTTAACTTAAAAATGTGTACAACAAATCAACCAAGAAGGGAGTTAAAAGATGTGATACTCCTCAGATGCAACCTGACAAAGCTTACTGTATTGATTAGTTTTCAAAGGCTGTGTAGTGAGAGTAGTATACTTACAATAGTCTTTGGAATGAGTGGGGAAAAAAGCTCCAAATGTCATCAAAGCAAATGGTCTGTGAATGTTGCTTCAAAGCTAGTCATTAGTTGCCAGGGTGTTTTGCCACAAAGCTTGTAAAGAGGTTTTCCTGGAGGGGAAGGTATGACAAAATGCACTTCTTGGCAAGATGACTTCTGCTTAAATAGCAGGACACATTAATTCTTGCTTGATACATAAAATTAATTAGAGGATTAACATCCTTTATGAAATTTTGCCAGAGATTTTTTTCCTTTTTACCAGGAATAGACCCCAGGCCTTTTCTGCACTCTAATGAAATTGCAAATTGACTTGTGTTCAAATGATGCTTGACTAAAATGAACAATTAAAAATGTATTGCTAACAATGAGATGGATCAGCTGATCTTTTCAAGGATTAATTAGTTTCAAGAGCCATCTCTCTTATGTAACATACCCAAGGCCAAACCCGAACCACCTTTTTATGCATCAGTCCTCTTGTAGTCAATTAGATCACTTCTGCTTCCAATTAATCCAGATTAAAACTCAGAATAATCCTGTTGAAATCAGTGAGGTTACATTAGGATTCATACCAGCATTAAGTTTATCTCAATAACACTACCTTTGTGAACAAAGGGAATTTTTGTGACTGAATAAAATAAAGTAAGTCTAGTTCTCCTCTTTTTTAGCCAATTGAAATTGTAGAATTATAGAATCATAGAAAAGTAGGGCTGGAAGGAACCTCCAGAGTTCATATGGTTCAACCTCCTACCCATCCCTATCCAAACCATCCCATACAAGCCATAACATAAACTCTACATAAAACTACCATCAGCCCTTACACAACAGGCTGTGCCTTAAGGAAATGATCCTTTGGGCACAGAGGGAGACGATCCTGATGTGGGGGAAAAGGGGGAAAGGGGCCAAGAGGCTTCCTTGGCTGACCAGAGAAATCCAGAGCAGCCTACGGGCAAAAAGGGGGGCATATAAAAAGTGGAAACGGGGAGAGATTACTAAAGAGGAGTATACCTCCTCTGCTCGCGCTTGTAGGGAGACAGTTAGATGGGCCAAAGCTACCATGAAGCTGAGGATGGCATCCCAAGTTAAGGATAACAAAAAATTGTTTTTTAGATATATAGGGAGTAAAAGGAAGGCCCAGGGTGGAATAGGACC
>NW_005841995.1:1919226-1923755 GCF_000455745.1 Alligator sinensis
GGAGGGCAGGGAACAACTACAAGCAGACCTGGACAGGTTGGACCTATGGGCAGAAAACAACAGAATGCAATTCAACACGGAGAAATGCAAAGTGCTGCACCTAGGGAGGAAAAATGTCCAGCATATCTACTGCCTAGGAAATGACCTGCTTGGTGGAACGGAAGCGGAAAGGGATCTTGGAGTCCTAGTGGACTCCAACATGAACACGAGTCGGCAGTGTGACGAAGTCATCAGGAAAGCTAATGGCACTTTATCGTGCATCAGCAAATGCATGATAAACAGATCCAAGGAGGTGATACTTCCCCTCTGTCGGGCGCTGGTCAGACCGCAGTTGGAATACTGCATGCAATTTTGGGCGCCGCACTTCAAGAGGGATGTGGATAACCTGGAGAGGGTCCAGAGAAGGGACACTCATATGGTTAAGGGCTTGCAGGCCAAGCCCTATGAGGAGAGACTAGGGCACCTGGACCACTTCAGCCTCCGCAAGAGAGGCGACCTTGTGGCTGGCTATAAGTTCATCATGGGGGCACAGAAGGGAATTGGTGAGGCTTTACTCACCAAGGTGCCCCCAGAGGTTACAAGGAATAATGGCCATAGCTAGCAGAGAGCAGATTTAGACTGGACATTAGGAAGAACTTCTTCACAGTTAGAGTGGCCAAAGTCTGGAATGGGCTCCCAAGGGAGGTGGTGCTCTCCCCTACCCTGGGGGTCTTTAAGAGGAGGTGAGATAGGCATCTACCTGGGGGTCATCTAAACCTCTTCCAGCGGAGGTTAGATAGGCATCTGGCTGGGGTCATGTGAACCCAGCACACTTTCATGCCTATGCAGGGGGTCGGACTCGATGATCTATTGAGGTTCCTTCTGACCCTAACACCTATGAATCTATGAAAAACAGAGCCCTAACACCATAACCTGCCGCAGGTAAAGCAAGGGAACCATGGCAGCCAATGTCCTGCTTCTATGAAATATTATCAATATATGTTCAAGAGATCCTGGCTAGAGGGCCACAACCCCTACTACAAAGGAAGGCAAAAACCTGAACAGCCCATACCAATCTGACCACAGGTAAAATTCCTTCCTGATCCCAAATATGTCAACTGGTCTGACCATGAGAGGAGAGCAAGACCTTCTAGCCAGGAACCTCCAGTGTTGGCCCCAGAAGGAGCATTGGCACAGCTAAGTCAAAGTCCCCAGCCTTGGCTGCATCCAGCACCCAATGCCTCTGAAAAAGGCTTAAAAACACCCTGAAACAAATAGGCAAAAGGGGCAACCAGCAGAGAGAAGAAGCACATGAAATACCCATGGCAGAACATAGACATACATTAGTATACCTAGATCCATAGCTGACCCTAGGGGTGTGTGGGGCCTGGGGAATATCAGCCTGTGTGGGGCTTGTGCTACTTCAGCCTCTCCTCATACAACTTGCTTTCAAAGCCCTTTATCATCTTTGTTGCTCACCTCTGGACCTTCTCTAATTTCTCCACATCATTTTTAAAATGTGGAGCCTAGAACTGCACACAAGACTCCAGATGAGACCTAACTAATGCCGAGTAGAGAGGCGCTATTACCTCCCATGTCTTGCACCTAATGCTGCTATTGATGCATCCCAAAACCACATTCACTTTTTGTGCAGCTGTGATCTTCCAAATCGTTCTGTGATCTTCCAAGTCCTTTTCCATAGTGCTGCCATCCAGCAAGGTGTCACCCACCTTATATTTGGGTCGGGGGGGGGGGGGGTTATTATTCCTCTCAAAGTGTAGCACCTCGCAATTGACCCTATTGAACTTCATCCTGTTAGCTCTAGCCCAGCTTTCCAATCTGCCAAGATACTGCTGAATTGTACTTTTATCCTCCATGTTCACAATCTTTCCCAATTTCATGCTGTCTGCTTTCTATGCCACCATCCAAATTGTTAATAAATAAGTTGAACAGCACCTGGACTGGACAAACCCATCTAGTGGGACTCCACTCAAAACCTCCTGCCATTCTGATGTGGAACTGTTAATAATTAACCCTTTGCTTATAGCTATTGATCCAGTTATTTATACACCTTATACTAATTTTATATATCCCACATATCTCCATTTTCTTTATGAGAAGGTCATATGGGAACTTGTCAAAAGCCTTGCTGAAGTCCAGATGCACTATATCCACAGCATTCCCTTCATCAACCCAGGTAGTTACTTTGTCAAAGAAGGCGATCAAGTTTGTTTGACATGATTTGTTTTTCATAAATCTATGCTGGCTGCTTGCAATCAGTCTTTCCCCCTCCAGATGCTTGCAAATGGCCTAAGATATGCTGTAGTTCCCTGGGTCCTTTTTTTTGTCTTTTTTAAAAAGGGACACTATGTTGGTCCTTTTCCAGTCCTCTGGTACCTGGTCTGCCCCCCACCAACTTCATGAAGATCATTACCAAGGACTTCTAGATTTCATCTGCCAGTTCCTTCAGTACCCTGGGATGAAGTTCATCTGGCCCTGCTGATTTGAATTCACTCAGACCCAAAAAAAGCTCTCTGACCATCTATTTTGTTATCTCCTCCCTCACCTTGCCCTCTTCCTTACCCAGATAATGTATTCCTAATTAGGTGAAGACTGAGGCAAAGTAGCTGTTGAGTAGCTCTGCCTTCTTTGCATCTTCTGTTAGTTCTCCTGGAGTGTTACAGTGGACCCACAGCTTCCTTGGTCCTTTTCTGGCCAACATACTTATGGAACCTCTTGTTCTCCTTAACTTCTTTTGCCAGATGCAGGCACTTTAATTAGAGTGGCTCTCAAAGCCACTCTAAGTAAAGCACCCCCTCCACCTGGGAGCATGTGTCTAGACATCCTTAGTGATCTGCCCATTCTTCTATTACCTGTACGCTTTCCTTTTGCATTTGAGAAATTTTAGAGGCTCCTTGTACAGCTGCATTGGTCTCATGCCATTCTTCTTGTGCTTCCGTTATGTCTGGATAGTTTCTTGTTGAGCTTCCACTACTCTGCCCTTTAGAAACTCCCTGTCCTCCTGAGAGCTTTAATCCTTCAATCTATCCTCCCATAACACCATGCCTATTAACTCCTTGAGTTGAATTAAATCTGCCTTTTTGGAATTAGCATCCTAATTTTGCTGAGTTCATGCTTTCCCTGTCTCATGATCTGGAATTCTATTGTATCATGATTGCTTCCTCCCAAGTTACACATCACCTTCACATCTTCCACCAATTCTTCCCTGTTGGTAAGGACAAGATTCAAGAAAATTGATCTCCTAATTGTATCCTTCACTTTCCGGAAGAGAAAGTACACAAGTGAAGAGTGAATGTATGAATGAGGCTATCCCTGAACTTCAATAGGTTTTGGATCAGGATCTTGCACTTATGTAAATCATGAGAACTCTGTGGCAGCAAGAGAAGTAATAGTGGTCTAAAGTTAACATGAATAAGAAGATATTTTTGGAAGGTCCAAAAATAGGTAGATAATCTTTATGTACATTTTTGTGTACATTTACATGTATACATGTATGGCTTGAATGAGTTATACATTTATTTGCTATCACCCTGTTCAGATTTCGTCAGTTTTACTAAAAGGCCTTCTTGACACTAAAAGAAATGGTAAAAACTCTGGGGTTTGATTCTTTGATTCTGATCCTTTATTCATGCTGAATGGTAGCTTGAAGTGACTCAAGTGTTTAAGAAGCAGATTTTCAAAAGTGCCTATTACCTTAGTGACTAATTCCCATTATTTAGGCCCATTGAAAATCCCACTAGGTGTCTAGTTTCATCATTCATTAGGCACCTCTGTACTTTTGAACATTTGACTTTAAGTCCCATCTTGAATACAGACTTATGCTTCAAAATCTCACTGACTTTCAGTCCAAAAGCTTCTTGATAATTTAAGACAAGATTTTAAAGAGATAGACACCTTAGTCCTGTTGATTTCAAAGTATGTCACACACTTAAATACTTCTAAAGATTTAGCTCCAATGTTCTTTTTAAAATAGATGATAGGCTCCTAAATCACACAGGTACTTCTGAAACTTTTACCCTTAATTTCCACATAGGAGGAAGTTCACAGAGACACAACACTGTCAATGATAGCTGAGTACCTATTATTAATTGTGCCTTTTAAAATCTCTCCCATAATTCCTGGTATTTAAATACGTGAAAGGCCTGAGGTACTTCAACAATGTGCACAAATAAGCAGGTTCCTTGCCTTAATTCCTTAATCACTTTGGCATTTATTTTAAAAGATCCCTTTCCTGCAACAAGAATTTTGGAAAAAAGGAAAGTGTAAAATTTTAATATTTTCTCAAAACACTTTCCGAGTCTCCAAACTTTAATTTCTACTGTATATGTTTTGGAGTTCCTGTCTCCAGTGGATTTTTCAGATGTGTCTTATGTTGTGTTATGATGTTTCTAATTTGGTTGATGAAAGGTTAAAAGATATGCCTGTATGAAATTATGCAGTAGCTTTTGTGACCTAGCATCGTATCTTATTGAGTATGATCATTCTGTCATTTGCTTTGGCTACAGCAAAGGTTTCAGATACAGCAGGAA
>NW_005841995.1:1923868-1954704 GCF_000455745.1 Alligator sinensis
AGGAATAAATTGGAATCCCCAGAGACTACTGCAAAATTTGAAAGGGTTCGGGAAGGTGCAGACATAGTTTCTTTACTCAGGTCTTGCTAGCCCGGTTAAAATAAACAATGCTCTAGAAAATGTTGCTTTTCTTTGGTTACCCTATAGTCAGATCCTCTTACTGGTGGCATTGTGCAGAGTCAGCCTAAAAGGTGTATTTAGCATTGAGGGATTTGGTAAATACTGCTTTATTGTGCTTTCATACTCCCTACAGGGCATTCTGAAGAGATGAATAATAAGTGTGAACAGGAAGAGCAAGTTTCCAGTCCTGTCAAATTAATTAGACCAGTGTAGAATGAAGTGAGGTTTGCTGTTAGGTAGGTTGCAAACATGCAAAGAAAATCACCCAGGCGTACACAACAATGTTACCCCACTTGTATTATTCTTTCTTTTTTTTTAAGTCAGATCTAAAATGTAGCTGCTTTTTATTACCCATGACTAAAAGCTCTTCATTGCTAGTTACATAAATAAAACAAGCTGGATATGCAAAACTATCCCCCTGCTGTTGCAATAGCAAACATTTGCCAAGCAGTGACACTATTTATGATTGCAGTTTGAGAACTTTTTTCTTGAAGCTTTAAGGGAATTAACAATGCAGAAGATTAATAACATTCATTTTTAAGTACATATTTTAGGTCTTGATTTCTGCTCTCAATTACATCAGTGAAGTAGGGGCCAGTTCCATTGTCAACTACACTTATTATATCAAGCAAAAAGAAACTTGTTTAGTGTCTAGTCTATGTTGTAGTGTCTTGTCTTGATGTTAGGGATAGAAAGACCAATTAAATCATATAGTCAATGGAAATCTCCCAGTGACTTTAGTGGCAGCTGAATGACACCAATAGCCTCAGTTCTTTCATTCCCTGCCAAGGCAAGGTTTTTCTCTACAAAGTATTTTCAAGTTCTGGTATTAAATGGCTCAGTCAAGGCTACCACTTCACTCGGGAGTGATTCCCTAGCCTAAACAGATCTGATAAGAAAATCTCTAGCCCTGTTGGTCAGCCTAAATGTTCCTTTGTCTGGTTTCATCCCCCACTTCTAGCTATATTCCCTTGGAGAACTCAAAGCGATTACTTTCTGTCACTTGATGTGTTTTCACCCTTCAAGTATGATTTGGCAGCTAACATATTCTTCTTTACATTGCTTGACCCAATTTTACATATTTAGCTCTTTTCATATTCCCTCTTAACTAAATCCTTCTAATTCCTCAAGCATTTTATTGCTCTTCTGTGACTTCCCTCCAATTTGTCAACTTTTTTCTTCTACTTCCTTGCACACAGAGCTCCAAGAAGTGTACTGCATGGCTACTACTGTAGTACAGCTATTCTTAGGACTGCATTCATGACTAGACATGGCTGGTGATTTTTCATCCAAACAATTATTCATTAAAACCTGCTTTTTCCATCATAATTGAACCATTTTGAAGAATGAGTTGTGATGAAGTTTTGCTTGAGGGAAGCATTTTGGTAATGTTGGAACCTCATGTTTCAAAATTATCAGAATGGAAAGTTTTGATTTATTTTTGCTCTGAAACATTTTTCAAAATAAAATGTATTGTTTTTGAACTAATAAATTAACAAATAAAAAAGAGCAAAGAATGTAATTTTATGACCCCAAATCCATTTTATTTTGAATTAAATTTAATTAGAAATTTCAAAATGTGTTCTTTTTCTTGCTTTTTATGGAAAAAAATTAAATAAAAGACTCTTCCATGAAATGAAAAATCGAGCTCCCACCCAGCTGTCTCCATTATACATAGTCATCAACAGGCAGCCATATTTCCATTAAGCTCCTATTCTGTTTTCCTACCATTAGCTGTATCCCTTTTCTAACTTGCTGCTGACTTGGGAAACATTCTTTCCCCCTTTTATTGCAGTTGCAGAGGACTGTTCCACCTCCCTTGTCCACTCCCCCTTAAATTGCAAATTCTCTGGATGGGGGATAGGGTTATTGATGACTTTCTCTGTGCATCAGTGGGTTGGCTTGCTGAGCAATCTAGCTCTGCATTTAGGTTCCTTCCCCAGCATTCATGTGCAGTAAGGATTGAAGGACAGGCTAATGTATCCATTGCTATGCATACACATTGGCTATTGCCTCATGCAAGCTTGGGATACAGCAGCTGCATGGTCTACTGCAGCTTCTGCATTGTAGCAGAAGGCTCTGATTAGCTAAGCCTGTTCCCCAGTCTTTTGTGTGCCAAGTTGGACCACCGGGGCCTGGGATGAAGGGAAGGGGAGGTAAGGAATAGGATCTGACCTTTCACTAAATATATGTCCAGCTGGACTAAATCAGTATAGCTGCATAGACTGCACTGGTAGGATCTTGCATTTTATGTCTCTAACTGTCAGGAGCTGGTCTCTAACTCTGGACCTGGCAGCCCCAGAGGCATACACTAGCAAAACCCTCTACCAGGCCACTGTTTGTAGCTGAAGGTGGAACAGTAAGAAAGGAGCCACCTTCAGGAGAAGGCCACCAGTGAAGATAAGGCCAGGATTCCCAGACAGTGATTGGTCCCTTCAGCCTTTTTAAGGCCTGTGCAGGAAGCAGGAAGGTGCTTGAGTAGCAAGGTTCTTGCTGCATTCAGACTACTCTGCTGCTTCCTATGTTTCTGTCTCTTGACTCCTTGTTTGATGCACTGTTGCCATCCTGTCCTGGACTTAGTGGCCACCTCTGCCTCAACACTTGCTGCATCTCAAATGCAGACTTCAGGTGTTGACCCAGCTTGCCTTCTAATTTCTGCCTGTGCCTGAGCCTTGGGCTTTGTCTTGGTCTCTGGTATGCTGGTCTGATCCAGCAATCTCCCAGCATCTGACTTCTGCATTACTAGTAAGCAGGACTGCCCCTGCCTTGATCGTGACACTGGCCATGTCTACACGAAATCCTGACTGTGCAGTTGTTATTCTGCAGTCATTCAGTATTTGCATACCCGAGTATTAAATGACTGTATAGTAACCAGCATTACTGAGCAGTAGCATCCCCGCACAGCTTCCTCACAATGCTGACTGCACAGTAGCTCATTACTACTGTGGAGTAGCATCGCGTCATGTCACGGTTCATGCCACACAATGCTAGTGCACAGTAGTAAAGAGCTACTGCGTAGTAGAAACGAGCTACTGGACAGTCAGCGTCTCATGTAGACATGGCCACTGACGCACTCTGTTCCCACCGAGTGCTGTAGTGTAAAACACCTCACTACTGATAGTGAGGTCTGTAACTACAGCAGTTCAGGAAACTGCCAACAGAACATTTTAGGCAGAATTTGTCCATTCATTGGAATCAAAACATGGACATGGCTCCTCCAAAAAACAAGCAGTCTACAGCTGGGTTCCTGCCAGACACTTTGGAGGGCAATGGAGGAGCTAAGGCAGACAGGATGACACCTCAATGGGATGTCTCGCTAGTTGAACTGCCTCAGAGTTAGGAATGCTGAGGCAGCTCAGTAAGCATACTACCCCAAGACTAAAGCTCTCTTTTCCTTTTGTAGAGCATTTTAAAGTTTCCAGTTTTCATTCCCAATTGGAATAGAACACAACTTTACAACAGCAACATCCTCAATCATCCTTTTCTACACAGCTCTATATATAACAGATGGCCATTTCTTTAGTGAAATGACCACTTATTAAAAATATGGGAATAACCATTTTGGCAGATCTTGGGAGGACAAGTGAAGGTCGCCTTCATCCTCCAGGTGTCCAAGATGTCTAATTATTCTTTTTTAGGGTATATGATAGCTGGTAGCTTAAGCAATGTTTCTCAGCTCCCAAATGAAAGGAATGACTGAACACAAAGAGCAAAATTGCAGTTAAAGTTCATTGTGTAAAACAAGTTTCATGCCTTTTCTGACCACAGAGAGTAACTTTTGGGCCTGGAATTGCATTTCATAAGCCTTCTCCATTGACATGGAACATCTGCTCCCTACATGACTATTGGTTTAGACCAATAAATAAAATATAAAATTACATTTTTGTTCACTACGTTGGCCAAATGTTCAGCTGGTGACTTGCACCACTTAAGGATTTGGCCTTCTATATTTTCATAATCTGGAAAACATTTGGAAGGGGTAAAGGTTGTGGGACAGTATATATCTGGAAATTTCTGTGATGCTGTATGGTACAAGTTACAACAGAGCATGCTTGATTTCTGCATATTTTAACACTTTTTTCTATATTTATTGAAACTGTTTAGGTAATGCAGTCCTCTCAGATGCTATTTTATGTTTGAAAAGCTTTATAATTCAGAATGAAAGGTTGCATGTCAGTCTAGCAAAGCCCTAGTTTCGATTACTCTGTGTGCACATCGTTGGCCTACATTTTAACCAATGTTTATGGTGTTTGGCAATTTTTCAGTAGCTACTTTACTCTGATATGATTAATTTCTTGCATAATATAAGGTTTTGCATGTGTGGAACTGAAATAATCTTACTAGGCAGAAGTGAAATAAAAGAGCTTGTGTGTTTCAGCTTTAAAAACATTTGAAACATAACATCACAATTCTAAGAGTGCCAATAATAATATGGGTTAGCCATGGATGAAGACAACCACAAGAGACATGAAGTTGCTGATGAGACTAGGCAGTGTGAAAATCATGACTTTTCTTTTAGAGCCAGCACACTATATCATAGCTGGGCATTCCAGGGAGGAGACAAGTAAGAGACAACAGTGCAACTCACCACATTCAACAACATGGGTGGAGGCAACACTGGATTCTTGTGGCCTTTTTTTTCCCCTCTCTTCGATGCCAAATTCCCACCCATATTCTGCTCTCCCTTTCCCACAGTACGTTTGGATTAACTGTACTGAAATAAATGGTGTTAAGCCTTGATCCAGCAGAACACTTCTGTCTATGCTTATCTTTAAGCACACAAATAATCCCATTGAATTCAGGACACTACGCACATTCTTAAACTTAAGCACATGCCTAAGGGCTTTACTGGATATGGGCCAAACTTACGATTTTGAGTAGTGAATCAGGGGGGAAAAAGGACTTTACATTTAGAAGCACTGCTGTCATAAATCTGACATTCCAATGTGGACTTTCAAAGAAGCTAAAGGGAGTTGAGCACCTAATTCCCCTTCAATTTTATTGCTAAAGCACATTTTGATAGCATTTGCATTTTAACTCCCTTCAGCTCTTTTGAGAAGATAGTTTCCATAGTTGTTACTTAAGGTTCCCATATACATGTGCTAATGCTGCAGGGTGGGTTTACTCTAGAATAAGTTATTCTAGAGTAAACCCACCCCTGGCAGGCATCTATGCATGTGGGTATGTGCAAGCAGATTTTCTGCTCCTGTCAGCAGTCTGCTCCTGCCCCCTCTGGTCCTGCACCAGCCCCTTGCAGCAGTTAGGGGGAGATGGAGGTGCCAGCCGCACCAGCCTGTGGCTGGCAGCCATCTTTAAAAGGCAGCCCCGCATGCTGCTCCCTAGCCACCTGCCTTCCTGGCCATGATGCCAAAGTCTCTGCCCACTGCTCCATCGCTGGTCCACCCCCAGGCCCCAGGAGTGACATTCAGTGCCTCAGGCTTCTGCTCACTGTGCTGACCCACTGTGGCAACTGCCGCCTGGCCTAGGTTAGTCTCAGCCCTGGTGCCCAACTCCCCCCCCCAGTGCAGCTGCCTCACTTGCACTGTGCCATCCCAGGCCTCCTGCCCTTGTGCTGCTGCTGCCCATACCCTGGCAGGGATGCCAATGACACGCTCCTGGATGCCACCACTGGGGCCATCCAAACACTCCTCGGCCTCCAGCCTTGCCGCCTGTGGACCCGCCAGGGACTGGCGTCTGGTGACTGTACATTGTCCAGACCACCTGGGGCAATGAACAGTGGCTGGAGGCATTCTGGAGGATCCAGGTCACCTTCCAAGACCTCTTCAATCAGCTCCACCCACACATGGAGTGGCTGCCCACCCCCATGCAGCCACCTCTCCCTGCAGACACCCAGCTGGCCATTGCCCTATTCAAGCTGGCCATGCCCACCAGCCTGCAATATGTCAGCCACGTCTTCGGTGTGGGCAAGGTGACCACCAGGGAGGCCGTCCTGGAGGTGTTCAGTGCCCTTCAGGACATGCTAAGGCACACCATGCTCCCGGTGCACAACCCCCTGGAGACAGTGGCGGGGTTCTCTGCCCTGGGCTTCCCCCAGTGCATCAGGGCCCTGGATAGGACCCACATTTCCATCACCTGCCCACCCCATGCTGACTGCCCCTACTATAGCCAGCAGGGCTTCCACTCAGTCATGCTCCAAGCCATCATTGACCACCATGGTGCCTTCACCAATGCGAGCACCAGCTGGGCAGGCAGCACCCACAATGCCCACATCTTCCGCAACTCTGCCATGCCAGCTCTTGTGGAAAATGGGAGCTTCACACCAGAAGTGCCAGACCTCCAGCTGGGCACAGTGGTGGTCCCACCCCTCCTCATTGAGGACCCTGCCTACCTGCTCCTTCCCTGCCTCATTCAGCCCTACAACAGCCTGAGATAACATGCTCAATACCAGAGGGCTATATGTTGCCTGGCCTCAGATCAGGTGTTGTGAATGCAAGGGTTCCCAAAGACCATGGTAAGTTGGTTGAGCAGACCCTGGCACAGGTGGCCAACAGCTGAGCCTTCTGTCCCCACTCACTCCACAGGGGCAGGTGGGCCACTGGGTGCTGGCTACAAGCAGCCTGCCTCCACTGCCTGCTTCCAAGGATAGGACAGGCCTGGCTCCTGGCAACACCTGCTGCCACATCTCCAAAGTCACACCCGACTTCTCCACCTGCAAGTCATCCTATCTCCTGTGCTGCCACGAAGACCATGGCACCTAGGCTCAGGGGACTTAGGGCTCCCAGCTCTGTGGAATTTGGAGCTGGCGGTGCCTCCTCTACCCAGGAGGCCTTTTCAGAGAGACACCCCAAAGCCAGCACCCGCTCCTGCACCAGCTCTGTGCCCCAAGTGTGCCCTTGCTGAGAATGCCCCAGGTGCATCATAAGGAGATGTTTGCACAGACCACTATGCCCTGCTGCTGGTCATTGCTGTGGAAGGTGCATCTGTGAACCTGGTACAGGATCCTGAACTCCAATAGTGCAGAGGGCAAACCCTGCCTACAACCTCTGCCGCTGCCTGGAGGACTACCTGTGGCTGCTCTACACAATGCCCCCCACAGCTGAAGACAACACAGCTGCAGCATCTATGCATTCATTGGCATGTAAGAGGCCCATGCCCACCTAGCTAAGAGAGCACAGGATGCTCAATAATGTTTTGCCATGTGTTGTGTGCTGTTGTGGGGGGAACCTGGGGCCAGGGGAGCGTGTCTGGGCCAAGCAGGGAGTGGGGGCAGAGCCAGGGCCAGGGGCAGGGGCAGGGGCAGGGACATCCTTGCCCTCAATGCGGGGTTCACCAGGTGGGTGTGACAGCAGAGGTGGATTAACACACTGGCCTGTGGACCCTGGCCTAGGAGCCCCCGCCAGTCAGGGGCCTCCTGGATGCCTGGGTTTCCTTGAGAAATGGTGGGTTTCCCCTTGCATGAAGGCAGCATTCTAGCTTGCAAGGGGTCCTGTTTGGGGCTTCCGGGGATGAGATGCAGGGGGTGCTATGTGTATGTGTGCAGCTGAATGCATGCATGTGGCCAGGAAAATAGCCAGTCAGCATGAAGGGCAGCTCCCTGCAGGTAATTATATGGGGGGAAGGCACATGGGGGGACAAATCGAGGCCCCCACAGTGAGGGAGGGAGTGGGGCAGGGGCTGGGGCTGGGTGTGCTGCGCATCCAGGGCAGTGCATGGGACCCAGGGCTGTGGTGGGAAGTGGGATGGAGCCATGGGCCACTCATCCAGGGGATGGGGGAGGCCATGGGGGAGGCCTGGGGGGCATGTGACCCCCCTGAAATGTGTGCAGGGTGGATGTAGGCTGCTCACTGTGGGCTCAGGGATCCCTGCCCTGCTGCCTTTCACCAAGAGCCTTGAACCACCCATGCACCCCCTTCCTGCCCATCAGCAGTGGGGGCAGCAGTTGTGCCTCCTGCTGCCAAATGGACAGGGGTTGCACAGCTGGTTTGGGGCCCCCAGGGCAAAGGCAGCAGAGCACAGAGCCCCAAGCCCACAGTGGGCAGCCTGCATCCACCCTCAGCCTGCTCAGCTCCACTCCGGCTGTGGCAAGGAGGAGGGGGAGCAGGGAAGAGAGGCAGGCATGTACCACCACACCCTCAGTCTAGCCAGGTTCTCCCCTGCAGGACACAAAGGCTTGCCCTGCCTTTAGCAGCAGCAGCACCAGGAGGGGAAGGGGCTCCTTCTCCTGCTGGAGTCCAGCTTCCGGGACCTGAGGCCCAGCTGCAGGGGAGGAGTGGCATGATACATTCATGAATGTATCATGAATGTATCATGTTTATAATGAGGTGTGGGGGGCCTCCAATTTTCTGTTTGCCCAAGGCCCCAATACATTTTAAACCTCCACTACATGGCAGGCATGCCCAGAGGCATGAGTCAGTCCCCACTGGCAGCAAGGATGTGCAGCTCCTGGTGGTCTCCTGGGGTGGAGGGATGCAGCATTGCATCCCTGCACTGCAGGGTGCAGATGCACCTGGGCTGGAGCTGCTGAGGGCCAGCGGTACCATGACCAGACTGGCTTCCTGGATGGGGCTGCAATCCCAGAGCTGGCAGGGCAGGTGCTGGCCCAGGCTCCTGCAGCTGCTGGATGAAGCCAGGGGTGAGAAGTGTAGTGGGAAAGGGTCCTGGCAGCCTGAGAGGCCTTCCCCCCATGAAGTGTTGCCATGGGTGCTAGGTCACAGTGGAGGCTCGGGCAGGTAGCCTGTGCTCAGGTATATGGCATGGCTCTGGCCAGGGTTCTGGGGCATGAGGATGTCATCCACCTGCTGCATAAAGGGCATGGACTTGTGGGGAGCCTCCGATTGGTGGTTGAGATTGGTGACAGTGGCCCACTGTGCCCACAAGGCCTTCACCTGTACATGACACTGGTGTGCCAACCAGTTGTGCCTGCACTCCTGCATGTGGCCTGACAGAACATCATAGATGTGCGCATTGGTGTGTCCACTCCACACAAACTGGCTGAAGACCTCAGCCTTGACCCACAGTGCCACATGGTCCATGGTTTCTTCTTGGGACCAGTGTGTGCCATTGGGGACAATGCCAGTGTGGCTACCTCAACAACTTGTTGTCCCTCCATGCAGCAGTCTCGGTGCTGGCAAGCCTCAGCAAGTGCATGCAGTGCCTAGCACAGGGGCACAGCACGGGAGCGCCAATGCGTGGCAATGCTGTACTGGACACCAGTGCCAGGGTCCAGACAGGCTGCTGTGGCTGGCCTGGGGTCTGGCAGGGCTGCAGGTGGCCCAGGATGCTTCTGGGCCTGGCAGGTGCCTGCAGCAACCAGTGCAGCACAATGGCATGGACCTGGAAGGTATGCAGCAACACAGTGCCAGGGACCAGAACTGGGGTGTAGATAGGTTGCTGTGGCTGGCCTCTGCTCTGACACACAGTGGCTGCTTGTAGGTCGCCCAGGGCCCCAGCATTCCAACAAGCTTTTAAGGGCCAGGGTCTGGGGCAGGCAAAGAGCCACCTCAGTCCTGGGGCTGGAGAAGCTCCCAGCCTTGGGGTCCTGGGGCTAGAGGGCAGGTGGCCCCCTGGTGGTGGGGTTGACTAGGAGCAAATTTTCTCCTAGTCAACGGGTGCACCCATGTGATAAACATTACTGCACAGTTGCCTAGTTTATTGCATGGTAAGCACATGTACCTATATGTGCACATGCTTACTGCACAGTAAAAACCCTTAATCACACTTAAATTTGCTACCTGCATTTGCAGGTAACAAATTTAAGTGCCATTAGTTACTGTGTAGTAACAAATGTGTAGACACAATCCAGGAGTAAGTTTGCTCCTGGGTCTGTCCAACCATTAGGGGTCCAGCCTGAGGCCAGCCCCAGGGCTGCAGCTCAGGAGCCTTTCCTGTTCTAGGACTGGACTGCCTCTATGGCAGACCCTGTCTGCAAGCTATAGACATTTTGTGCCCTGGGGTGCACACACCAGGGAGCCTGATGGCAGTGTATGCCCTGTGTGTCCCCCTGGGCAGGCCACAGCCCTGCTGTGCCTGCCTGCCACCACCCCAGCCATGCTGCTAGTCACTGCTGTGCCATATGGTAGCTGAGGCAGTGCCATCAGTTCCAGCAGCCTGGTGAAGGCTGCTGCAGCCCCTGCCCAGTACTGTCAGCCCCCAGGGCTGCCTTCAGGCAGCTTCTGGCAGCAGGGCCAGCACCACCTGCCTATAGCATGCTGCCAGCAGCCTGCCCTGCTATCCTGAAGGTGTTTTGGGGCATAGCCTCTGCCCCGCAGCTGCTAGTCCCTTGCCATGCCCCTGTAGTAGGCACTGCTGGAAGTTGCCCAGGGCTGGCAACATAGGGACAGCCATGCAGGGACCCAGAAAGTCAGCACAGGACCCAACATGGCCTAGTCCTCTCCATCCAGGTCCAGGGCCACACACATGCACATGCCAGTGTCCTCCACCCAGGGCCCAAACTGGAGCCTGGTGACCTTGTGGCACTCTGGGGTGATGTGGAGGAGCTGCACCAATTTGAGCAGGGCAGAGAAGGTACTCCAACGCCCACATTTATATAGCCCTGTCAGGCAGGATGCAGGAGTGAGGGCATGAGTGGGTGACATGACAGTGCTGCATAAAGGTCAAGGCCTTGTGGGCACAGTGGGTTTCTGTGACCGATCACAATCATTGTTCCAGATCTGCCTGCAAGACCATGCCCTTTATGTGACAGCTGACAATATTTTGGTGCCCCAGGACCCAGGATGCAACCATATGGTTTATACTAGCATGGACAGCCTGCCCAATTTCCCACCCACTGTGGTCCCTCTGGTGATATGTCATCAGAGGAAGGAACCATTGCAGCATCCCATCCCACCCAGATCCATGGCTTCAGCCTCCACCAGCAGCTTGGGGAGCCCTGGCCAGCACCTGCCTTGCCAGCTACACAGCCCCAGGCCCCACTGTGAGGAATGAGCAGCCAAGTGTCTGGCTGCCAGCAGCACCAGCTCTTCCCTGTGGGGGGCCCCGGCCAGACACTTGCAAGACGCACCCTGTGTTCTGAGGACACTGGATGCAGTTGCATGCCATTGCTTATAGGGAGGACCATGTCAAGCCATCAGCCATGCCAGCTCCAGACATTTGGTAAGCCCCGCACTGTGGGGAGGACCCTCCCCACCCCAGCCCTCACCCCTGCCCTTGGCCCTGGCCCTGGCCCTGGCCCCTGCCCCCACCCCCCTTCCTGCCTGGCCCACCCTCATTCCCTTGGCCCTGGGCCCTGCCCCGCCTACAACACGTAGAGTAGCAGGACACAGTGCAAAACTTTATTGAGAAGCCCGTGGCCCGACAGCTAGGTGGGCACAGGCCTCTCACACCCTGAGGAAGACATTGATGCTGGTGGTGGTGTTCTCCTTGACACTGGGGGAAAAGGACATGTAGCACTGTCACAGGTACACTTCCAGGCAGCAGCGGAGGTTACAGGGCAACCCGGGCTTGCCCCCCGCACCATCAAAGCTCAGGGTCCCAAACCAGGAGTGCAGGTGTGCCCAGGGCACCATGAAGATCAGCAGAAGCCAGTGTCCATGTGGGTGAATGTGCCTTGGAGGTCCACGATGGCCTGCATGACAATGGCGTGAAATCCCCTGTGGCTGCAATAGGGGCAGTCTCCATGGGTTAGGCAGGTTACTGGGTTGTAAGTCCAGTCCAGGGCCCCAATGCACTGGGGGAAACCCAGTGCACAGAACCCTGTCACCCCTGCCAGGGGATCATGGATGCAGAGCATGGTGTGCCTCAGCATATCCTGGGGGGCACTACACACCTCCAGGGTAGCATCCCCAGCAGTGGCCTTACTCACATGAAACTGGTGTCTGACATACCAGAGACACATACCAGTGTCCTGCCACCCCAGGTGAGGCTGGAACTGGTGGTATAGGTCCCAGAAGCTGGCCTGAGTCATGAGGAAGCCATCCAGTCACTGCTCGTCATCCCAAGTGTGCTGGATGATGTGCAGCCACCAGTGCTGGCTGGTGTGGCAGGCCCAGAGGTGGCAGGGCTGGAGGCCCAGAAGAGCAATGGAAGCCCCAGTGGTGGCATCATGGAGCCCCTTGTTGGCATCCCTGGTGGCATCAGCTGCACAGCAGCAGCAGTGGTGGTCCTGAGACAGCATGCTGTGGGTGGGTAGGTGGTTGCTAGTCATGGTGGAACCAGGAGCAAGACGACCATGGACCAGGTGACTCTCAGTGTGGCGGGCCAGCAGGGTGATCACAGCAGCCATCAGGAACCTGAGACACTGGTCATTGCTGCTAGGGCCAGGGACTGGGGCAGTCATAGCACGGAGAGGCAGAGTGGCCACAGGAAAAGCTGCCGTGTGCTGTCCTTGTGCTTGCCACGCTGCTTCAGAGCAAGAAAGCAGCTGGCCAGGGAGCAGTGAGCAGGGGTGGTTTTTAAAGAGGGCTGCTGGCAGCTGCAGCCAGAGCCTGAAGCTCCCCCTAGTGGCCACAGGGAGGCATTGCAGGGCTGCAGGGAACTGGGACCGAATCTGGTCCCTAATCGTCGCATGTATAGACACCTACCGAAAACCCCTTATTTCGCAGTATCTTACTGCGCAGTAAATCTAGACTGGAGTAAACACATTTGTAAACACACCCAGCATCTACATGTGTCTTATGGCACAGTAACTATTTGGGAGTTAATTTGCTACTTGTATTTACAGTTAGCAAATTAACTTGTGAGTGGACCAAATTACTGCACAGTAAGCATCTGCATGTGTAGAACATGATGCTTGCTGTGCAGTAATTTGCTCTACTGAGCGGGAAAGTATCTCATGTAGATGCACCCACTGATGCCTTTTAGCTGAACACAGAAGGTCAGATTCAGATGTGATTAATTCCAGAGACTCCATTGGAGTTATCTGAGCTTCTGTGTCTGATCAGAACCTTTCCTGAAGGCATCTTACCTTCAGGGAAGTTACTCCACAGTTACATGGATGTAACATAGAGCACCATAACATCCTATTTTTTTAATCCATCCTTTTACAAGATGTAATGTTTTGTTCTGGGTTTTTTTTAATGTAAAGAAGAAAGAGGCAAGTTACAAAGACTTATTATGGCAGCTCAATCAGTTTGACACTTCACAATCCAACACACCTAATGTAGGGAGGTATTACCGAGATTATAATTTTTTTTTTTATGTTTGAAGAATCACATTTTAGATCTCAAGCATGCCAACATCTTATTTTGTTTTTGCTCTGGGGGCTAAGCAAAAAGAGGAAAGTATTGCAATTAAGAATCAGAATTACCTCTTAGAGTCATCAGTTGAGACCAGGGGGAGACTTGGGGTGTGTTCCCAACAGATGTCCTTCAAATTTGTCAAAATATGGGGTATCAAAGAACATTAGCACAAGGAAAGAAAAAATTAACAATGGAGTCTAATCATTGTTTTAATTATGCTAGTGCATTAAGGTAGCTATCTTGCAATCTAGAATTGTTATAAAAGTGCTTATGTCAGAGTTGTTTCTTTGAGTTTGGAAAAATAAAATGTACTCTTCTGGCATTAATTAAACTAGCATAACTGCACCTACACTTGGGCTTGCACTGGTATGTAGCTTGGGCTTGCACTGCTATGTAGGCAGCAACAACAACAACAACAAAACCTTCACAACCCTACCTGATATAGCTGTACGTTGAAACATTGAAAACCAGCCTAAGGTATATAAGGGAAACAGAATTACACTGGTGTCAAAGAATGATTTAGTCCAATATGGATGAAAAGTACGATATGTAAAAATAAACCAAAAGTCACTTAGTTTGAACGATGTGACCTTGTTGGTACTATGAGGAGTGAAGAGGATGGTTTTAAAATGTCTGGGTCCTGTCCCATTTCTTATTTTTTTTTCACCTTGCCTAGATGTTGTAGCAAAATGGAGTTAAGCAATCAGCATGTGCTGAAATCTTTTTGGAAATGTGAATACAGCTCTTTCTTTTTCTGTATTTACTTATAGATCAACGTACCCCTGAAGAACTATAAACAGCTGAAAGCAAAAAATAAAGACACCTCAGAAAAGTTTTATGCCTTCCAAACTGTAAGTGTCAGCTAGCAATAGTAGGCAGTTTATTTTTCTGTAAAAATATATCATTTTTTCCATAAAAATATTTTTCTGCACAAAAAAGTTAGCTAGTTGCTGGCAATTTTTATGAAGTACATATATAAATTAGATTTATAAGATATATTTGCTGCAGGTACTGATGAATGTCTTTAAGAAGCTGAACTGACAAGATGTTTTCATTCCCAGTCAAAGGAAAAGAATGCATGTTTTAAAAGGTGCTGGGATTTTTTTTCCCCTCAGCTGGGGTGGATAAAGAGGACTTTCCAGAAAGAAAAGACTATCTTTGTTTGAGGTAGTAATGCAATTGATCCCTGACGGTAGGATATTTCCAGATATCACCATAGTGTGGAAAGCTGACCGTTGATCCTGTCTGGTGACCCCAGGGTCTAGCTTGACGTGTTTGGCCTGGGTTTTTTCTTTGGGCCAATGTCCAATTTTAGGTGGTGGTGGTAAGTGTGTGCTTGGCTCGAAGCAGAGGATCCATACAACTGTGTCTGAAGTTGGGATTTCTTACTAGCATGCCTTCTCTTCCCAATTAGGAGCTAAAATGCACTACTGGAATCTACTATATATCCTGGGGAAATAAATGCACTGGCTTCTTTCCAGCTCATATTTTTCTCTTTCTACAACAAACAAACAGTAGGCTAAGTAGGATGTTGTACATAGTCGTGGAAGAAAAGTGTAGTATTGATAAACCAAGATAATTTTTACAAAAAAAATGTTTATATCAAGTGCATATGCTTTGCCTCTTGGCCATTATGGAAATGTCAGGGATTTAATTGGCAGCTGTGAATAGCAGCACCTGCAAACAGCTCAGGGCTTGTTCCTGTGGTCTGGCAACATTCTTACTTTATGCTTTAAATAAAAGCTTACTCACTGAGACAGAAATAACTGACAATGGATGATTGATGATTGCCCATCATGCAATGGCTGACATCTACCATTCACCGAGTCCATTTACAATCTCACTTCCAGATTTCATTAACAGGGGCATGACATCTAGGAACAGGATTGATACAGATGGCAATTCAGTGACTGAGTTCAGGCAATGCTGGTCGTGTATTAAACATGGAAATAGATTGCTGTATGGTACTATCTATCTTATGTGGTACATTTTGGAAACCCTATTTGTTTACATTGGGTTACATTTTATAGTTCTACTTGTTCTGCATATTCCAAAATCAGATAGTAATTTTCTATAGCAGAAAATGTATACTGCTATTTGTAATATATGCATCTATATATGTGAAATTTAAGATAAGATTTTGGCACATTAATGGCTCTCTTTTCACTTAAGGAAAAAAAGGCATGAACAAATAAATTCCATGATTTCCCTAATCACAAATAGTCTTCTTTGCCAAAAACAAATGGTTGACTATGCAACACACCTGTACTCCCTCACCCACAATAGTCATATAGCATGGACAAACAAAGGATTTTCCAGTTGAAGGGACCAATCTCATGCTTCATGCTCAAAGAGAACTCCCAGTGATCCCTAGATGACAGAGCACCCAGTTTTCCACACCCTTCCTTTTATTATGTAGCTTTTCTTATTTCAGTAGGAACTATTATTCTTCATTAAGCTTTTGTATGAAAGGGTCCTGCTTCAAGAGACAGCTGCCTAAGTTGTTAGACCATCTGCAGATGCTTCCTCAGCCTGAGAAAGGGTGTTTGTGCCCAAAAGCTTGCTAAGAAGAATTTTTCCAACTATTTGAGTTGGTCTAATAAAAGATATCTGATTTACCCAAAGAACCTTGTCTGCCTAGGTTCTTAAAAGCATTCAAACATCTAATTAACATTAACAATCTGAGCTGAACTTCTAGTTTGACCCCAGATTTCATATGCTCCCAAGTTTGGCAGTGTCCAGATCCAGGATTTTGCTCATTATTAAGGTAGAAATGGATCCCAAAATTCAGATCTGTGTTGAATTGTGGGGTTTAGCTTTGCTTTTTTCCATAGAGATTCCAGTATGGGTGCAATAAAACATGCTCAGATACACTGATGTGCTCAGTATGACTTTACTTTTCAAGTAGTCCCAATGAAGTCAATGGGACTGGTTGTGAAGAAAGATATTAATCAATAGGAATAAACATCAGAATCTTTCCCCAAGAAAAAGGGAAATATTGTAGCTCGGTAAAAATAACTTAAATATGAGTCTCCATTCAAGTGACTCAGGATATTTCAATTGACCACTCTATATAACTGATTTGTATAACTCTTTGAAAAACAGAAGTATACAATGTTCCCTTATTTTTTTCACTGCTGTAAGATTTTGCAATGAACATCTGCTTTTGTTTTTCTTTTTTAGTTTGTGATGCTTTATTACACCCTCTTACAGAGCATTTTTCTGAATGCACTGCCTCTTGACAGATGCTGAAGCAAAGTTTTACAGGGATGGAGGAAAAGAGACAGTTGGTCTCCCAGGTAGCTGTCATAAGTTTGATGATCTGAAGGGGCAGTTTCTTGACTGTACCATTTTGTGTTCTACTGCACAAATTCAGTGTTTCATGAATAGATACTGGGCCAGAACCTCAGCCTAGGGTAAACTGACTAAGTTCCCTTTAAGATAATGTATTTAAGCCAATTTATAGCAGATACCAATCTGGCTGATTATACTAATTTATTTTTAAGTCTAAATGTGTTCATTATTCTTCATAATCCTTATAGTCAAAAGATAAGTACATGGAGTACTTAAATCAGCATTAATGTAGTTCTCCAAAAGATACATCAGAGATTTCCAACCAAACGTAGACCTATTTAGAAAAAAATAGTGTTGTCTAATTCAGATTTACTGGGCCAAATTCATCCCAGTGTCAAAAAACCCACCTCACTGCACATTAGCAGTGCAAAGCACATGTACACGTGTGCAGTTTGCAGCACCTCAAATGGCTTTGAGGTACCACAAATTGTTTGTGTGTGCTGGCAGAAACACACCTATACAGTCCAGCCCAAGTGAGACTGTCTCGGGTGAAAGGGTGGGACAGGAGCAAAGCACTTTGGGAAGCTAGAGGACTGTGCTATGGCTTCTCTCAGAAGGCTAAGTTGCACAGACATTTGGTGTCCCAAGATAAAATTTCCCAGGAGTAATTTAACCCTGGTTGATCCCTGGTCATTTTTCTCATGGACTGGCAATTTTTGGTCTGGGAGGAAAATTCTGAACACCTCTATACAGGAGCAGCAACTCTCCCAGGAGAAACTGAATATCGGTACCTGGCCTCTTTCTAATGCAAGAGCAAAGAAAAGAAGAAAGCACTCCAAAAGACTATTGCCTCTCACCAGTTCAGTAAGTATTCAGGGTCCCAAAGGATAAGATAAGAAAGATTTACATAAGGAAAAATATTTAATTCACTATGAATAACATTGGACATAGGAGGAGGATTTGGAGATGCTTTGTATACAATGTATTTCATTAATATGTAACCAAATATAAATAAATGCCTAATTTTCAGAGGCAAAGAGTACCTATAATTTCTACTGATGTCTGTGTCATTCAGCGCTTTTGAAATTCCAACCTGTAGTTCCTTTCTCAGATTTTTATTTTAATTGATTTAGATCTTTTACAAGAGTGACTGAAAACAGCATAACATGTTTGTAAAATAAGTGTGTAAAATGTATGTAAAATAATCATTAGAGAAAGTGCAGTAATAGTACTAACTTAAGGCACTGCTTGTTACCTGAGATATAGTGTCTCCGATTGCACCAGCAGCTGGCATTACATGCAACTGGCATTCCATTTGTTTTCAACTCTTCCTTTTAATAAGGATGCATCAAAATACAATAGAACAATGTAACCCAAGGTAAACCCTCAGAAAAAAACCCTGCGCTTTGGATCTGATCATACTTATTTTTTATGGATAGTGAACATTTGATCTGTATTTATTGTTCTTGGACTGAAGTGCACGTACAAGTAAGTGTCCTCAGTGGGCAGTTAGCAGATCTTTACTTATAATTTATAAATAAAGAGTGTGTTTCCCTGAACAATGGCTCAGTACAGCCTGACAACTATTCTACTTATGTCATTCCACTAGAATAATTTCCTTTCCTTTTCCGTATCACTGTGGTTGCATTCTTATAATGGTTAGCACTCCTCTCTGTGGGATACTATAGTTTGGAGTTGTGGCTTGGAAAGGAGAGGGGAAACACCATGTTCTTAAGGATATTTTAGCGCTTTTCTAAGAACATTCTACTCTCATGACCAATTTGAAAGGACACATTTTTTTTGGTGGCACTTGTATTGATATTATTTAAAGCAGGAGAGAACTCATAAGATCTAATGTTACCAAATCTGTTCAGGTTTGACCTCTTGCACTGGCAGTGACGTGATGCTTCAGAGGAATCCAAAAGGACTCCTTAATGCAAATTGTGTTAGGCCAGTTGTTCTCCATACAAGTTGTGGAAGATTTGTGGTAAACCAAGCACTTGGTGTTGATCTGCAAATAACTGCCTGGTCGCATTGTTTTGCTGCTGTTTATATTTTCTAAGCTTCATGAAAAAACAGCTGACTCTCACCAATGCTTCCCTTGTGTTACTCTTCTGTATGAACAATCATTACAGCTCTGAGGGCTGTAACATATTCACAAATGGGAAGAGACCTGGTCTGTTTAACTGTGAATTGATGAAAAAGTATTTATAAAATAATTTCTCAATTAAACTGTGGTTTAAATGAAACTATAAAAGAAGTTTGAGAGGCTCCAGCTTGGTTAGTTGTGCAATAAAGAATGATGGAGAGCTGGGGTAGGAATGAAAAGGAAATTCTTCCTGATCTCTGCAGCTGATCAACTTAGAATCATGGCAGAAATGCTATTAGCTACAATATTTTGTTGAGGTAGATAAATTCTTTTTTTTTTCCTATGGCTGAAGGAAACCATCATACTAACAAAAAGTATCTCCCAGAGCAAACCACTAGATCATTCTTTAGGACATTTTGAAAAGACTGAAAGACACAAAAGACCTAAACAATTCTGAATCTTTTCCAGATTGGTCTAACTGGGCTATTGAAGAACATGGTATCTGTTTTGAATTAAATGCTTGTGCTCTTGTTTATAAAAATAGGAGAATCAGGACTCATAGTAGAGATGGTATCTTTTATTAGACCAACAAGATTTTTGCAAAAATAATTCTGTAATTGCAAGCTTTCGGTCACAAACACCCTTCATCAGGCATTGGAGAAAAGATTGTAAAAGTTCTCCTGGGTAGAAATGAAAGTTCATATTTCACAGGATTTCACAGAGGAGTCAACAGATGGAAAACTCCTCTGGGCAGTCAGTTCATAGCTGGTATGAAGCCTCTCACCTCCTGTGAGGATCTGTGATGATGCAAATTACCTTGAAACAAAAGCAGGAGCAGGATCTCAGGTTTCAGGTGATCACAGTTGCTTCCTCCTTGAGAAAATTTGAAGATTTCATATTTAAAAAATCAGCTAAAATTCAATATCTTCCATATGTCAGGTATCCAGGTTGTAGCCCTATTGGTCTAGAGGAAAAGGCAATCAGGACTCATAGTAGAGATGATATCTTTTATTAGACCAACCATTTTTTGCAAAAATCTTGTTGGTCTAATAAAAGATATCATCTGTACTACGAGTCCTGATTGCCTTTCCATCTAGACCAATAGGGCTACAACCTGGATACCTGACTAAAAACAAGAGAGACATTTTTCTTCCTTTTCTAGGAGCAACAGATGCCTATCATGCCACTATCTTGTTTCTGACGGCAGCTAGTACTTGATGCTCCAGGGAACTGATTCTGGAAAATTATGGACTACCTTTCCAACTGGTATATTTCTTTTTAATCCCTGTTATTTGGTGGTTCTTTTCTGCCCAGCAGCATACCAGTCTATACTGCTCCTTAAAAAGCAAGTTATCTTCTTTGGTATAACTCTGGGGACCAGACATGCTGTTTTGAGACTCCATGAACATAGAGCTTCTCCCCTTACGTGCTGATACCTTCTCAAGAAGTGTAAAGGAAGCATTTTGCTCTGCTGTCCTTTCTGATATCATGCACTTTCACATCCATTATATGTTATTCAGTATTTTCAAAGCAGTCTGGAAACATCAGCCATTCATCACAAGCTCCTGAGAGTCAAGGTCTGGCTGCAGAGCAGGCCACACAGTAGTGTGGAAATATATGAGATAGTGCTGAAAAAGCTGGCTGGTGTACTGAAAGCAGTTTGCCTGTGGGTGCGCAGAACTGTGAGTAGGCTCATTTATTTTACTTCAGATACAGTGCTTCAGTACCTGAGCTAGCTTGGGTGTCACACTGCAATGAGCAGGGTAGACGTGCTCAGAGAAGTAAATACTGTCCTTTTTACAGACAAAGGCTGCATCTACACAAGATGCTGACTGTGCAGTCGATATAGCGCAGTCATTTAGTACTTGTATAAGCAAGTACTAAATGATTGTGCAGTAAGCAGAGCTACCATACAGTTGTGCCGAGGAATGGTTTTTTTGTGACACTGACTGTGCAGTAGCTCATGACTACTGAGCAGTAATGTCGCATCATATTTCCTGCCATGCTACGCTACTGTGCAATATTCACAGGCTACTGTGCAGTCAGCGTCTCACATAGACATGGCCAAAGAGAACCAACGGCCTCATTTTTATTTATGCTCGTTCAACTTTCTCCAATTCTAGCAGTATAAATAGGCATTAAGGTGGGTGTAAATATAATTTGCTCCTGTTTTAAGACTCCCTTTTTCTGCCAGGAGATATAAAGTAACCTTAGTGTAAATGAGAATTGAGCCCTGAGAAAAGAAAGGACTTGCTCAAGGCAAGGAACAATTAATGAGAGGTGTGGGAGTAATGTCTAGCACACATCTAGTTGGTATAAATTGACATAAGTAACTCTACTGGTTTCAATGAGGTCACTTCAATTTATGCCATTGAAATGAGGCCACATTAATATGCACCAGCTGGGAACAAGGACCTGAATTTTTTGGCTTTCAGAGTCTGATTTTCCATTGCTTTGCTCCTTGTTTAGTCATTTATACTAGTAAATGCTAACCAAGTAACATCCTTCCGTATCAGTGATAGCATTTTGCACCCAGTCTGCAAAGATTAGACAACAAGGGTATTTCTACACTAGCATGGAGGCTGCTCTGACACACTGTAATTACAGTGCATTGAAACAGATTTGATTAATCGAGTCTACTGGAGCATGGTACGTCCTGTGCTCCAGCCAGTCTCCTTGTCTCCCCTGCCACCATTTTGAAGCATGAGGAGGCTGATACACGAGGTGTTCTAGGAATGCTCTTGGAGCCGCTTTAATTAAAGCACCCTTCCCACCCATGGAGCATGTGTAAAAATGCCCCAAGGTACAAGGAAGCAGAGGACAAGGCCCCACTTGATTACAGTACCTGTCATGGTACTTTTGTCTTGATGTCACAAAAGACCCAGGACTCACCTAACAAATGCCAAAAATCCAATCACACTCGAAATGAGGCCATGATGCATTGATCTCAATATGAACAATATCTTGTGTTTAAGCAGCTCCATTGGCTCCCATGCTTGGAGAAGTTTAAAATTACCACTGGTTCGGAGGCACAATTCATGACTTTTTTTAAGCTCTTAAGCATGACCCTAATGGTGCATTCATGCTCACAGTGAAGTACAAGCCTACCAAGTGAATTGAGGATAACCTTTGTGTTCTGGAATGGCTTGTTTACCAGTTTAAACACCAGCAGACAGTAGATAACTCATCTGAATCATTCACAACCAGTTGCATGCAAAATAATTTGCTTTATTTTTTATTAGAGAAAGACTGGACCAAAGCAGATAGCATCCTAACTTTACTGATCACAGAACAAACATAAAATATATTTTTATCTCTCTCTCAGCTGAAGTATTGTGGGAGCCATTATACATAGTAGCAGCAGGAACTCTTACCTCTATAGTGTTTCTGCTTTTGTTAAAGGTTTCTCAGGATTTCCACTGGAAACCACAGTTTTGTTTTTTTCCCAAGAATTCATAACTCAGCTTTAACAAATTGCTCTAGACTGAAACATGGTTTCAAGTTGGGAGAAAGCATTTTATTTTATTAATGACTTTTTCTTTCCTTTTTAAATGGTGTTTTTTTTGTTTTTTTAATGTACATAAAATGGTTTGGGATGCTTTTTTCATTTATATGCAGTAACTCAAAAACAGCTTTTATTTGAAGACTGAAATTTGGGTGAGTGATCAGTCAATATTGCCCTTGGATTGCCTTTAGCCTCTTTATTAAAATAAAATAAAATAAAATAAAATAAAATAAGTAATTTAAAATGACCGAGAGATTTCAATTTGAAAAGTAGCTACTTGAACAGGTACAATAAGGGCATGGATTTGTACTTTGTTTATATAAAGCACATGTTCAGCAAAATGCAATCCCTAAAAATCTCTCTCTGCAGATTAGGGCTGTACTAATAATTGATTCTTTGGTTCAGTGGTTTAACTGAAAAATCAACAACCAAAACAAAAACCAAAGAACACCTAAGTCTGGACTGATCTGAAAAGAAAAAAAAATTCCCCCCAAATTGGAAAAAAATATCCTAAACATTTGTATTTCAAATTCACAAAACTTTTTGTTTCACCCCCAACCAGTGTTTTATTTCCAGTTTGGGTATTGTTAACAAAACCAACACTATAGAAATAAAGGGACTAAATTAACCACTCTTCTCAGTGGTTGAATGCCCTTTATAGTTTTTACCCAGTAGCATCAGGATTAGGGGACTCACTCAAACCCCTCTTCTGCCATATTTAAACTCTATTTCCCAGGACAGTGCCTTAACCACCTGTCTCTAGGGCATGGTGAGATTAAGTCTTTCCTGCTGGAGCTCTTTCATTTTGCATAAAATACCTGAATATTTATAAGAGGGGAAAATGGCACCTAGGTCTTCCACCTTCCAACTGATTGTTTTAACAAGATAATTGTTATATTAAAACATGGACTTTGGGTCTGCTCCTAGTAACTTGAGTCACACAGTTCCCCAGGATTTGAATTGTAGTTAGTGTATCAAGAGGCACTTGGATTAGGGATTTGAACTGGATTTCTCCTCACACAGGTGAATATTGTATCTACCAGAGCAGTGGTTGTCTTGCTCTTCCTGGGGCAATTAATTGTTCCATGCAATGTACAGTAGCTTTAAAAACAGGGTCTCCTGTCCCAGAATACTTTATAACTTCATGAATGGACCACTCATCTGGTATGTGGGAGAGGTGGGTTTCAATATGTTCAGGCATCCAAATCCCAAACAAATATTCTAACCACTGGGTTCCAGGGCAAAAGGAAGAGAGGGAAACCAACCTTTTTGTTTGGGTGTCTGGAGTTAGACAAAGTCTGAACACATCTACCACATCAGGCCTTATACATGTGATAAGTGGAATGAATGCCCCTTTTCTGAATCTCTGTGGGGTTTAGGCTTGAGCTAGGTGCCCACTGAAATAAGTATTGTTTAGATTTAGGCAATTGTGCATATGCCTAATAGCAAAACCTTGAGTGCCTTAGGGACTTTCCCACTAGCAACTTTGGTGGCAAGGAACTTTAAGAACCTTGTGCCAAAAGAGGTACCCCTTTTTGAATCTAGCTCTATATGTATGCGGAACAAGCTACAGCAGCCCTAGCTTCCCTTCTAAAGTGCTGAGCTGGGGGGAGGGGGGAGGGGGGCAAGCCCCAGCAGGACACTCTGTTTAGAAAGGGGTGTCCCTCACTTCCTTCTGACAAGCCCAGCAGGGAATTGATAACACAGTGTTTATCACCCCTAACTCAGTGTTTATCATCTCATTAAAAAAACAACAGAGGGACATTACCAGCTACCTGTTGATTCTTCCTTTGTCTCATCTGCCACAGCACAGACCCCAGCCAGCATTTGGTCCACTAGGTAAAGCTGAGAGGTGTCTGTGTAAGGCAGAGGGCACGAGGGAAACCCTTCTTAGCAGGGAGTGGGGAGGAGAGGCAGGGAGCAGGGGGAAGCCAGGCAGATGCCTGCAGTCTCTGCTGAGCTCCAGTCAGGGAGCAGAGGAGAGGGGCCAGCTCTGCTATGGAGCAGACAGCCCCGCCTAGCCCAGAGAGCGTGCTGGGATGCTGGGGGAGTCTGGTTTAACTTAAACCAGCAGGGGGTCTGGGACAAACATGACATAAAGTGGTTTGACCCAAATCAGTTAAGTCTGATACTACATTCAACCAGGTTTATCTCAGACCAGTTTCAGCCATTTTCATACTGGTTTATGTGCACTGAACATCTGTTCTGTTACAGGTTTAAACCAGTTCTGATCACTTAAACCATTTTATGTGTAATGTCTGTCTCTAGTCCTGGAGGGCAGCTTAATGAGTTTAGGTGAACTGTTGAGGGCTGCAAGGGTATCCCCACCCCTTGACAGGTGCCCTGCCCCCTGGTCACCATTTTGTGACCAGAAGTCCTGCTCCTAACCCTTTATCTTTGCCACCTGAAGTATCTACCCTTGCCCTGGAAGTAATCCTTTTGGGAAGCAGGGAGGGGGAGGGATTGCCATCTTGGAATTGAGAAAAAAACAAATCATATACTAAAAAGTCAAACATCTACTATAACATTTTAATTTTATTTAAAAAAATAATTGGGTTGATTTTTTGGTGTTTTCATTGTGTATATAGAGGTGATTACATAATAGCTCAAATACATTCTTACTCTTGTGTATTGTGTGTGGAAGGGTAAGGGGGTGTAAGTGTGTGGGGTGTAGTTGGGGGAATGTGTAGCTGGGGAATGGGTGTGTGTGTGTGGAATGTGGGTATGGTGTGTGGGGTATGTGGGTGTGTGTGGGGGAGGGTGGGAAGTGTTGCAGGCTAGGCATGTGTGTCAGGCAGGGTGTGGGTTTATGTGTGGGTGTGGGGGGTATGAGCATGGGGTGTGTGGTTTGGGTAGTGGGGGTGTGGGAGCATGTGGGTGTGTGTGTGGGTATAGTGGGGTTGGGATGTGTGGGGGTGTGGGAGTGTGTGTTGGGGTTGTGGGAGGGCATGGGTATGTGGAGGAGTATGGTACAATTGGGTGTGTAGGGGAGGCAGGACTGTGAGTGGGGGCTGTGGGAAGGTGTGAGTGTATGTGGGGATATGATGGGATGTGGAGTGTGTGGAAGGGTATGGGTGTATGTGTGGAGTGTGTGTGGGGGGGATGGAACCTCGAAGACCCCGGAGTATGCAAGTCTCCAGAGCCACATGTGGTGGCAGCGAGTGGGGCTAGCCCCGCCTCATCCCATAGCACTCAGCTACCATGCTCTCCCCACAAGTCCCCAGGCGCATGTGGTGGCAGTGAGCAGGACCAGCCTGACCCAGTCCTGTAGCACGCAGCTCCCATGTTCCCACCAGAGTCCCCAGCTTCATATGGTGGCAGCTTGCAAGGCCAGCCCTGCCTGGTCCCATAGCACACAGCTTCTGCCCAAGTCTCAGGCTGCACATGGTGGTAGCGTGTGAGGCCAGCCCTGCCCAGCCCCATTGCGCGCAGCTCCCACAGTTCTGCCCGAGTCTCCGGCCACAGGTGGCAGCAGCGACCAAGACCAGCCTGACCCAGCACCATAGTGCACAGCTCCCATGGTCCCACCCAAGTCCCTAGCCACACGTGGCAGCAGTGAGTGGAAGCAGCCTCATAGCACATAGCTCCCAGGCTCTCACTTGAGTCTCCAGCTGCACATGGTGGCAGCATGTAGGGCCAGCCTGACCCAGCCCCATAGCACACAGCTCTGGCACTCCTGCACCATGCTCCCTGTACTCCTGGCCCCCTTTCCCCCATTGGGAGTCCCTGGCACGGTGGGGCCCTTACCTGAATTTCCACTCTCCCAGGGATGGAGGGCTGGGAAACAGCTGCAGGGTCACCAGCCAAAAGCCTCTCTCTCTACCATCCCTACCTCGGGGCTGCGGGCAGGTCAAGCCAGGCTGGGGTGGGGGTTGGTTGCTTAGCATAAGAAGATTTATTTTGGCTTACAGAGTGGCCCTGTGGGCCGGATGGAATCACTTGGCAGGCCTGATCTGGACTGCAGGCTATATTTTGTCCACTCCTGCTCTATAGCTCTGGGTCCTTTCCTGAGCACCAAGGGAGGAACTCAGGCTATTAAATTCAATGCAGTTCATAAGGTAGTTACATGCTTCCAGGTACTTGAATTCCTCCTTCATCCATGCTTGTGCAGTAATCAAGTAAGAAGAGCTGGCAGTTGGGAACACACTCTAATAACTTTATATATGAAGTGGTCATCATGGGTGGCTAGAAAACACATGCCCAAAGACATACTGCATACATAATATTTTAGTACAAGCAGTGTTCTTTCTCTTATCCACATGGTAAAATGAAGCATGAGTAAGGAGGCAGGACCTGCAAAATCATTAAATTTACTTTAAAAAATTACATTTTAGGTTCTTAATTGTCCTCTATTTTTTTCAAATACATTGGGGTCCTTTTCATGTTTTTTTCTACAACCATGGAGGTCAGAAACTCACTTATTTTTTTTAATGAAACCTCATACTCCTATATTCATGAGACTCCACGCCCTGGAGCATTCAGACAAATGACAACAAATGCAAGGATGTTTCTAAAGCACAAGTGGTAGCAACACTTACTCAGTCAGTAAAGTTGCATTTTAATTCATGGCCGCAAACTCATATTGCTAAATTGTAATAACAGTTCAGGGCAGAGGTTTAAGCAATAGGCACTGTCTTGCCCCTTTCCTTGTGTTGTTAGTATATTTTCATTCTAGGATAGTTAATGCTGTACTATTTCACTCCATCCTCTTTTACTGAGCTGCTGTACCAGGGTCATTAAAAGGCTTTTAAAATGTGGCACTAAGTTACAATGTGCCGTTCTGGGCCTTTTTTCTGACAGGTAATCCTCTGCTTCATTTATCCAGATGGAGTTAATTTGGCTGCACTATGTTGACCTGGGTTTAGGATTTTCAAATGTAAATGGTACAAATGCAACTTGCCTTGGCAACAAAGTAGTTCTGTGTTAAGATTTCCAAGAATTCTCTCTCAAGCCTGCCTTATAAGGAGTGTGTTCTTTCAATTGGGATTCCTACTGTCATTAATCTACTACTTCTTTCAACAATAAAAAGAAATATGGAATAAGATTACCAGGATGGATGGTCTGGTGCAGACTAGAGAACACTTCTTTATTTAATAGAGGTTTAAATTTGACATCAGTTAAATGTCTTGTGCCATCATGTTTTAGCTCTGTTATGTGGATTCTGGACCTAGCTACTTACTTGGACACAAATGTACTTTATTGATTTAAAGCATCTCTTAGGTTATTCATGGGAACTGAGATTTCCATCCACAATCACAGGGCTCTGCTTACTTGATGCAGACTGTGGAGCCTCTGTTAAAGAAATTCCACCCAGAGGTGAGCTAAAGCATTGCAAGTGAGCCAGGGGCTACAACAGGCAAGTGAGCAACCAGTCCCAGTTAGCTGGTGAAGTCAACAAAGCCAGTGGATAAGAGCTTGGATTTTTAAAAAATATGCTGATTTGGTACATCTTTTCTACCACAAAAATTAGTTTGTTTTGTCTGACACTGCTCCATTCTCTCTGATCCCAAGGGAGCCCTTTGCTGAGTGCTTATCATAGCAACCTACAGCATTTTAACCTCTTCTTTCTCCAGAGCAGATCATGGGTATGTATGTACTTCACAATATAGTGCCGCAAGGAGGCATCTGAGCCAACTCTGTGCAACATGGTATCTCACAGTCTAATTTATCCATTTGGCATCTGAGTTAACTCCTTCAGAGTTCACTCAGGTACCTCTACACTACATTGCAGCGTGCAATGTAAACATTCTCTAACTGAGTTCTTATGCTGCTATAAAACATACTCAAATCAGTTGAGTTAACTGATGAGACCAGATTGTGAGATGAGAGTAGGCCTAATGGAGCTGCAGACAGTGGTCTCTTTCCTGAGAAATAGTGGGAAAGGGGGACATTCGTAATTCCTTGTGTAATAATAATAATGTTATGAGTATTAATCCAATCCTGATGCAATGGAGTGTTAAGATGTTTCTAAGTTTTACATTGCAGTCAATGTGAATTGTATGTTCTTACCACCTCATTTGCTTTACTTGGCCCAGACTTAGGGAAGGATCTGAGGATTGGGCCCACTGTCTTTCTACTGATTCAAGCACAACCACGGAGAAAACATGCTGGACTCCGGCTCTCGCACGTTTATCTCTAAAATAAATAATTCTGGATATCAGGAAACTAAATACAGGTTTAAAAATAACAACCCTGTGCCTGGTGAAAAGCTCATACCCTCTAACAAGATCATGTGTTAATTTTCTTTTGTTAACTATCTGCCTCATATTGCTGATGGTCAAATCTGTGATTAAAGCAACATTAGCTACTGAGGCTGTGTGACAGAAATGAAGGGAACCAACTGCTGTGATTTGGTTTATACTGTTTTAATAATCTGGATTTGTTAAAGGCTTTGTGATAATACCCTGAAAAGCTGATATTTGTTCAATGAGTACATGCAGCACAGTTTTCTTATTATCTGATCCTATCTTGCATGAAGCAATCATCAGATGTCACAGCATGTTTTTATAATTTTTCATTGTACGGAGGTAGCACTCAACCTTCTCAGAGCTTTGCTGTGCTAGGTACTGTACAGAGAGAGTAAAACAAAACCCCTGCCCTGAAGAACTGTTAATATGAGTAGAAAAATAGAAAAAGGGAAGAGGAAAAGGATGTAACAAGGGTACAAAGCTACATTTATTGATCAAAATCCTTCATTCTGAATGCTAGATCATCCACGTTTTATTATTATTATTTATTAGGAATGACTAAGGGATCTGAGACTGTTCAGCCTGGGGAAGAGAAGACTGAGGGAGGACTTGGTGGCCATCTATAAGTATGTAAGGAGTGAATATTGGAAGCTGCAGACACATGAGAAGGAAATGCCTCTACCCCACAAAGCGTCATATTCATCAAGCAGAGAGAGAAGAGGGAAGAGGGGAAAACACAGAATTTTCTGTGTCAGGATTCACTAAAGGCAGTGTGACAGGAGGGTCTTTAAAAGGGGTCCTGAAAGTGGAGAAGGTAGGCTGTTTGTAGTTGAGTTTAGGGAGATCAAATTAAGCATGTGGGCTGGAAGCAACCTGTTTGCTCATTTGATCCAAATTTTCTCACAGGGAGATGGACAGAGACAGCACAGGTGGACTTTCCAATCCTGCCCTACATGCGAACTCATGGCTGCCACGATTTGTGGCTTCTCCTGTAACCCAGGGTGGATTTCCCTATGCCCCACACCAGGTTCTCTTTGCAGAAAGGTCTCGCTTAACTTTCTGTCTCTGTGTCAGACTTCAGGGGGTGGTTGTTCTGAATAAAAAGGTGAGAACTCTTCTCTTGCTGCCCTAGGTACCTCATTCAGCTCACCGTGGAAATATACTCCTGTTGCCATTGTTTTGTGACATTGCAACAGTGTTTTATAGCCCATAGACAGTCAAAAGAAAAACCACGCATGACAATTAATAGCCATGAAAATACCACAAAGAGAAAATAGCCATGCTACTTTAAAGTCATGCAGTGGGGTTTGAGACAGTTGTTACTATTTTCTTGCCCTAAACTGTGCTGCTTATAATTTTTATTTTACCTTAACTTGGTACCATGGAACTCCTCCTGTGTCCAGGGCCCTGATCTATACGGTTCTGGCCATGGCCTCACAGGAGCTGAGTAGCTATTGCTCTTTTTTCCAGTGAGGATGGAGGTAACGCTGGGCTTAGGGAAAATGGTGCCCTGGGCAAACTTGTATTTTGGCATGCCCCCTTCCCCCTCCCCCTGCCCCTGCCCTGGTTTCAGAAGCTGTAATCTCAAACATTTTTTATAATTTACTAAAAAAACACAAAAGAGGAAATGACACAAAATTCAATGTAATTCAATTCAATGTTATTCAAATAATAAATGGTATGCCATAATAATAGCATTATAGCTAAGTGAATACACTAAACATTAAATTAAACACTAAATGAATAAATAATAACAAAATCAAAACGTTGTTCACCAAGATTCCAAGACTCAGAAGATGACTCTGCATGCCTTTGCTGCCACAAACTCTGATATTGCTTGTGCCAGACCTACATTTTGAGCCACCGCATTCTTGGTAGACAGGATAGACAGCAAAGATAGCCTGTCATCTCCCACGGTCAGTCCCATATATGTTTTTATGAGCTTCAAATGTGAGAAATCCTATTCACTGCTTGCTGCCAGTATGGGCACGGTTAACAGGATCCTGAATGCTATCCATGTGTTTGGGAAGTTGTCAGAAAGTTCACTGTTGTAAATAAATTGTAGAACTTCTTGAGGAGCACTACAATTCATTGGAAGTAGACTTTGGAGATAGCCAAGTTCTTCACAGGGGTTGATGCCATCAATATCAGAGCTCTCTCCATATGTTGACACACAATGAAGGTCCTTACAGTGCTTCTTCAAAATTTCTTTGTCGGGGAGTCATGTCATGTTGTATGGAAAGGTTCACTTGTTCATTCTTTTGCTCAAACCATTCTTCCATGGACACTCTCACTGTGTCTTTAAGCTGGTTAAACAGTTCAAGTTTGAACTTGACTTCTGGATTGTTAACTGTTTCATTTTCATATTCGTAGCTGAATTGATGCTTTTTATGATGAACATGTGGGGCTGGTTTAAACACTAAATCAACACCAAGATTATGCTATTGTTATGTTTTAGCCTTTGCTCTGCTTCAACCCATGTT
>NW_005841995.1:1954735-1964377 GCF_000455745.1 Alligator sinensis
AGGAACTGACTTTTCATGCCACACAAGAATCTGAGCCATTTGCTTCTGATCATTTGAATCCTCAAATGCTAGGTATAATTTTGGATTCAAGTTGAAGAGTTTGCAGGAGAAACAGAAAACTTTGTCAGTGGACTCTAAGTAAAGCAGCCACTGCTGCTTTGGAACTTTGCCATTTTCAAGATTTCTATATAAAAATCATAGAAAAATGGTGATTCTGCTCATCCAGAGGAAAATTCAAGTTCTTTACTTTTAGGGACTGTTGGTCACTATCAGATCTTGAATTTGGGGCGTTAGATTGGGCAATACAGCAGGATCCAAAATGGCATCACCAACACCTATAATGGTAATGGTTTAATCTCTACCGGTAGTGACACCATAATTATTCTGGTCCAGATGAAAAATTTCATTTGGGTCTCTGTTCCTCTTGCAATGATTCTTAGAAGTTGAATTGTGGATCATCTCTACATTTTTCATCTGATGCCTCTGCTATGACCATCTCACTACTACTGCACAGGTTGTTGTTAACAGATTTCAAGTGTTTTTTCATCACGTCTGCATCTCTTTTCATCACAGTCATTAACTGAGCTTTTCATTTCCTGTTCTGTGTCCCTGACATCCTCTTCTTGGGTACTTGTGACATTTGTTTCCTTCCAAGTTGCATGGCTGATGAAAATTAAAAGGAGCATCCCAGCACACTCTTGCACACGCTTGAACTCACACTTGCTTGCATACGCTTGCACACTTTTGCACATGCTTACACATGCTTGCACACTTTTGCCCATGCTTGCACACACTTCACATCCTGGCACACAATCGCACACCCATTTATACTCTTGCACATGTTTTCATACACTTATGCATGTTTGCACACCCTTGCACATACTTGCATACTCCTACAAGGGTCCTGGCCAGTGCGTATTAAAATGAGTGTCCTGGCTCTGGCCTCATTTCTGACACCACCACTGCCATTGAGCAGCTGCCCCCTCCCTCGGGTGATGCAGCTCTGGCATGTATTACTATTCAGGCAGATAAGGGAGTTAATGACCCACTGTTCTTTACTTCATAGGTGTTACCAATCATCTCCTCTTAGCTGCCTGAATAGTAGTACCAGAGCTGCACCAGCTGCCCCACTCCTTCCTTTGACTGCAGAGGTGCATCACACCGATGGCATCCTGACCTGGACGCCCTGGGCAGTTGCTCAAGCCGCCTATGGTGCCCACCCGTAAGGCTGGCTCTGAGTAGAGGTGAGGGTACTTGGTGTTTTTCAGGGACAGGCCCAAAGTGAGAAGTGGCATGGTATAATACAGGAGAAGATGAAAATGGATGGAAGAGGACAAGGAGTTATTTCACAGAATAAGGACATGGGATTGTCTAGATCAGTGATTCTCAACAGTGCCATGGCATCCTGGTATGCCTTGAGATCCTTTTAAGGGTGGCATGGGGTACTGCATAATATTAGCACAGTTAGGTATGCAAATACCTACATGATTCATAACATAAACCTAGAGATTTCAAATTGGAATTCATATTGTCAAAAACATTCTGACCTGCTGTGGTCTTTCTGAGTTCCTTGCAATTGAAGAATTGCTTTACTATTTTTCCATAGTCAAAAAATGAGTGAAAGCCAAGAGCTGGCATTTTCTGAGCAGTGCCTTGAGTCTAATGAGGGATGCCTTGAGTTTAAAAAGGTTGAGAACTACTGGTTTAGATTTGAAGATGGTACACCATTTGATATTTGGTTCTGTCCTTGGCTAGAGATTATTTTTATAGCAAAAGGGAAGGTTATACGCAATGAGAAGAACAGAATTCTACAGTTACCTTTTGATAGAAGAATGCCTGTTGAAATGTAACCTCTCCAGTTCATGAATGCAACATGCTTGAGGCATTTTAGAGCATTCACTGTTATAACTTGATTTCACGTACAAGCTTCTGGAAGCTGTTTGGTCTTTAGCCCAATGCAAAGCACCTAAGGTTTGCAGTTATGGTACATTACACTGCAATCAATGAATAGATGCCCTTAGCCAATGTGACTGCCTACTGCCAGCCCAACAATCCCCTGATGATTTGGCTTCTTTGCAGCCACTTGCTGAAAGAGGGAAGTAGATTCTGAGGTTAAAGGCCTGCACTCGGGTTCAGTTGCTAGCTCTGTCACAGAGGATGCCAGTGGCCTGAGCCAAGTAACCTTATCTTTCTGGTCCTTAGTTCCCTTTTTAATCCCATAATTTTATGCCTTGCCTACTCAGTCCTCCTGAAGGGCAGGGACTCCCTCTCACTTTGGGGCTAGTGTAGGGCTCTTAGAAGGGCTTTGAGGATCTATCTGTAATTATGAGTGTTAATAAGGAAAACATCCCTAGATACCTGACCACGTCTGCAGCATCTTCTTTACATATCCAAACTAGATATGGCTTTTCTATGTCGTCAGACTGCTGATACCTTTCTTTGGCTCTTCTCCCTTTTTCTGAATTGCTTTTGTCAACCTGGTGCTTTACATCACAGTCCAGGCTTTAACTTGCCTTTGAGCATAGCACAATTTTTCATAGCAGTAAGCTGGTTGCTATGTTGGGCCTTTGGTTTCCTGGCTTATCCTCTCATAATCAGACTGTCCCCCATGGTTGCTAAAACAATGAGTGGCTTATCAGCCTTTTGGGGCAGTTACATGTCTTTTAATGTTTGGGGCCTGCTGTGAGTGCTTGAGGAGAGTTCTGTTCATTGACTTTAACAGCAGGAGTAATAACCATCTCACAGGAGGTGCTCTGTACTCATCAGGATTAGGCCCAGAAATGCTCCACTTTAGTGATCTGTTCCTGCTGCTGTTGCCAGGACTGGCTCCTGAAGCCTTAGGGTTACTGTTATTACTGAGTTTCCTTAAATGGTTTCCTTAAAGCCAATCCCTTTAATTGCTGAAGGCTGTAACATACACACCACCCCATGGCCTATCCTTACTAAATGTCTGTGCCTACAGGCATTCAGAGAGATCTTTTTCCATCTCTGCGCCCAGACATAGTACGGTATTTATGATATTAAATGAGGACTTCCTTTTACATTCAGCTTATGAATAAGTTGGGTAGACTGAGATATTTTCTCCTGTTCTGCAAGTTAATTGTTTGGCTTCCTCATTTATCTTTGGCTCCAATTTGTAATTTATGTTTTTGCAGTTTTCAGCTACATTAACATCTCTTTTGTTTCTTGCCTATAACATTTAATTCCTCTCCCGGTTATTATTTATCTCTGTAATGTAGTGCTATATTATTTAATGCTATAAGCTATAAAGTGTTTTGGGGTGCCATTTGTATGAAAGATACCATACAAAACAAAGCTGTATTGTATTACAACTCTGACTTCTTAATGCATACAGTACTTTCAATTTCATTATTGTTAGCACAATCCTCCAAACCATATCAATATATTGTTTATTTTTTCAGGATATCAGATCTTTCATGCTTTGAAATATAGAAACAGGAGTTCTTTTTCTGCCAAAATGTTTGATCTTTACTGTCTAGAACAAACTACTAGGAAGCAGATAAACCTTTTGCTCAAGTAGCAACAGTGACCTCTAGTGTGTCTTTTAAATTTCTTCCATTAGATCTCTACCCATTGTTCCTTTAACCTTTAGGGCATTATTTAAGAATAATTTTCTGGATAATATTTGGATTAGTTTTCTTATTGTCTCCAGTCTATGCCGCAAAGTGATTCTTGGGAGATCTTTTATCCTCATAATCTATGGTAAAGGAAGTGTGTCTTCATTAATGACTGTAATTATCTTATATGAAGTTGTCATTTAAATGAGTAATCATCCCCCAACTAAATTTTTTTGCTTTATTTTTAACAAGAATGGAAACTGGGCTAAATATCTCATTCAGCTTTAAAGGCAAACACCATGAGCTCGGAACTGTATTGCTCAGGAGAGTTTCTGTCACATTGGACCGCTGCTTTTTCTTTTCTTAAACCTGCTGGCCTATGCTCTGCACAGCTTGTGTTTCAAACAAGGCATGTTGCAAGAACACTGTGCAGTGCACACAACTGTTAAATTGGTGCTGTAGTCATTAAGCTTGTGTCAGCACTTCCATTCTAAGCTGCTGTTTTCAGGAGCTTAAAACTCAGCTGTGGGAGTTCCAGTTATGCACCAGGGCTTCATGTGCAGGGTCCTGACCCAAAGGAAAATTATTTTTGAATCAGAAAGGTTTGAGGGTACATTTTGCATGTGCGTGTGTATGTGTACATGTGTTTACACATTTCCAGACATGCCCACTGACTCATGTCAAACTTTCAGAAATGCAAACAAAAGGTGAAATATCAGCTGTCTCCCCCACTCCTGAGCTCCTCTCTGTGTTAAAGTCTGGTTTTCTTTTGTCCTTTCCTTAAGCAAAAGTTGTAGGTTGTCACAGTCTCTTGTGTTTGATGCTCTTTTAAATTTGAAAATAAATAAATAAAGGCAAAGTGCTCATGGAGCAGGATTATTTTAATACATAGTCATTAAATGAGAGATTCAATGAGGTTTAACGCAAGCAAGAATTCTTGGGATTAATTGTGAAAGGGATAGTTTCTGTAAAGATCTCTGTGTGCTAGCTGGCAACCAGGCATGTACAATGGCTATTTGCAACTGTTTGTGTTGAGCTATCTGTTGCGCTAGTGAAAGCCTCATGTTCTATACAGTCAGTTACTGGTGATACAGGTGCCAGCGCTGGAAAATATGATTTGTTATACTGTTTATCCATTCCTGTACTTAGAAAGGGTTCTCCTCTACAGTCCATTTTCAAAACCTTTATTCTTTCAGATACCTAGACTCATGCCTCACATTAAGCCTATGACTTTAGTAGGACCCTCCTTACACACTTAAAGGAAGCTATGAGTGGAAGCACCTTCCTGAATCAGGGGTCTTGCTCTTATGTTTCCAACAATGGAATGCCTCATCTTAACATTACAAAAGTCTCACTCTGAATGGATATGGTGCTAACAGAGATTACCTTCCTCTATCGAGGCACCAGTATATGTTTCAAAAGTATAACCTATTAAACTGGCACTTCATGCTTCACTCCTCTTTTCCCCTCAGTGAGTACGGGATAGCATGTGCCTTACCTTAGAAGTTTCTGGCTTTCTTCAGCCTGTGACAGCAAGTTTATGGGGTTTTCTTTTCATTTAAGGGTGTTTAACTCAATTCAGGGCTCACACAGAAAGGGAACACAACTCCCCTTGTTCACATATTTAAATACATAAAATAACCTTAATAAATGTGGGAAGAAGACAGCCCAGAAGGGGATCATTATGACCCACCACATCCTGATTTCATTGTGCCAGAGAAGGAAAATCACATTTTCAGTTGTTTTAGAGGCTCTCCTGGGCAAGAAAGGAAAAGAGGAACCATTAAAACACAACCAAGAACTGTGTATTCCAGAAGGCTCTTGCTTCCCTTCCACACTTAAGACTCCCACTGAAGAAAACTAGAGCACTTGTCAGGAGGGAGGATAGTGATGCTCTAAGATAATGTTAGAGGGCTACATTGTGTCTTTAAGACACAACCCAACACTGGGGCTAAGTACAGAGAGGCAAAAAGCTTGAGGCTGAACAGATTCAATCTTCTTGGGTTAGTCTAAGCTGCATAAATTGAACCAATAAGCAAGTGAACAAACATTCACTTTTGATTCTAGAAATGTAGCCACATGCCCACAGTGGCCCAGGCCAGGTGCCAGAGGATGCTAGAGTACACAGCTTGGGCTAAGGCTAGCCTGCCTACCCTGCGAGGGTTGGGGAGGGGGCTGAAGGGGAGGTGCAAAGCATTCTGGGATGCTGGGTGACTATGAGTTAACTTTAATCTGGAGGGGATCTGGGACAGAAGTTCAATACACCAATTTAAGCTAAATCACTGAAGTCTAATACTACATCCATCCTGGTTTATCTTAAGCTGGTTTGGGGCATTTTGAAAACAGTTTATGCACACTGAACTTCTGCTGTGTTACAGATTTGAACCAGTTTCCAATCACTTATACCAGTTTATGTGTTATTTCTGTCCCTAGTCTGGAAGTCTGGCATGGGGGTGGGGGTGGGGGGGAGGCTTGCTTGGTGAGCCTGCAAGTATGTGTCTGAAGTAGCCATGATACCTGGTGAAGCTCTGAGCAGTGATGGCAGAGCAACATGGCTACCTGGGTCTTTGAAAGACTGCTGGATTTTATGCCTGGCCAGTGTTGCTGGTTGGTCTAGGAAAATAGATTGGGAAACAGGGGCAAGGCTGCACCACTTGACAATTCCTAGTGAAGAGGCTGCTGCTGCCAAGAGCACCAAACCCACAACCTTATCCTCACTGTTGCACCTGTTCAGTGCATGAGCATAAGGGGGAGTGGATGTATTGAAGTGATATGTTCATCCTGTTCACCTGAATGGAAGATTTGGACATTGACTTGAAGAGACCAGATTCCATCTCTTGTGTCTTGTTCTCCAACCCTTACCCCCAAATGCCAGACCAGGGGCTATGCATAATTTTACCATACAGGTACATGAACACTGTCTTATGGATGTTTCCCTTGGCTTCATTTAATGGAACCCAGATCTTCAGAATCAGTTTCTATTTTTACCCAGGGAATCTGATATTTCCTCTGTAGTGCCCTTTCCTCTGTAACACCCTGTTTTGAGCAGAACGTCATCCTGTTCAACAAATGTCAATTTCTCCTAATAGCACGGCACTGATCTTGGCTTCTTTTCCTTTTTTATCTTACCCAGTCAGTAAACAGCATAAATTAGTAATCAAAAAAGATACAGCCTCTTGAATCTTTTATGATGGTGTGAGTGAAAAAGAAATTTGCAGACCAAAGGCTCTAATACACACACACATATTTGTCAAGCTTTTCTTTGTTTAAGCAGAAGAGTGAAAAGGCTGGAGGCTGGTCCCTCCCATCACCTGCTCTTTGTGAGTTAATTATAATCCAAGCGCACTGGTTGTCTCAGGGTCTCACTTCAGGGCACTTTCTTATACAATGCAGCAGAACAACATCAATTATCTAAATAATCCCTTTTATTACTTAGCTTTAAAATACCCATTTAGTAGAAAGTTACACTCAACCCCAAAGTAACTTGAAATGGCATGGGAGAGTAAAATTACCTCATGTTTGCTTTTCTTTTTTCTCTCCTCTTGGGGTGTGTGTGTGTGTGTGTGTGTGTGTGTGTGTGTGTGTGTAGTGATCAGTAGACTGGACATAACCATATGAAGGCCCAATTCTGCTCCTGCTTGCAATGAAGTCAATCAGGAATAACTTCCAAATTACACACCTGTGATATCAATGTGTGAGAGCTGAATCCCACCAAGAGCGTAATTCATGTTTGGCCTACACACTGGTGTGCGAGTCAAGGAAGAGGACACAAGGAACCATCCTTTCCTGTGTGCTTCCCTGTGGAGGCCTCACCTATGCTCAGTCCTTGCACGCAAGGAAAAAAAGCCTGGTCGAGATTAACTCTGAAAGCAGGATTAGTGCCGTGAATTGGGGGTGAGGGCAGGATTCTGGCCCTGATCCCTTCTGCACCATCCACCAGAAGGGAAGGGGTACATGCTATATTCCCATGACTCCCAAAGGATGTGCCATGAAAAGTGATACATCCCTTTCCTTTTCTTCTGTATGTTAAGCTGGGGGACAAAGCATGCTGATTGTAAGTAGCTAGGAATCATTTTGCCTGGCCCCCACCCCACACTGACCTCAGAGGAAGCCCTTGCCAATAAGTGTCCCTGCATTCCCTTCCTGCCTCAGCCATCCCTGCATCCCTCAGCTTCCCAGGGCAGTGCAGTGCAGTTTGCAACCTCCCACCTTGGTTCAGGAGTGCAGCTGCTCCATATGCCCCGTTGGAGAGGCTGCTGCTCCCGTTCAGCCTGACACTGCTCCCCCTTGCCCCCGAGAAAGGCTTTTCCCCCACCTGCACTAATGCCATTACTCCAATCCCCTCTCTTCCCCCACCCACCTTGCCTGGTTGCAGCAGGTGTGCTGCTTCCAGCCTCTGGAGAGATGCGCTGGGATTGCAGCATTTGTGAAGTCACCGCTGCTCTGGGTGTAACAGTGGAGTGCACTGGCAGTTTTAATCCAGAAAAAAAAGTGTGCCCCAAGTATCAAATTTTGGAAAATGCTTCCATATACAGTGAACTATGCAGTATGGCTACCCTGGTGTATGTTTGACCAGAGCCTCAGGACAATATTGTTTAGAGCTGCTATTGGAGTGGTATAGTCTCACACTTCCAGGCAGGAACTGCACCTTGTGGGGGCCCACCTCATGGGGGAGTGGATTTCAGCAAGCGTAACAAATGGATATAAAGCAAATATTGGTAATCATAGTTGTACGGTAATGCATCCAGCACCCTGGAAAACATACAAATGAGCTCAGTTCTATCTCCTTCCTTCCTGCTGTACAGTATCTAACTCTCAGGAGCACAGATCAATGAACTTCAGCTCTACTGTTCTCATGGCAGAATCAGACCCATTTCTATGGTCTGTTTGTTTGCTTATCCAAGGCCAAATCAACCACAAGACTCTATGGGAAGAGCGAACCTAGTGATACATGGGGGGGAAACAAAGCTACCCACCCAGTCAGATTTTCTCCAGCAGGTGAGATTGTAATGCAAAAGGAATCATTATCACTGGCATCTGTGTCATTTATGACAGTGCCCTATGTGCTGAGCACTTCTCAGACATGGATGAAGTTGCAGCTCTGCTGCAAGGAGCTCACAATCCAGAAAGACAGCCAAAGCCAAATTGTTAATGGCCCTGATTCAGCAATTTCCCAAAGCATGTATTTTAGGGCTTTCCTGATTTGGAGTCTATAAAGGGAGGAAGTTAAAAGTAGCATTTTTCTGTATGGGTGTATCTTGGGCACCAAAATAAGAATAGCTTCATTTGCTAGAGATGATGCACTCCCACCCACAGCTGCCAGTAATTTCAGTTGGGGCTTCCAGTCTTTATCCCTTACAAAAAAGAAGTCGGTGTTATTAAGGTGCTCAGATATAGGCTTAGGACACTGCCATTTCATCCCCAAGGTTGGGAATGTTGGTGTAAAAGGCTTGCTTGGGAGGAACATGCTGTTCTCTGACATGATTAGTAAAGTGGCTATATATAAATACAGAGAGAGAGTGGTTATATTGGGAATGAGGATAATTGTTTTAAACCTGGTTCTCATTCTCTGTCACCAACTTTCCTTTTTACTACTGGCAAGCTTTAACCCTTTCTTTATCTCAGTTGTTCTACCTCAAAAGAAGGGAAAATAGATTTATCTACATTAAACCCCTTTGAGATGCTGCAAGAGTCACGTGCAGGAACAGGAAAAGGTTCCCCCTGCTGCAAGTTTGCAGCGTGGGGGCAAAATTAGGATATCCAGGGGTCAAAAAAAAAACAGAGCTAAAAAAAGCAGGGTAGGGCAGGGCATGGTCCCTGCCTGGCCTCACCTCCCAGTCCCCTGAGGCCCCCGATCCCTGCCTCCCCCCACCCCAGCATGCCCACAATTAAAAAACAAACAACCCCCACCCCCTGGCACTTACCCACAATTTGAGCTGCCATCTGTGTCGCTGGGGCCCTGCCCACACAGCGCGGGGCAGGGTGACTGCTCCAGCAACCCCAGGCCAGGCCCTGCTGTCCCCCTCCGCTGCCTTGTGCTGCCCGTGGGGGCTCTGCAAAGAGA
>NW_005841995.1:1964400-1973160 GCF_000455745.1 Alligator sinensis
CAGCCCCTGCTTCTGGGGTGAGTAAAGTTTTGGGGTTTTTTTAAGTGCCAGCGACTGGGGTTGTGGAGCAGCCATGGGGGGCTGGGAGAGCAGGGGGTTGGGCTGGGTAGGGCAGCCATCGGGAGGGCTGCAGGAGCCATTGGGGAATGGGGCCAGGCAGGGCAGCAATCAGCAGGTTGGGGTGGGGCATGTAGGCCCTGCAGTGGTAGCCCCTGTGGGGGCCAGCTGGCCTCTGTTGTGGGGGCTGTTACCCCTGTGGGCTGTTACCCCTGTAGGGGGGTCTGTAGCCCCTGGTGGGGGGGATTGTACCCCTGTGGGGGGCAGGAAAACATATAGGTATTTAGAATTAATTGTATTATGATGATACAGACACTGCTAAGCATCCAAATTGCTTTAACACTGTAGATATATCAATAAAACCTGCCCAACTGATTGCTGTCTCTCCGTCTCTGAGTCTCTCTCTCTATATATAGTGGTCTTTTGTTTTAATTGTGGAGGAACATGGATTTTGGGCTATTTTACAGAGTGACTTTGGGATTTTTTTTATCAGGGATTTTTCAGTTTTCCAATAGGGAACACCAGAAGTCCTGCTAGGGAGGCCAGTGGCAGGACCCTGCCTGCTTAGAGCTGGCACCTTGGACCCAGCTGAAGGTAGCTGATCTGCTGGCCAGTTGGGGCCAGGAGGACATGCTTTAACAGTTCAAAGCAGGCCACCATACTGGGAACATCTTCCAGGCGATAGCTGCCCAGATGGCCGGCAGGGGCACACATGGCGGTAGTGCCACACAAAGGCCAACCCTGCAGCCACAGCCCACTGGCAGCTGGCCCAGAGGGGCAGATGCCTCTACTGGCTCTGCAGTCTCCATCCGGGTCTGGCAGGTGCACAGCAGGTCACAGCCAGGCAGCAGCCCCCATTGCCAGACTGCTGCAGTGGGTAGAGGGTGCAGGGAACTCTCAAGGCTGCTTCAGCAGTCCAGCTGGCACAAAGGGGTAATGTCCTCAGGTACCAATTGGCTGGGCCCCAGGAGCTCCTGAGAGCAAATAACCCTGAGCTACTTGCCAGGGCAGTTTTTTGTATTGATGGGGCCAGGACCAGGCAGCTTTTTATATTGCTGGGGCCAGCACAAGTGCTGGGCCCATGCTCTAGCTCCCCCTGGCTGCAGATCTGGGAGGAGCCAGGCAGGGTTATTTTGTCCCAAGTGGCACAATTTACTCCACACCAAATTGCATGTCCGAGCACATGCGCTGAGGCAAAAAGCCCCAGCTCAAATTTGCATCATTTCTATTTGAGCTGCTGCAAGGGCACATGCTTGCATGTGTGGATGGGTCCCATGATATCAGAATAATCTGTGCAAAGTGCTGGGGGAAGGGGCAAAGTGTTCATAAGGATACTCACTGACAGGGGCTAGACTGGAATATTTGTACTGCTGGCTTCAGTGCTTGGGATTACAAGCTTTGCAGAGTACCCTCACTTCTGAAGAAGTTTAGGAAGACTGATGCTGACTGATGGATATTGGAAGCAGGAGCTACAATTCCAGCATTTCACTGATTTCAGAGAAGGGATATTCATGCCAATAAGCTGCTCTCGGTGGATAAAATCCATCCCTTGGTTCCTGTGAAGGACATCAAGAGCTCTATTAGACACACCCACTGCTGCATCAAGAATGACTGCTGTCCATCAGCATGGCTCAAGGTGGAAGTGTTATATGTTGCATGATTTCTTACACTGCCTGACTGTTGCCCTGTTTACCACAGCCAGTGTAAGTGTCTGTCTACCATGCACTTGCTTGTTGGCTGGAGGCACTACTTAGTTAACACACCGCATCCATTGTCTGTGGGCCACCTTTCTCTTCTTGTCTACCTTTCAGTGGTAGGAGGAAACCCTGCTTGAAGATGCACAGGACGCAACACAGTGATGCAGCAGATGGTAGGACCTAGCAGCAACTCATCAAGATTCCACTCTCCCCTTGTGAAGTAGGGATAATTGGTACCTTAATAAAATTCAGATTCTGCCTGCACAGTAGCCCTATGAAATACTGTATTATCTTATAAAATGGAGCTGAAAACACCACTGAGCTTTAATGCGTTGGCTATCGTTGCCATACTGTAATATTGATGAAGGGGTGTGCTGAGCTGCATGTATGCATGTATGTATAGCTCCTTTTCATCCCCAGAATGCACCGTGTGCCAGTAGCCTTTCCTGGGGGATGATCTGTGACTCTAATGGATCCTCCTGGATACATTACGCATGATGAAGTCCAAAGAAATGTCAGGCTTCTTCCATCCTGATATTTTTTCCACACTTAAAAATTCTCCATGGGCTTTCATTAAACTTATCCAACTTCACCATGTGTCAGAAAAGTGGTGTGACTGGGGGGGTGTTCCTGAAAGGTTTTACAGTTCTAATACTGCATTGTATTGCTTTAAGATCTGTAGCTTCTGTTAAGTTCCAATATAGAGACATTGTAGAGAGGGCACCTGGTCCATAGAGGAAGGTTGTCCTTACAGTCATAGCACTGGACTCGAGATCTGGGTTCAGTTTCTAACTCTACTAGTGACTTTTCATGTGATCTCAGGCAAGTCATTTAAGGCTACATTGGAATGCTATTAAACAGCGGTTTACTTGTTTAGCAGTACCACTGATTTCAGTGGAACTGCTTATACAGTATGATACTACTAAGCATTAATTCTGTTGCTTGAGATCGCACTTGAAGGATTACCAGAACAATTCCATATCTGATACATCCTTTTTCTGCACTGGCAAATGGTTTGATTTAGTGGGTCTTCGCCATCTCTTCCTTCAAAGATCCAAAGTCATATATTACCATTGATCATTGTAGGGCCAAAAAGGGACAAATGTGTAGAGATTAATTTGCTAATCTATGTTGTCTAACTGAGATCATCATATAATTTTCATAAAAACAAAAAGGAATGAGTTTCTTGCTTGTGGCAATTTAATTTTTATGACATAGTTAAAAGACAGGCTGAAGTTCACATAATTTATATTGTCCTCTAATAAAGATTACCTTGATGATTTCTTTTAAGGGGGGATTTTCTTCCAAGAAAGAGAAGCGAGTTTTTATTCAAAAAAGGAAAATTAGCTGATACTGGACCGGAAGCCTCCTGCTAATAGACAAATGTACAATTGATGTGCTAAAACATAAATTACACTGTCTTTCCCTTCTTTTTTCAATAGTGTCATTTGCTCCAGCTAGGCTGTTTGCATTGCTTTGCGTTAGTTAAGTGTGATTTTTGAGAGAACCTGACTTCAGTCACTTTAGGAGTAAGAAGAAAGGGGATTGGCTGCAAAGGTATCAATATTTCATCAGGTCTTTGTTCAGCACTGGTTTTAGCTTTTCTTAATGGTGCACTTTACCAGGCAGCTTTTTCATACATCATTAAACAGCAGCTATAGCACTTGTGCCCTGTTTCTGATTTACCGTAGATAGTAATGTTTAAGATCACATTAAACACCACACATGCTCTCAGCTATTTGAGCAACATCAGAGTAATGAACAGTCAATAGTCTTCCTAAATTAGTACCCTTTGGAGCTCTCGTTATTGAATCAAATAAGTATCTGTGGTCCTCCAGTGAAGGCAATTCCAGTGTGAAATAATGAACTTAGCATCTAATCTAAACTTTGGGGTTCATTTTCCTGCACTGACTTTCAAGACTAAGTTACAAAAAATATGTAAAATGGGTCTAAGGTATCCAGCATCTACTCTTGCAAGATTCTGCTAACAGTGTCCTCCTATCCCTGCACCCCTAATCCTGTCTGCAAAGCTCAGTTCTGTACTGCTGAGTCAGTGAGGAAGAGGAAGAGGGGAAAGAGAGTCTAGTCCATCAAAGCACTGGCTGCAACACAATTTCCAATACTGCCCCAGATTCCATATATGATGATGACATCTAAGCTCTTTATGCCTCAGTTCGCCATGTGGAACTTGGAGATAATAATATTTATTTTCTCCAAACCTGTGGTAGTCTTGTTTATTGAGCACATATACAAAATGAGGCAGGGATAACTCTACTAAATATCAGTACAATTCTTACTACATTGGAGCCCTCATTTCAAGTGGTCTACAAATGCTACTTGTGAAGCAGTACAAGAACAGTAATTCCCTTGACTAGCACTGGAGTAGGGTCAGACCCTCAGAACCAAAGACAAGATGGGTGATTATCAGCAAATACATTGTAGAATCCAGCCAAGATTTTCCACATTATAGTTGGCCATAGAAATAACTAGCCTGATTTTCAGAACTGTGGATCAACCAGCAGCTTCTAGTGGGGATAGTGGTGCATCAGTATGAGTTTAGAAGTCTAACTTTAGGCCCTATTAAAAACAAACAAACTTGGATATTCAGGATTTGCAATGTATTGAGCACTCTCATCTTCCCATGACAACGTTAGGAATGAGAAGCATTTAGCAGAGCATCTTTGGCAAGAATAAATTATACCCTATACTCTATAAATTGTACCCAGAATAAACAGAAGCCTCAGGGAAAGTTGCACCATTGGCCTATAAAGCATGGGGTAATGACTAAGATAATAGAACACATGGTAAATTTAAAGAAAATTATGTTTTCTCTCCCTCATCTCCCATCTACAAAATGCATCACCAATTGCTAACATTTTTATTGTTTGAAGGCGCTTGATGTTTCTCTGTAAAGGAAGCACTTGTGCAAAGAGATGTATTTTTAAAAATGAAGAGTGAATTATGCTTCAGGGGCATGGCTCTCTGCACAGCTACAATATTCTTGGTAAGTCATTGTCCTAATTCTTTTTTAATACTATCAGCTCTCTTCATCTAGATTGGCTAGACTTGTAAATAACTATGTAGAGTGAGAGTTGTATTCAGGACTGCAATACATAATTAACAATGCATGAATGTAAAAGATTTTTAAAAGTCTGTTGGTGTTGCATGAAAATGCAGGGACAAGTATATATATAAACATTCTAGGCCAGTTTCTCATATTATAACTTCTTTTACAAGCTTTATGTCTAGTTTCAATAGTGTTAGGAAGGTATGTCCTTATTCAGCACCCAGGAAGTCAATGAAAGTACTCACAGCAGAATGCACCCCAAAATAGCATCAATAAGGATGCATGTTTCCTAAGTCCCTATAACACCTGCTCTTCATTGTCATTGTTGTGGGGAGAAATCACACTTTATTCTTTGAATCACCATGGATTTATGTAAAATAGATTGACTGCTGAGGTTTTCCCTTGGAGCAATATTTCATTACCACTAACCTTTGCGATGTGGTTTCACGAAGCCTACAGATACTAACATGCTTTGATTCATGGAATCTCCTACCTATAACTGTGAGTCTTTTGTTTTCTCTATTTGTATTTTCTTGTTACCACTTTCTCCAGTGTATGTTTCCAAAGAATATCCCCAAATCACACTGGGCCACCAGGGGTTGGTGTAGCATTGGTGCTAAGTAGCATGATTGACAGCCCAGGGCGTGGGGAGGGGGGGAAGTTTAAGGCCATAATAGAAGCACTCACAGCACAGCCACTCAGATTCTGATGAATCTGCAAAATCTACCTTGTCACAAGGAACTAAAGGAGAAAGGACTGGGCCACCAAGATTTTAAGCACTGTAAAAAACATGCCTGTAGGCTAGGGACAGACGTTCCAAAAGTCTGAGCCTGAATTGTTTCAATCTTTGTAGGTTAGTCTAACCTGCAAAGCTTGAACTGATTTGGAGGCAGATAGATATTCTCTCTTCATTCCAGAAATTCAGGTACATGCCTTCAGTGGCTCAGGCTAGAAGCTGCGAGGTGCTGGAGCAGCCCTCCCTTCCCTTCCACAACACTGAGGTATGGGGGGGAGGGGGCAAGGGCATGGCCAGGCCCAGGCAGGATGCTCAGGATACTCTGATTAGCCCAGCAGGGAATTGATAACAGTGTTTATTACCCCATTAAGAAAACAACAGAGGAACATTACCAGCTACCGGTTGATTCTGCCTTTGTCACAGGGGGGACTGACAGCATGTGGTCTGCTAGAGCATACACAGATACCTCTCAGCCCAGAGATCATGCTGGGATGCTGGGGGTGTCTGGTTTAACTTAAACCAGAAAGGAGTTTGGGACAGACATTGCATAAACTGGTTTGACCCAAATCAGTTAAGTCTGGTACTACATTCAACCAGGTTTATCTCAAATCGGTTTCAGCCATTTTCAAACTTGCTTATGTGCACTGAACATCTGTTCTGTTACAGGTTTAAACCAGTTTCTGATCACTTAAACCAGTTTATGTATAATGTCTGTCCCTAGTCTAAGTGACCGTCCTGCTCCCTATTTTCTACGTGGAAAAATTAAAACCGTAACAGTTCAATAGGAGTTGGGTGCCTAACTCCCCTTCGATCCTTTAACAAATTTAAGTTAGTGTGTGTAGGCTCCTAAAGACACATTTTCCAAAGTGTATAAGAGATTTAGAACCATCTGGTTCAGGTTCTGGTTCAGGCCCATCTCCAGCTTCAAAGTACCAATGCCTCATTATAGATTATTATAAATCAGTAGTGTACTGCATATTTCTTATTCATATGCTGTGACAGACTGTATCTGAGTAAATAATATATTTTTATTATTGCTTGTGAAATACTGTTCAAACAGTCAGTATAAAATGGCATCTAAAAAGGTAGGGTTTTTTTACTCAAGTTCAAATGTGCCTGCGTGATAGAGCAAATATTTTCCATTGATTAGCCAGTCATCCTGCTTTTTAATCAACTGTCTCATGGAGCTCAGTCCCAGGAAGCAGGGGTGGTACAGGGTCCCAGGACCTGGAATTGTTCTAAGGCCCCATCCTGGCAGGGAGGGGTGGTATAGGGCCCTGGGGCCAGATCCTGGCATGGGAGCTGGGAAGAGGCAGTACACGCCTAATCTGGCTTTCAAACCAGCCCCCTACCACTCATTTGGTCTGCAAGGCTAGAAGATTGGGCACCACTAGTCTAGAAGCATAAACTTTAACAGGGGCATTTCTCAAACCACGCCCAGGAAAGCCACCAGAAAAAATGGCTTCTTTCGCTGTACAGTTGCTCAGTTAAAGCAATGACTAGGTGCACTACAAATGGTTGATTTTGAAATTCAATTATTCACTTGCAAATCCTGGATAAAACAGTTTTGTCATGAATTGATCCCCCCAAAAATGAAAGTGTCTGCAAAGTTATCTAAGGTAATAGGAAATAGGGCTCAAATTTCCATAGGTTAGATACAGTTACATATTGCGTAGTTAGATATCTACTACCTCTTGACTTGGTTCAACCAAAAAAACAGGTTAGACTAGGATTTGATAATGTTCTCCACGGAATTAATTTAGTGCATAGAATTAGGGTATGTTTCCCTCTGCACACAGCTGAAACGATCCTTTAAAAAAAAGTTACCAAATAATCCTTCGAAAGGGGATTTATTCTAGAGATAATTTGTCAAAGAACCCACTTGATTCTTAATTTAAAGATCATTGGCCAATTCTCTATCAAGTTAGTGAAGTAACACCCTGCGTGATTTTAGCCCAATGGCTTTCTGTTGAGAAAGAAAAGTGTTTTGCAAACTCTGTCCGTCATCAATGGACCAGATTCATTTTGAGATTATTACTTTGTTTTGGTGCTGCCATCACACCACTTAGATCAACCAGTCAAAATGGCGTAAAGCACTGCGGCATCAGGCTCATTGTACGCAGCACACTCCACTTAATCAGGTAATCAGCTTAATCAGGACACTTCCCAAGGAACCAAATTAAGCCTAATGACACCAAGTGGCAAGGACTGCTGTTTAATTGGGATAGTAATTCTGCTTATGGTAATTGGGATGACTGCAGGTGATTAAATGGTACTGAGCTAGGGAAAGGCAATCTTTGTGAGGCTCATAGACAGCCAGTGATTTGTCTTCTCTCCAAAGACCTCTGTCAACAATGGTTCATCAAATCAAAATTTCTTTCATCCCCTCTTTAAGACATTGTTTCAATGTAGCTAGTTTTGAAAAGGAAACAGGGCTTCAGGGATACTGGTTTCCTCAAGTTCCCAACTGTACCCAACTGTATTTGGGTCCTTCTGTCAGAGGCCCTTTAGGCCTACATTTTGTCTGTCCTACCATTTAGGTAGGTGCATGATTATAAGGGAAGGCATTTCTTAAGCAGCACAAGTAAAAGCTATGCAAAACTTCAGTTCTTGTGCTTGCTGCCCTTGTAAGTAATGCTTCCCCAAAACAGGAACAGAGGGGCCAAGAGGAGGTAAGGCTATAGTGTCATTGTCCCCCGCGCCTCCCCAAATCCACCACTGAGCAGAGGGATGTAGTAGAAGGCTTGCTTTTTCAGTTTGCTGAATTTTCCAGTTTTTCTAAAAAAATGCAAGGTTTTTACTGAAAACATACATTTTTACTAATAATTGTGTTAGGAAATAAAACATTGTTTGGTATTGCTTTTACTTTAAAAATACAAAGATTAAACATTAAAAGAAAAAATAAATTTCTTTTTTCTTTTTAGAAATCATGTTTTTCAACTTTGTCCATTTAGCCTCCAGGATACAGACTAGGTATTCAAAAACTACCTGGGGATTCAGTCAAGACTAGACAAGGGAGAAGCAGAATCTAGGGAACTTATACACATTTTAAAAAATAGTCCATCTAAAAAGCAGAATGTATTTATGCTTTGCCCCACAATATGAAAAAATGTATTTGCTTCAAGTTTTCTAATTTTTCAGTTAAAAAACTGCATATGATTTTATTCTCACTTTCTTTACCTTCTTTTATAAACTTCCCTCTT
>NW_005841995.1:1973191-1993887 GCF_000455745.1 Alligator sinensis
TCTTTCCTTTTTTTTAATATTTCAGCATTTTTTCCTTTTTTTTTAAACTCTTTTCTTCATTTGGCATAAGAAGAGAACAAATGAGAAAAGTGGACTAAAAACTGACCTAAAAACAAACTACTATTTTGCCATTTAAAAAATGAAAATGTTTTGCTTTTTTTAAAAAACACAAATGATTTGATTATTTTTAATCAAAAAAGGCCACTCCAGTATTTTATGCCACTTTTCATAAAATAAATCTTTGTTTCAGGGGGGAAAAGACCTTTTTTCTTCTTAAAAACAAAACAAAACAAAAGCTTAAAAGAATAATTTCAGATCCTAACAGTACCATACACTCCACTTAATGAAGAACTGCCTTATCAAGGAACACATTTATTTGGATCATTTCTTGGGAATTGATTTAGCTGGGTGAAGGTGAATGACAATGACTGCTCCTTTTTTAGAACAGTGTTAAAAATATTGCTTAATGCACCGGCATTCAACTGGCATCTTGGGTTTAAGGGGTTCTTTATTCTGTGGATATGCAAAACTGATTCCTCAGATTTAGTGTCCTTTAATGCAATTGACAAGTACAGAAGATTTAAACCTAAAATGTAATGAATGACATTTTTATACCTTGTACTTCAATTCCATGTAGCATTTTACTTTGTCTATTTACATTTTTTAATAGCCTCTTGTCTAAGGCTTCCATTTAGCCACGTGGTTAACGTCAAACTCATGAAAAGACCTATTGAAAAAAATGGGTCTACTCATTTGCTTAAATTAAGCATATAGGTACTTTGGTCAGTCCAGGCTTGAGACAAGAGAACTTCTATTGAGGTGTCTGACTGAGAAGACTCTATTCTGCTAAAGTGTCCCCTGCATACTTTTACCCCTTTTGACATCACCAGCTAGCAAAGAGTCATGGACTTGTAGATTATTACCCTTTAGAAGAGCAATTGATGGTGCAGTCTGGTTTCTGTGATGCAATTTGACTTCCTTACAAAACTGAACACATTTTTCATTTCTCAACAGTATGTTTCTAAGCTCTGTTTCGTTCTACCCAACCACCCAAATAGCACTCAGCAATACCCTCCCTCCTTTTTTTTTTGAGGGGGGGGGGCGGGAGGGCTAGGAGGCCAATAATATTTCAGCTACTTGTTTCTGTAAAGGAGCTTACTAACCTCGTACAGTTATTCCAAATCAAGGCAAGTTGTTCGGCCCACAAGTCTCAGACCGGTTCTACTTAACCCACAAAAATAGATGCTCATATATTTATTATTAGATCTACACACTTCAGATTCAGATCTGGGTCCATACATCTCAAGAATGTGAGGAAGTTTCAAGATGGCGTTTTGGAGCTTTTTGGAGCTTTGGATTTAGACAAACTACTATCTAATGAACACAAATTCAGAAATAACAAAACCCATCCCCACATATGGAAATAGATTCAACTTGGAGCTTCCATAGGAAACTGCATTTAGATGCAGGTAAAGCCTGCAAATCACTTTTACTTTTTACATCAGTGATCTCTTTCCTCTTTAACAAGACACAGGCCAACCCAGACCTTGATCTATAGATTTAAAAGAAATATTTTGCTTGTTATCATGGTAACCAACAACAACTGCACCTTGTATATGGAACTCTTTGGAGACATTAATCATATTTGACAATTGTTTCATTGTTATGGTTTGTAATTGTTAGCCAAATGTGACAATGTTACACATATTTAAGTTAAACTAATTTGCACAGGAGAGGCTGTAATGTTCCCTTGGATACTTAGATTATCTGTTTGTGACCTGGTTTTTCTTGCATTGTTCTGGAAGGACTTCATGATTCAGTGCATGCTACTGCCACCCATGTTTGTTTTCAGACATCGTTCTTTACCTTACACCTGAGACCAAATGCTCCAAAGGAGAGATCAATACTGTCTCTTTAAGTGTAATTCCTTATTTACTACTTTTATCATGTTATAAGATTTATTAGGGGAATGAGGTGTGCGCATGTATGCATGCGTGCTGGACGGGGTAGGAATAGGAAACTATTTTCTTGTTTGCCCTCCAAAAAATAAGTATAGAAACACCCTTTATAATATGATTGCAGAGGAAGGTAGAAAGTGGTTAAACCATAGTAGGGAAACTCTGAACTTCTCTAAGAAATTATGAGTATTCATTTTTAGGCCTGGAACAGAACTACACAGTAAAAGCCCCTTGCACCTGTGTGGAATCCCATTGACATCCGTCTGCTTGTGTGGAAGTCCTTGGAGGACTCCTGACAAGGAGCAGATTGGACCTGTTTTAAAATATGCCCTTTTTGTTTCCCAGGTTTGGCTGAATCTGTTCATGTTCCATCTGGAATTCTCCCCTTGATTTGTTGCCAGTTCTACTATGCAGCAAAGAGAAGTGACCATGTAATGGCAATCATAATAATCCCTACACAATCTTCCAGTTTGGTGAGAGCTACTAGAAGAGTGCCATTGCAGCTGCACTTGACGTGCAATGCAACTGCTGTGTGAAGTGATCTAGCCAGAGCGCCCTGCCTCTCCACTTAAGTTTGCCTCTGTTTTGCATCATGTAAACTGGACACAAACTCACCCTGCAGTTGTGGGTGAGCCCAGCATGCTGACCCCCCTACAACATGCAATAAATACATTCTAATAAATATATCTTCAAATCAAAACCATTTTGAGTTGCTTAACTGAGTGCATATCTAGTCCTTTGTACACATATTTGTACAAAGTGTTGCCTGTAATTTTAAAGATGCTTGCCTCAGGGAGGTTTCGTTTTTCCATTGAAGTCCCCTTGATTTACTGTACGCAATATGTTACAGCTTCCTTATTTGCTCCTTTGGGACAGTTACTGACAGTAAATCTCTATTAAAATATTCTTCCATATGGTTGCATGAAAATTTTATTGCAGTAAGCCTGAGGCTGAAGGTCACAGCTGAGTAGCTGCAGTTAAGTATTGCAGTCTATGGACTCTGAGGTACATCTGTTCTGGGAGCTGGAGTAAAATTAGAATTTTACTGTCAATAGCAGTTCTCCAAAACTAGTTCCATTTGTTTACTGTTGCAGGCCCATACCAAGGCAATACCCTCTATATATGTGTTATAGGGTATTGTGGCTATATGATTTAGTTCTTAAGCTCCCATCCAGAAATTACAGAATCCGGAGGTCGCTGGAGAGAGTCCCTAATGTATATTTCATTTATGATACATGAAAATTTAATTTTCTCTCTCATGATTTGACTCTATTGCTTGCTTACATGGTTTTTGGCATTGACTTCATTGTTCATTGAAATGTTTTCCGGACAGTATATCATGCAAACTTTATAAATGGTACAAAAGTATTCTTTTTAATCAACTATTTGAGAGCAAATAGCCAGATACATGGCCATCACGCTACTGCCCACATAACATTGTTGGAAAAAGCAAGCGCTGTGCCAGCTGGCTGTGTGTTTTAAATACTGTTAATCTTCTGGTCAGCAGGTCATGCTCATGTTGTAGAAGAGCCTGCTATTTGTACAACTTGAAGTGATGTTTGAAAACATGTTCCATTGTGGAGGACCATAGAACATCAGGGTGTTACATTGCTCTAAACACTGCATCTAGCAATTCTCGCCAGGGTCAGCCAAATGTTAATCTACTGTTTGTATTTGTTTGAAATAAAAAAGGAAACATTCAGGCATATTTTGAAGCCCATCTTGTTTAGCAACATGACATCTATCAGAATGGCTCCGAGCCAATCCAGGCCTCTCCAATGCACAACATAATTTGAGATTCCTAAAGGAGAAATCAAACCTAAATTGCATCTGTGATTTTAACCTCCATTAACAATATTTTTTTTAAAAGGCTGCAGCATGCAACATGGTGGCATGGTGGAAGACTGTCAGCTGGGAAATTTGAGAAGGTCAAAAACAGATGGGGGTTTTGGGTCACTTAAGCCTGTTAGAGAGATGCAATAATTTGGAGAACAATCAGTAGAACACCTGCCCCTCGGGGACCTATGTGGGAGATACCAGAGAAAAGGATTTCCCTGATGATAGGATTCTTGCTGGTCTTCTTGGACAGAAGTAAAATTTTTAAATATAGCTCTTGGAGGTGATGGAGGAGGAAGATGTGGAACAAATAGGTACTATGCTCTATTCACCAAGTTACATAGTCCTCTCTACTATTGCTATGAAATAATTTTCTGAGTACTCATTGCTGACCTTTTAGCAGTACCCTGACATTTGCCACTCTATTATTGCCATTTCTTGTTCCTTTTTTCAAATCTATACGTAAAACTTCCTTACACTACATGTATATTCTTAGATTCAGAATGTGGCAATTACATTACACAAATGAGTGGTATAGTCACAGCATCATCATTTTTTAAACAAGAAGGATTAAAGAGATACCTCATGCCTAAGGTGGTTATACCTTTTGGGTAATCTTGCTTTCTAGACCAGTGGTGGTCAAACTTCCAGCATCTCAAGCTAGGTGAGAAGTATGGGGCAGGCTCACGGGTTGGATTCAGAATGGGGTTGGCACACAGGGTCAGGGTGGGTACAAGATGGTATGCCAGCCCATCACCACATATTGGATCCAGGCATGGACCAGCTCTGGACACTTCAGCAATTAATGTTGCCGCTCTCCTGCTGCCAGATTTCTGGACCTGTGGAGAGCCCTGAAGCCTGGATGACAAACTCATGTGAGTTGATATAGATACCTGTGAGAGTGTACACACACATACACATGTGCACACATACACTTACACAAATGCACACATACATGTCTGTGTATCATACATACATATGAATATGCGTAATATCTGTAGTATACGGTATGCATGAAAAAATTTAAATTGCTGAAATTTACATTTTCAAGCAAGCCTGCTGATATTTGATTAATTAAGATCATATAAGAGTTAAACAATATGGTCAGATCATCCATCTCCAGCAAGAACATGAACTGGAGCCTATAAAATGAGAATATCGGGGAGGTGGTGGGGGAGGGGGAGAGTCCCTTTTTTGGTGGCTGAGGTGTAAGGCATTAAAAGTAATTTGACTTGATGTGTGATCAAACAAGAGATGTTTCTGGAGCTGGTGATCAATTGTCTGATAATATGTGACCGATTTTGTCATGCTGACAAAAACACACCTCAATCAAAATGGAACGAATGCTCTGAGCTGTGAAGGTGCTTTCTTAAGCAATCACTTGACTACAGGCATCCTCTGCTATATCAATTATCATTTGTGTTATGCACTTTAAACAGCATGAAACTGTATTTTACACTAAAGACTAGTTCCATGATGTTCATACATAAGAGTTAATACTAATTAGGTATGTTTTGTTGCTCACTTAAGTCTAACTTAGTTCAGTCATCTCTTATTTTTCAAAGCAGGAAAGATAGTGACCTGCTGTAATTTTTTACCAAAATAGATAGATACTATGTAGAGAATAAATGAATTCCCCACTGCTCTCTCCCACATCCTGACAAGCCGATAAAAATGATATTAGGTGATTAAATGTAGAAATAAAAAAGAAGGCAGACATAATGATAAACTGTAATGAAGTTAAACAGCTGGCAGACTCCTTGGTGAATTTGCCACCTGATGACTTGTACTAAGATCTAGGCAATGCCTCCAGCTTGCCAGTCAGCTGGCAGCCACTGGTATACATACTGAACATTACCTCTCATTCATTAATTGGCTCGACGGAAACTAGGTTTTTTGCCATAAGGACAGAAAACATCTTTTTCATTTGTGTGTGTGTGTGTGTGTGTGTGTGTGTGTAGAGGGGGGGGGGGGGGGGAAGCTCCATTTTTTTAGATTCAGCAATTCAGGATTAATGCTCCTGAATTAACACTGACTGATTTAATCTACCGAAAGGATTTACTTTCACAAACATGTTCAGATCACAAAGGCTTGTGTTTTTCTTGCATACTGAGAATGGAATTCAAGGTTAGTTTTTTTACATAAGTCTGCTCTGGGAAGAAAGCTCTTGGCTTTTTTAACTTCAGAATTAGGATGGGAAGGAATTGGTTTTAAATCCACTCCCCAACTTGAATTTTGCTATGAAGAAAAGGTTGCATTGAAGGAATTTCTTCCTAGTCCACCTCATTGTTTGGAAAACATTTATATTTGCTGTTGGCAGGAAATCTCAGCAAAGGCAAAGCTGCTCTTTCATCAACCAAAAAAGGCCAGAATCATCCCTCCTTACCTGTGGTAGCATTCAGATCAATTGCAATGTCACACAAACACCCCATATAGCTTGTACACTAACCTGTCAGTTCTGCAAAGCCTTAACCACATACTTAACCGTAAGCACTTTATTTTCTCTTTGACCTCTCATATACTTAAAGGTAAGTTTGTGTTTAAGGCTTTTACAGCAGAGGTGTCAAACTCACCACAGGCCCTGGGCAGGATCTGGGCCATAGGGTCACTTTCCAGGCCAGATCTATGGGGCCAGAAACAACGGCAGTGGGACTGTATTCAGGCAACAGTGCGGTTCTGTGTTGAGGTAGCAGCATGAATGCAAGGCAGGTCCAGGGGCATGCAGGAGTATGGAGATGCATTTGAGCAGTGGCATGGGTCTGGGGGCAAGCAGAGGCATGGGACTGTGTTTGGGAAGCATCATAGGTCTAGGTGACTGCTGCCAATAACCAGGGTGGATGAATGGGGGATGCACTGGTGCAGTCACACCTTTCCCCTTTGATTCCTGCTCTGTTGTTCATACTTTGTGGGTAAAGACAATTGCATCCAGCTGGGAGTGGGGTGGGGATGGGGGGAGGAAAGCTAAAAGAAATGGAAAAGAAACGAGGGGTGGGGTGGAGAAAAGAGAAAAGGAGGAAAAAAGTAGAAAAGAGAGAAAGGAAAACGAAAGGAGGGGGTTGGAGGCTAGCTCGCGTGGGTACATAGGTGACTGCCTTAAACAATCTGCTGCCACAGGGGCAGGAAAGCAATGAGGACTGGGTATGAGAGGTTTTCAATTCCTGCTCTACCTAGAGCTTAAAACCAACTGCCTGGCAGTGGCAGCAGCATTTCTAATCAGGCAGCAGTGAGGGAGTCATTTGACTTCATGGCTCACTGCAGTCTACCTGATTCTTTCCACACTCTTCATTCCACGGGTGTTAATGACCCTCTCTCCTTTTTAATAGTCTTGGTGTTCCACTACTCCAACCTATCCTTTCTTCTGGAGTGCTGTAGTCTGTGAGCTGCTCCTGGTAATGTAGCTCCTATTTTACAGCCTTGCTGTTTGTTTTTAACTAATTTCAATAATTTGTTTTTGCTTCAATTTGAAACGAAATAATACAGCCCTAGGCTCCTAACATATTAGTAGGGACTAAATTGTGATGATACAAAGGGCTCTTTGCAACCTGTTTGTATTTGCAGGCAGTTTGAAGTGGCCTCACCCCTCAGCACTGATTAGCAGAGAGGCCCCAATGGGAGGAGGAGAGATGAGTGGACAGCCACCATCTTGTCTGCTGCCCTTTGTGTTGCCCAGCCAGCTGACGCATTCCCTTCCCAGCAGCGGGAGCCAGCATTTTATTTTTATTAAGCTTTTCTGTTGTTGATTTTATGGATTTTGCAGACAATGTCTGATTTCACAGTTTCTGCAAAATCTGCAAAACTGCAAATTAACTAAGTCCCTACATAGTAGTAAAATTTCTGGTTACTTTTTAACTGGAGCAAAATAGGTGGTGTTTTATATGTGATGATGCACCTCACCTTGTACAACCTCTCTCTCTTTTGAGAATTCTGGATCTGCCCGTGCTGATGGCCCAATCCATCAGGGTGCCGTGGGCCAGAATTCTGTGGCAGGCCATACCCCCCAACTTCTAGTAACCTGCTGGACTACCAGAGACCCAGATGAAACAATTCTGTGGACCAGGTTGTGTCCACAAGCCATACATCTGACACCCCTGCTTTATAGGATCAGATACAGAGATCCTTGGTGCTCCTTCCAAGCTGCTGAAACATGAGTAGTATGCACCATGCAGTATGTATAGGCCTCTATGTACATCTTAACATGATGGTATTCCAGAGGGAGAACTAGTTTTACAAGGGAGGATTATCTATTTCCCCTTTGTTAGATACCTCTTTTCCCTTTTTTTCTATGTTGCTTTGTTCCGTGGCATGCACATTATAAGCCAACATGGCTATCGGTAGATGTTGTAAGTCCATCATGTACCTCCCTTACATACCACATACTTTTCCACACAAAATTATAGTACAAATTAACAGAGTAGGAAAAATCATTTTAATTAAAAAACTTTAAAGTATTTTAAAAGTTTTGATTTTAAAGTATTTGATTTGACTTTACTTTTAAAGTCTTAAAAAAAAAAAGAAGCATATTTTAATTGGAAAAAGCATGCTTTCTTCATTCATGTTTGCCACACGAATACAAATGTGCTTTCAGGGGGCACTCTAGTATGGGAAACTACTTTTACCTTAACCCCAGTAAACACATGCCAAAACCCTAGAACCCAAAGTTGCACTTCGCTCCCATCAGATACAGAAACCACATTTAAACATTCTAACAAAACACTGTTTGTCTCTGTTTTCTGTACAGATATTTTAAACAAACCAGTCCCCTCTTTCTCAAGACATACTGCAGGAAAAATTAATTCAAAGCTTAGCTTCCAACTGCCTCCCACTATCCACTCTCAGTCTCCTTTCCTAGAAAAATGTGCCATACCCACATAAGAGACTGCTGCTATCCATCTTCAAAATGTGTTCTCTCTCCCTTGCCTTACATTCTTCCTTTAAAAAAATACTCTTTCACTCAATTTCCTTTCCTTCTCTTTCCTCTTGGTCTGTTTTTCTAAACATAACTTTATTTCTCCCACTCACTCTCTAAGTATCACCTTTCCAAGTATTTTCTCATCCCTTTGGTTATTCTTGTCCCTCAGATCCAGCCTTCCTTATTGTCTCAGTTCTCTGTTTACAGCCTTCCCATACGTTCCTTACTCCCCTCTTTTTCACTTCCATACCCTTGCTTTCCTCCATTCATTTCCATCAAGGGACATGGTCCTTTACTCTTCTTATCCCTGAGCACAGAATGTCCTCAGTGGATGCTCAGTGACAGTGTAGTCAGATTTATCTGTGCATCTGAAGATGGCTGATGGCTTCAGACACTCAGATAAGACAGTCATGGAAGAAAATCATCCTTGATTGTGAGGAATTGCCAAAGAAGAGAGTCAGATGCTTGAGAAAGAAATGAAGCCAACTTGCAAAACTGTTTCTTGCCTTTGGTCTCTGTTACCCAAAATATAAACTAGGAATAAATAAATTTAAACTGGATATTAGGAGAAGGCTTTTAATTATTAGGGCTAGGGACAGACATTCAAAAAAGCCTGGGCCTAAATTGATTCAATCTTTGCAGGTCTAACCTGGCTAGGCTAAATCAGTTTTATAACCAGATAGACATCCCAAAAATGTAGGCACATACCTGCAGTGGCTCAGGCTAGAAGCCAGAGGGGGGCGGTGCTAGAGCAGCCCTCCCTTCCCTTCCCCAGGTTTAGCTGATGGGGGCATGGCCAGGCCCCGGCAGGATGCTGTGATTAGGGAGAGGTCCCCTCCCTTGATAACAGAGCATTTATCAGCTCTATTATCAGCATTTAACACCCCATCAGAAAACAAAGCCTCACTCATTACAAGCTCTTCTTAAACAGCTTTTTTTCCAAAGGAAAGAATGCAGGGACATTACCATCTCAGCTGTTGATTACCTGCAAAAAGCCCTGCATAGCATTAGCTAGCATATCACATGCTGGCTACAGTCCATGCTGTGAGAAAGAGGAGGAAGGGATCTTTGCTTAAGTAGCAAGTGGTGAGTGGGGGTCATGGGGAAGCCAGCAGACCCATTTGTACTTGCAAGTCTCTGCCAGAGCTCCAGCCAGGGAGCAGAGGGGAGGGGCCAGGTCTGCTGTGGAGCAGAGAGCCCCACCCATACAGCATGCCAGGATGCTGGGGGTTTCTGGTTTAGCTTAAACCAGGAAAGGGTCTGGGACATATATTGCATAAACTGATTTGACCTAAATCAGTTAAGTCTGATACTACATTCAACCAGGTTTATCTCAAACCAGTTTCAGCCATTTTCAAACTGCTTTATGCACACTGAACATCTGTTCTGAAGGTTTAAATCAGTTTCTGATCACTTAAACCATTTTATGTGTAATGTCTATCTCTAGCCTAGAAGAGAAAAGCCTCAGATCAGCCTTGTAAAATGAGTTGTAGGGGCAAGAAACATAATCAAGATAAAGCCAGATAAGCAAATGAAATTAATTACTTGATGTGGTTGAATGTGATAGGAAGGGACTTGATTTCATGACCCAGGGATTTATCTTCAGTCTGATTCCCTCTATTTCCGTGTGAGCCAGTTGTGGCCCATGACATTCTAAGTATGCTTTGCAAAGAGCAGGCATTGCAATGAATGGAGCAAGAGACCTGAGTTGCCTTCCCAGTTCTTCCATTCACTTTCTCTGCACATTGAGAATCATGTATCATGTATGCCTTGGTTCTTCCTTATTTTTGATGGGGCTAATAATATTATTTGGAATTCAAATTGACTCTGCATACAAGATGACTCCAGTGCTTTCCCCCTCCCTGAACATGAGTCTATAACTATAGATAATGACCTTGAACTGCTATTGCCTTTACAAAGTCCCATGGGTGAATCAAGTACCCAAGGAAAGAGCCCTGCCTGGGGCATATGGGCAGCAGAGCACAGTACTGCCCCAGCTCCAAACTACGCTGTGACTGCCACAAAATCCCAGCCCTGGTCCCAGAGCAGCTCCCCAGCCAGCTGCACACCCTGCCAGTGCCGCTGGGGCTGGTCTGCACAGAAACCTTGTCTGTGTGCTGTCATGGCACTGCCACTGTTGGGGTCCCCATGGAAACTGGCCACAGCAGATGGTAAGCAGGGGCTTCTGGGAAATGGAGTCCACCATGGGCCAGATCGGCCCACAGGCCAGACTTTGCCTGCCCCTGAGTTAGACTAATCCTCCTGACCCAACAGACATTAGCCGTTGGATTGGGAGGGTGTAGAATCAGCTCCAATTTGGAGTCGATCCAGGGAGAGAGGCTGCATCTGTGTAGCCTCTCTCCTTAGCTCCACCCCCACCTTGCAGCTCCACTGCTCTCTCAGGATGGGAGGGGGAGAAAGCAAGGGCAGGGGGATCATTCTGGGATTTTCTCAGCCTGCTGGAATGGCAAAAGGATAGATTAGAGCCTCCCTAGCGTGAGGGTCTCCAAGCCACCCGCCTCCCCACTTCAGTGGGGCTACGAAAAGCCCAGAATGGACCCCCTCCTCCCCTGCCTCCTTCCCCTCCCATTGTGAGGCAGCAGCTGGGGCCAGGCTGTGCTGCAGCCAGAGCAGACAGAAATTAATGAAGGGGCTCTGCTTTGGAGCGCCTTCATTTGAACCCTCATACCATGAGGGTTAATTTGTCATATGATCAGAGTGTTCTGCAGCCATGGTTTTCTATTTGGGTCTGGCTTTAGAGCACTTTCAAGGGGCCAATCACATGACAAATGTCATTTCTGTCTGCTCCCTCTAATTTCTGTGGCCCCTACCTCTACACTGATGATCGAAGCAACTGCAAAGTATAGGTAGGACATTGTCTTTTGGCAGATGACCAGTTCCTTCTCAGATGATAAAAGATCTAAACTATGTAACCTCTCACTTAGTATCATTAACTTAATCAAAAAGAAAACAATAACATTGTCAGTTGAATCGAGTGCTTGTGTGGATGTTTCTGAATCATATCACTAATGTCAATCCAATTCAACTAAAACATAGTTACTGCACTTATTAGCCCTGAAAAGCAAAGGCCAGTAATGTCACCTCAGCACTGTGGGCTGGCATGTGTGGAACATGTGATAGCTATACAGCAGGCCCCTCAACATCCCATCAAGCTACTTTTTGCTAGTCATTTCTTATTTGCTTTTTTGCTCCCGGCTTCTTGTAAAGCTTTAAAAGCTTTTGTTTTTGATAAGAAAAAGGGTATTTGTGCCGTGCTGGTAGAATGTCAGACTCTGTATTGTTCATTCCACAATAAAGTATGAGTTTCTGTTTGATTTATTGCCCTTAGTTTACTTTGTCTTAAGTTGGCAGTGTTTCCTGGTTTGGATTTTGCTGATGGCTTTACAGTTCCTTTCTCTGGATGAAGGCAGCCTGTTTTATGTTTGTTATTCCTACTCCAGGACTATATTTAAAATGATGGGGAGTTGTAGTGTTTGAAATCTTATTATTTACAACAAAATGCCTGCACTTGTGAATGTGTTTCAAGTAGAAAATATTGAAAAGCAGACACACAGGGTCAGTTGCAGAGACGTTCATTGTCAGAAGGAATGAAAGAATTGGTCCTCTTGGCTCCTCTGGAGCTTTTAAAGGAGTGGGGTTTGGGGAGTAAAGATATATTTAAATAAAAAACCAACAAACAAAAAAATTCTAAGCCATCCAGTATGTTTCAAAATGTAAGACATTCCCATAAGTCCCAAACACCCACATGTGAAGTCAATAGGACTAGATTTATGCTTATTTTATAGATGTGTATAAGCTATGGCCACTCGGTGTGGTGGTGTATCCCCCCCCCAGTGCTGATTTAGCTGTATACTGAAGTTGATGAGCATGCCAGAGCCTGGACTGACAGAGTTGGATATCAGTACTCCTACTCCAAGAGCCATGACCACCTCTGTAGCTGTTGAGCACCTGAGGGCATGGCACAATGTAATGCCCTTCCAGGTGAGGCAGGTTCTAGTGAGGAGATCAGCTGACAGATTCAGATTGCCAGATTCTGTTCCACTTATTACTTATCAAGAGACACAAGTCAATTCACCATCTGTGCCTTGTTTTCTTATCTGTGGTACAGGGATAATGGTACCGAGTTATCTTAGAACACTTTGAAATCTATGGGTTATGGCTGAGATTTTCAATACAGCCTAAGGAAGTTAGGAGTCCAATTCACTTTTGCAACTTCCAGCATCAAGGGAATTAAGTACCTCATAGTGCTACGAATTCTAATTACATTAATAAATATGAGCCTTAGGTTAAAAAAAAAGGAACACATCAATTTGCTTTGATTTCTTAATGAAACAAGTAATTTAAAGTCATAGTGCTCTTTTTTCAAAAGTTAAGGCAACAGACTGATTCAAAACATGTATCTGTGGACTTTAAAATCATAGATTATTTCATTATAGAAACATGACATTGATTACTTCAATAGAGTTAAAGTTTCCTTTGTGGATTACAGACTTTAAAAACATCTATCTATCTATCCAGTCTTTCCGTTTTTTTTACTATAGATTTTGACCAAACAGTCCATAACAATTCCTTTGAGTGATGCCATCTATCATGTACAGTAAATCTTACTGAGCTCACATATCATTGACACAATTGACTATGATAGCTCCTTTGGAGCACTTATAGTCTATCACATCAATGAGGCTGTCACATGTGCTCACAAAATCCATGAGCTAAAAATCCTTATTTTGAAAATCTGTTGTCATACAAAGTGATCAGTTTTGGAAATCAAACAAAATTGTTTGTCTGCCATCGTCACCTTACCTTCACTACATTCAGCCTCTGTTTCTTCCAAGGTAGTAACATGGTCCAATCTATATTAGAAAATAACACATGGGCAATCTTATATTTATAACTATGAGAGTGGCATTTCAAGAAAGTGGGGTTCCCCCCACCAAAAAAATCCATTTTTGTCAATTTGGGGGCATTTTGTGGGGAAAAAAACTTGTTTCCCCCCCTTTTTTTAGAAAACAAATAGAAATTAATTCCAGATTTATGTGTGCATATGAATGGGTGGTTGGGGGAGGGGGTGAAGTGGGGGTGTAGAAACAACTTCTGGGAGCTATTTTTCGCCTCTTTTTGATGATGTTTCAGGTTTTCAAAGAAAAACGTTGATTAAAATGTTTAATTGTTTTCAACTTTTTCTGGATGGAATTTTTTTTATCAGCTCTATACATGACCTCTGAAAAATAAGCCACTTCTAATGAGTGTCCTAAATATGGATTTCAATGTCTACCCTAAGTCCTTCAAGTTTGAAAATTCTGGCCATAAATCTTATCATACTATATACAACACACTAATTCTGTCCTAGAGAGAGTACCAGATAAACTGCTAAGTTTAAAATGCACTTTATTTTGTGAGATTCTGTAATGTCACCTTCCACTTTCATCAGAACTCAGAAGAAGAAAAAAAATCTCTTACACTGAATGCTAAACCATTTGGGCATTCATTTGAATATAACCAAAGCACCGTCTTTCTGAAGCAAAAGCCTCATGTCAGCTATTCTGTTTACTCAGTCCAAGGCTGCTTTCATTTCTTGCTTGTTTTACTACATATTCATATTGAGAAAACACATTCTCAGCAGCTTTTAGCCACTTCTTAAATGCACTTTATGAGGAGACAAAGTCAAATCACTATTACTTAATTAACACAATTGTGAAGACTTCAATCCAGCGACACAATAGCTCTCCTAACCTTGCAAAAGGATGCATGACTTCATTATTGAGTATATTGTTTCCTATAAACATATAAAACCCCTACAATAACAATCCCATCAACTGAAATGAAGTTATCTGAGAACAGAATTAAACTCTAAATGACCCTTTGCTCTACTCCATAGACCCCTATTAATAATTTCTAATCTAATCAGTGTAGATAAATGTAGTATTGCAGTTCATGCCAGGCACTCTGCCAGGAGGGCCTGTTGCAGGCCATCTGATTCATTCCAGTCCAGGGCTTCTCTGGAGAAGATGTATCTTTCACTGGGAGGCCACTGGCTGATTTCCTCTTTTGTTATCTTTTAGTGGCAAAGTCATGTCCTTGTAACTGATAGACACGTTTCTTTGTAAATAACCCTGGAGTGACTGATAGAACTTTTGCCAGACAAAGCCTGTAAATAGCTAGGCATTATTCATGCCAGGCTTGAGAACAGTGTGTCACAGCTGACAAATTTATGGCAGATATGAGCTCACCTCTTGCACAAATATATACTTTCCCGGCAAATTCATCACATGTTTTAATGGTCCCATACTGAATTTGTCAGCTGTCTGTCCCTGTGCACTGTTTCCTTTGGATTCCTGTCAAGGATTGTTTGTTGAAATCATCTAGCGGCAACATCCTTCAGCTGCTGGATCCAGGAAAGATCAATGATGACACATCTATTGATAATATTTTACATTCAACTATTTGGGCCATAAGTCATTTTAACAATGCTGATATGTTTATTGAGTGTCTGCAGGCATGGCAATTATATGGAAAGTGATGTCAGCCTAAATCTTGCTTTTGTTAGATTGCATTTTATTTCTTCCTTTTTTTCATTTCCCTATAATTAAAATATGTCACTGTTCATGTTTGCCTTCCCCATTTAAATAGCATCAAGATGTTAGGCATCTTATAAAAGATGCGAATTACCTGACCTTGTGTACACCCCTAACACTCATTAAAAATACATATTTTAAAGAATTTACTGTCAGCATGTGATGGCACTGTACAGTCTGAGATTTCATGGATCACTGTTGAAAGGTAGATGGAGATGAGCAAAGGCAAGACATATTCTACTTCTGTTCTTTGTTCTCTCTGCTTCCCAGGTAGAACGCTGTTCTTCAGGCTCTTCACTCTGTCATGCAAGGTTAAGAAGATACTGAATATACATTTTGGGCATGAAATCCATGGAAATATTTCGGTGGGCTCAGAGTGAGACCCAGAAGCCAATAGTCACCTGGATCCAACCATGGGTTCCCTTATATCCCCATCCCAGAGGGATCATTCCTATCTGCATAAAACTGGATTGCATGCTTTTACAGGTGACAAAATAGATGTATACCTAACCATAATTGTATGCAACTCTGTTCAGGTTTAGTCATGGCATGTGTAGATAGGACAGGCACACAGTTTTGACAATCAAATCTTTGAAACCCAATCCACTTCTCTCACTGTTTGGTGCATCTCGCAAATCATCTGAATCCTGGTCCTGCCCCTTTAATTTGTTCATGTTTTTAGGTACTTATGAACCTGCTGATGTAGTAGACACTTTGTGTGTTTTCCAAAAAAGGCTGCAGGCTGAACTATGCCAAGGCCCAAGATACTTTTGAAAAGACCTACTAGGATTCAGGTTCTTAAGGACATTGAAGTTGGGATTAGAGGACTATATGCCTTCTGAGAATCTGGACCTAGATGCCTGGGAACATTTAGATAGGATTTGCCTCTCTAGGTCCAGATCCTCAAAAGGTATGTAGGCCACTAACTTCAACTGCAGTGCTTGTGATAAAGCACTTCAACTCCAGTGCTTTAAATATCTGGCCCCAAATGCTTTCAAACCCACCTGCCTCCAGGCTTTTGGTTTGGTTCAGTACAAAGGTCACAGTTTGGATGCTGACTTGCACTTTCTGGGATGTTGGGATAAGACATTTTGGTTCAGATTCATTTCTAGGTACTGACCCATAGACACTCTCATTGCTGTGTCAGCCGCTAAAGTATTCCTCTAAAGTGAATGGAGAATCACACAAGTGTTTCTGGTTTGGGATCAGAGATAGGCACAGTGTTTTGTCCACGGCTAATTGAAAGGCATGAAGAAAAAGATTATAAATTGTAATATATCCTCACCAGCATATTTTATAATTTTTTTGGCCTTTCTTATTATCAGGGGAACATAAATACCCTAATCATTATACATTCCAAGGCATTCCAACCAGGGTTTGGATGTTCTGTTTGGTATTGTCTGGGGCTTTTTTTTTTTGTATTTTTTGGGCAGTTTCCTATATTCTAATCATAGCAAATGCAATTCCTCAAAAGATTATGATAAACTTAATTTACTTTCCTCAGCAATTGTTTATATTCATTTCACTTTATTGTGGTAAGTAGTTCTAAAGCCAGGTGAGGTTTCAGACGTTGCGAACAATATCACACTTCAAAAGGAGAGGAGTGATTGAGGAAGGATTAATTCTTGAATTCATTTAGTAGTAAACTGAAGCATGTTGCCTTGTATGAAACTTTGGCCAGCTCCATGGTTCTACATACAGAATGTTCCAAAGCATTAGCATTTCCTCTTTTTCCAGACAGATACAGTGTGACTGTCTGCAGCAAGCTTCTCTGCAAGGATTCCCTCACTGATTCTGGGTATCCCTTCAGTTGCAAAATAGCACAGCAGTTTTTTCAGCAATCACCGTGGAAAATGCAAGCATAGAAAAAATCCAAGGGCAGTTCTCACCTACATAGTTTAATTACTGCTATTCATTTGAACATTTTCCCACGAACTACATTTTAAAGGAACTAACTGTTTTTACATGCTGGGTTATCTGGTGGATCTCAAACAACTGCTTATAAATGGTATTTTCCCACAGAGTACAAGCTGTGTTTGATTTAACAGAACGTATATTTATGTGACAGAATCTAACCAAGATGGACTTTGTGCTATAACCATAATGTTTGCACGGTTACACCTGGGGAAGAAAGTCCTTCCATAACAGCACTGACAGGATTCCAGTGGCAAGAAAGTTTACATAATAAAATCATGGTTTAAAGGATTTATACATCTGTCAATAGAACAGTGATGACATTCCTCATTTATAAGCAAGATATTCAACTTAAACTGGAAGTGAAACTGTAAGAGTTATGCCAAGTCACAGCCCCTGAAGATAAATGTTTATTTCTCTCCCCCCGCCCACCTCCTGCAAGTAGTTGATAAGAAGCTTGTATATAATATGTTTTACTGAACTCAGTAGGACCCTTATAGGGAGGTGGACAAGACCTCAGTGCTTTCACTCTTTCACAGGCCAAGACTTTCAGGAAGAGCATCATGATATTTAGGCTCCTGGGCCTGAGTCAGTGTGATTTGATTTTCAAACATCTTGAGCAATGAAGAGCCACTATTGACATCCATGCCTGAATTTGGAGCAAGAAGACCTGCTTGGAGGCTCCTGCTTTTGACTGTCTTGGCCAGAGATGTTTTTCCTGATCCTCAGACCCACCCTTGTATCTGGTTAAGGGAGCAGCAAAAGAGCGTGCTCAGAACACATGGATTTTCTGCCTTTCCAGCTGCAGAAAAGTGTGCCAGATGCAGATCACAGAGTATGGGAGTTTTGGGGAAAGTCCTGAGGACTTGGCCAGGAGTGCTGTTGAAATTGTTAGTGAGAGAAAGTGTCAGCCAATAAAAGAGGGGCATGAGAAAGCTCCATGAGTCACTTGACTGGTCAGTTCCTCTGAATCACCACCTTGGGGAGGTAAGAATTACTGCTCTGAGAGCTTGGGAAAGGCCCACCTGGAAACTTGCTTTTTAAAAGGAGCAAGAAAAGTTCCTTGTGCTTTCAAACATAAGGAGAATGTAATGGAAGCCAATGGAAATATGTGGAGGCTGGGAAATATCAAGAGCCCAGAGAAGCAGAGCAAAAGGATGGAAAAGGAGGTTGCTCCTTAGGCATATTATGGACATTCACTCTAATGTATTTCCTCCTTGCTCACCCTGAGCAAAGCAGCCAGCATTTGGTCTCAGAGTGCAGATGGATCAGCCATGTCAGGCATACAGCTGTGCATATTTAACACACAGGGATCTTATTATCTGTTTGCTGGCTAGCCAAGAGCAGACTGATTTTGGAGACAATTCCTCACAGTTGCAGAGAGAAAAATAGAGAGTAGTCCATAGTCATTAATCTTATACAACAGCCTGTGCAGTATTAGAGCCAGGTCTGCTACCCTCCTGCATCTGTCCCCCACACTCCACCAGCTCTAAATCACTTTGTGACTCTCAGCTACTCTCCACTACTGAGAAAAAAATTACTTGTATTGGGGTTACACTCCACAGCAGCATACAGCTCCATCACACTTAATGTTTGCTACTATTTTGTATCAGTCTTAGCTCTGTAAACAGCTGTTGGTATTTTAGCAGGCTCTCCACTGGATGAAAAAGAAGAAGAGAGGGCATGTCTACATGAGTAAATGCTCTGGAGTAAACTACTGTAGAGTAAACCTACCTTGGGCAGGCATCTACACGTGCAGGGTTGTAGGAGCAGATTTGCTGCTCATGACAACAGTTTGCTCTGGTTCCCACTGACCCTGCACCAGCTCCCTGAAGCAGCCAGAGGGAGCTCTAGGCTCCCCCTGGATGCTAGTCCAAGGGCTGGCAGGGAGCAGGGGGCCAGAAGACAGCTGCCTCCTGCTGGGGCCTGGGACATTGCTCCCTGTCCCCAGGAGCTGTCTGCTGCCAGGGCGGGCTCTGCCACCAGAGCCTGGGTGGAGACAATGTCCCCCTGCCCAGGTAGCAGGGAGCTCCCAGCCCCAGCTCTGTAGTCACAATTGCAGGGCTGGGGCTGGGAGATTCTTATCTCCCAGCTCGAGCTCCATGGTTGCAGGGCCTGGGCTGGCAGATTCTAGATAAAAATCTCTCAGCCCCAGCCCCAGGACCACGGAGCTAGGACTGGGCAATTGTGAAACAGGAGCTGGGAGATAAAAATCTCCTAGCCCTGGCCCCACAATCATGATTGTGAAGTGGAGGCTGGGAGCTCCATGCTGCCAGAGCAGAGGGATATTGTTCCTGCCTGGGTTTTGGTGGCAGAGCCTTCCCCAGCAGCAAGCAGCTCCCAGAGGCAGGAAGCAATCTCCTGCCCCTTGCTGCCCGGCTGACTGGGAGCACATCTGTACTGTGCAGAAAGTAATTGGGAGTAAACCTGCTACTTGTATTTACAGGTAGCAAATTTGCTCATTATTAGAGGAAATTACTGCTCAGTGGGCATGTCTACATGTGTATTTATGCATACCTAAACTGAATGTGCCTTTGGCTTAATGTGCATTAAGGCGATTTAGGTACACATCTACATGTGGACGCAATAATGCACATTAAGATGCATTAAATTTAGGCATGAATAGCTAAGTCACATTAGCACACGTGCAGACATGCTAATGCACATTAACGTGGTGTTTATTCACTGACACACACCACGTTAATGTGCATTAGCGCATCTACGCATATGCTAAGGCAACTTAGCTATTCATGCCTAAATTTGATACCTGCATTATGCACGTATCAAATTTCGGTTCACGTAGGCTTAAATTGCCATTTTTAAGGTGCGTTAAGGGTGCACATATGTAGACACGTACACTTAATGCATCTTAATAATGGCCATTTTAGACTACACCCACTTAAAAAAGGCATGTTTAGATGTGCCCAGTAAGCATCTGCATGTGTAGAAGGTGATGCTTACTGATCAGTAAATAACTTTAATCTCAAATTAAGCATCTCATGTAGATTTGCCCAGTGAGTGTACTGGTGGGGCTTATGGTGGGACTTGGTCCTTGTACCATGTTCACTACAAGGCCTCTTTTTGTTGAACTGTTTCTATAGGTGCCTGATATAGAGTAACCATAGCAGAAAAGGAGTTATGGCATTAACAAAGTCATTCATCTTTCTCTATCTTAAAGTTTTGGTTCAGCAAAGGCATCTAAGCAGTCCCATTGATAGTCTATTTAAACTTAGGTACATGCTTATGTGTTTTGTTAAATCACAATTTAATTGCTCATTTAGTAACATGAACTTTGATATCTGTATCATTCCCCCTTTTTCATTATCCTGGAGACTCAACTGAGCATTTGTCCCAACTAACAGACAGCACCCATGTATCGAAGAGGTGACATGACAGCTACTGATATCTATCAAAGTATGTATCCAAGAGCATAGAAAACAAATGTGGAAAACCAAGGAACAGACCAAGGTTCAAATGTTCAGC
>NW_005841995.1:1993918-1998552 GCF_000455745.1 Alligator sinensis
GCCAGCCCATAGGACAGAGGTGGACAAAATATGTCCCACAGCCTGGATCTAGCCTGCCAGGCAATTTCATTCAGAGCCCACAGAGCCCCTCTGTAAGTCTTCTGTAAGCCCTGACCCTGGACTGCTTCTCTGCAAGCTGGCGCCTCCATGAAGGAGGTGCAGCTCTGGCTGCTAAGCAACCAACCCCCCACCCCAGCCAGGCCTGACCTGCCCCAGCCCTGAGCCATCAAGCTCCAAGCCACCATACACTGAGACAAGAAGCCTTTGCCTGGCAGAACTTGTGCCTGGCCACCCCATAGCTGTTCTCAGCCTCCCTGCCTGAGATCCTGGAAATGCAAGCAAGGGCCCCACTGGGCCAGGTGGCCCCAAACACTGCCATAGCACAGATGCTGCATGCTATGGGGCTGGGTGGGGCTGGCCCTGCATGCTGCCGCCACCTGAAACTAGGGGCTGGGGTGGGAGTGTGGGAGCTGTGCACTGTGGAGCCGGTGGGGCTGTCCCTGCACCTTGCCACCATGTGCCCCCTATTGGGCCAGGTGGGGCTGGCCCCACACACTGCTGCTACCTGCAGTGGGGACTGGGGCAGGAGCATGGGGAACTGCATGCTATGGTGTGCAGTATGGTGCACGGGGAACTGAACACTACGACTGGCCCCCACATGCTCCTGCTACCTGTGTGGGAAGCTGCGCATTGCTAACTGCCACTACATGCAACTTCACATACTCTAGGGACTCTGAGGACCTCTCCCCACATACCCCACTACCCAGCATACCCCCCACACCATAACTCCACAGCCCCCACACACTCCCACATCCCCCCACCCCCACTATAACCACACACCCTCACACCCTCCCACACCCCCCCAAGCATACCCACACCCTCCCACAGCCCCCATACACTCCCACGCCCCAGATCCCACCACATACACATGCACACCTTTCCACACACTTCCCAACCACATACTCTGAATCCACACCCTTCCACACCCACCCACCACACCCCATACAACCCTCACACTCCACCATATACAATGTACAAGAATAAGACTGTATTTTGAGCTATTATGCAATTGCCTCTAGATACATTATGCAACCACACACAAATCAGCACAAAAATATTTTTAAAAATAAAATTAAAATAAGTTATAGTAGATGTTTGTTTTGTTTTAGGATATGATTTGGTTTTTTCCAGGTTTCAAGATGGCACTCCCCTCCCCAAAAGGAGTACTTCCAGGGCAAAAAGAGTGACTTCTGGTGGTAAAGGGGCTAGGGGCAGGACTTCTGGTCTCAAGATGGCAACCAGGGGGTGGGGCATCTGTCATGGGGTGGGGCTACCCTTGCGGCCTTTGACTGCTTGCCAAAACTCTTTAAGCAGTCCTCCAGCCAAAATAATTGCCATCCCCTGCCATAGGATCATAGGAAAGTAGAAATGGAAGGGGTCTCATGAGGTCATCTAGTTCAGCCCCCTGCTCAAGACAGGATTATTCCAACTAAATCATCCCAGGCAGGTGTCTGTCCAACCTGCTCTTAAAAATTTCTAAGATTGGAGATTCCCCAACTTCTCTAGGTAGCCTGTTCCAATGCTTGACCACCTTTATAATGAGCAATGTCTTCCTAATCTCCAACCTAAATTCCCCCTGCTGCATCTTCAGGCCATTTCTTCTAGTCCTGTTCCCTACTGCCACACAGAAAAGCCCATCTCTATCTTTTCTGTAATCTCCCTTCAGGTATTTGAAGACTGTTATCAAATCCACTCTTCAGGCTTCTCTTCTCCAGACCAAACAACACTAGCTTGTTTATCCTTTCCTCATAAGTTATGCTTCCCAGGCCGCTAAATCATATTTGTCGCTCTGCACTGGACTCTTTCCAAACTGTCTATATCCTTCTTGAAGAGTGGGGCTCAAAATTGAACATAATACTCCAGGTGAGTCCCGACAAGTACTAAATAGGTCAAAATAATTACTTACCTTGATTTGCAAGTAAAACTTCCATTACTACTGTCCCATATGCTGTTGGCTTTTCTTTCCAATAAGAGTGCACTGTTGGCTCATACTCATCTTATGGTCCACTATGACTCCTGGGTCCTCCACTGCAGTACAGTAGCCTATCCAGTTATTCCCCAGTCTGTATTTGTGCATTTAAATTTTCCATCCCAAGTGCAGGACTTTGCATTTGTCTTTGTTGAACCTCATCTGATTGATTATGGACCATTTTCTAATCTATCCAGGTCATCATGGATCCTAGTTTTCCCTCCATAGCATCTACAATTCCACCCAACTTAGTCTCATCCACAAAGTTGCCAAGCATGCACTCAATTCCATCCTCCAAATCATTAATGAAGATGTTAGAAAGTATGGGACCCAAGATAGACCCCTGGGAGACCCCACTTGATACCTCTTCCTAAATAGACATTGACCCATTAATGACTAGTCATTGAGCATGATGATCCCCAGTTATGTATCCACCTTACAGTACTTTTATCTAGTCTGTATTTATTTAGTTTGTTAATGAGAATGTCATAGGAGACTGGGAAAAGCCTTGCTAAAGTCATGGTATATCACATCCACTGATTTCCTCCCATCCATCAAGTCTGTCACTTTAGCATGGAAGGCAACCAGATTGATCAGGCATGGCTATTTATTAGTGAATCTATGCTGAGTGTTCCTGAACACCTTGTTCTCCTCTACATGCTTCTTGAGGGCCTACTCCATGATCTTTCTTTTAATATTTCCCCAGATCCTCTTTCTTCCCTTTCTTTAAGATGGACACTATATTGCCCTTTTCTAATCATCTGGGACTGCACCCAGCCTTCATGAGTTCTCAAAGAGGACAGCTAATATTTCTGAAATTACCTCTGCAAATTCCCCCAGTACCCTAGGGTCCTTCTGTCTGGCCCCGCTGACTTGAAAACATCTAGTTTCTCTGAGGAATCAAAATTTGTGGCAGAGGTGATATCTTTTATTGGACCAACTGGATAGTTGCAAAAAAAAGTCTTTATTTGCAAGCTTTCAGGCACAGACACCCTTCATCAGGCATAGGAGATTGCAAAGATTGTAAAAGTTCTCCTAGGTAGAAATGAAAATTCATATTTCACAGAAGGTGTGGTAACATCTCCTGTTCAGAGTAGTTCATTTTGTGCAGATTAGGTTCAGAAAAAGTTGGAAAAGTCTTTTTATCTCAAAGCTGTCTGGTGGTAAGCAGGATGTAGAATCACATTTCCTTCTGGTTATGATTTTACATATTTCACAGAAAAGTAGAAAGATGGAATGCTCTTCTATCTCTTTTGTAGAGAGGTATCTCTGTGCTCAGTTACAATGCAAATTAGCTCAAACACAGGCAAGAATAGGGTTTCAGGTGGTAAATTTTGCTTCCTTCTTGTAAAATTATGAAGTTTTCATTTTAAAAAGCAGCTAAAATTCTATATCTTCCATGTGTCAGGTATCCACATTGTAACCGTATTGGTCTAGAAGCAAAAGGAATCAAAACTTATGGCAGAGGTGATATCTTTTATTAGTTTCTCTAATCCCTAACCTGTTCTGCCATTACTCTAGGCTGTTTGTCTCCTACTCTATCTTTGCTGCCAACTGCACTTGTCATCTGGTAGCTGCCCCTATTTGTGAAGACTGGAGTAAAAAAAGTCATCAAATACTTTAGCCTTTTCTGAATAATCTGTAACTAGATTTCCTTCTTCATTCCTTAAGGGATCTGTGGTTTGATCTTTTTTGGTCTTCCTCTTATTTTGACATACTTATAGAATCTCTTTTTATTGCCTTTTATGTCCCTTGCCAGTTGCATTTCAAAAGTGTGCCTTAACCTTTCTAATTTTCTTCCTGCATGCCCATGCAATACTCTCACACTCTTCCCAAGTACTATGACCAAGTTTCTACTTTTTGTAGGATTCCTTTTTGAGTTTCAACTTCATGAAGAGCTTGCTGTCTAGCCAGGATGGGCTCCTGTTGCACTTCTGTTCTTCTGTCACATTGGGATAGCTTGTTCCTGCACCCTTAAAAGGGCCTCCTTAAAATATAGCCAGCTCTCCTGGACTCTTTTACCCCTCAGACTTACCCCTCAGACTTGCTTCCATGAATTCAAGCTATAAGAAAGCCAGCCAACAAACAATGAGTATTACTTGCCAATTGCAAATTCCAATCTGCTCAGTTTTAATAGGCTTAAGGCACAGCTAATTTACAATTAGTCAAGGTTTTGTCTAAAATGGGAAATGGAAGAAAGTTAGAAGATATGTTGACCACTACATCTTAATAAACGCATAATAAACCACTTCCTAGTGCCACTATGATGCAAAGATGAGCATGACATTAAGTATAATCAGTCAAAATTTTAAACATAATCAGTGCCTGCAGACATGCAGGACACCTGCCCTGACGTGCTGTAATTATAGCACATTGGAGCAGACTAGATTAATTACATCTGCTGGAGTACACTAATTAGCACGTTTTAGCAGTCTCAGAGTCTCGTGTATTTAGCATCCCCACACTTCAAAGTGGTGGCAGGGGCGCTTTAACTAAAGCTCATCAAACAAGCTTTATTTAAAGTGCCCTCACTGCCATTTTGATCTGAATGACACACTGAAAACAAAATGCTGTGGGCACTTTAATTAGAGCAGCTCTCAGGAAT
>NW_005841995.1:1998583-2005837 GCF_000455745.1 Alligator sinensis
CACCCGTGGAACAGGTGTAAAGACACCCAACATGACTATTGACAGAAGCACAACTGACAATTTATTTGTTCAGGTAAACAAGGCCCAAATCCAGGTTTCAGTCAGGGTGATGTGTTACCAAAGCTCCTCTACTTGGGTACAACACTGGGACAGATAATTACAAAAATATGATATTGTAACAGTATCAGAAATGTGTTGAATTTTGGCAAAGTAAATAGTTGCTGTATGTTCAGGGAAATTTCAAGAATAGTTTGGGAAAGAAGGCATAAAACATTTTACCTTGAAATAAGGGTATTTTCAAGGGAAATGGACCCTTTCAAGAAGAAAGATCAATATTTAGTTCAAAATATGTATAGTGATGAAAAATAAGCCCATTTTCAAATAAAGATGGATTTGTAATGAATGCTTGCAACAGTTTGCATTTTCTCTCTCTTTTTTATTTGTGACTTGACTTCATGATATTTAGTTACAAAAAGAAAGGTGCACTCTTCTGGCAAATGCTTATGGTTCAGACTTTAAGAACAATTTTCATTTTTTTTAAGTTTCATATGTCACAAGTAAAATAAACAAAGAAAATGCTTGGGTCAAACTCATATATGATGTAGTTCCACTTCCACCACTATCTTTTTGATTTCCCTCAGCTATTTGGCAAAAAGATCATTTATCTTAACAACACTGATATTCAGAATCAATGGCAGCAGAGAGTTTCACTGGACAATGCTAAAAATGAAGCCTGAAAACACTACAAAGACATTTTTTGGGCTCTCATGTGGAATGTAAACCAACAAAAGGAAGGATTCAGAGGGTTTGAACTGTGGTTCACCTGTCCTCAGTGAAGCCCATAGAAAGACTTAGAAGTCAGTGGGAACTGAACTGAGCTAAGAGTGAACAGGATGTGATTATATAATTCAGACTTAATGAAGCAGACTGTGTTTGCATGACAAAAGGAATGAAGTACCTGGAATACACCGTATCAATTACAATGTACAATGCAAATGGTCAAATTCAAAGGATGCATTAGTTAAATAAAACCAGTTGACCATTTCACCTTGACTAGCTCCTTTGGTGAAGGCCATAGCCAATAATTACTAATGAATAAAAGAGGTTTATTGGACAGAGACCTGACATTTATTATAGTAGACATCACTGTAGTTAATTCATCAGAAGGATTGTAAGCAATTGTACACTGGAAAAAAATGCCAAAGACAGACGATTTGAACATGCTACAAGTTAGCATTATTTCATAATTAGGTAATTGAGGGAGATGTGTAGGTCATCAGCAGTAGAATTGAAGCCAAACCCCCCAAATATGCCTTATATGACAGATGTCCATTATTATTGAGCATAAGCACTACAGGTGCTTGGGAAGAAACAGAACTTACCACTATAAATATTTAAACCATGGCAGATGAATAATAAATTAGCAAGAGTAACATAATGACACAAACTCATGTGAAACTGTACCACAGGCTGTGAACAATATGGCCAATTGTATTAAACAGGACATTTTTAAATATTATCCCTGAAAGCTGGTCATCAGTCTTTTTCAAGTCTAATGAAGAATGCCAGGTCTAAATGATAGACAAGGTTCCTTGGGTGAATTTGATATCTTTTATTAGACCAACACAGCTACAACCCAAACCCCTGGGTCTAAATGATAGCAGTGAAACCAACAGAACTAGACGGACCCAATCCTCAAGTATTGAATAAAACTAGAAGTATATATTTTTTGTGCCACTAAAACCATAGGCAACTAATATGGCCACAATTTTTGATACATTTGATACTATACAGGAACAATAGTGATGGCATCCAGAACAAACTTACCACATAGGGAGATAAAACTTTCAGTAGCAAGTTGGGAGACAAATGTTTTGCAACAGTGGTCTTTGAGTAGCTCCAGCTAAATAATCAACTTAATCAACTTAGTTATGATTAATGGCAGCAACAAAAATTAGAACTAACCCAATATGTCTTATTCTGAATTTAGAAGGTTCAGATAAAATGGAAAATAATCCTGAAGCTTCCCAATTTTGGTTTTGATTACAAATGTAACTGATAAAAGTATTTCAAAAATAAATAAACCTTAGTTTTCCCACTAAAGAATTAGACCTTGTTATCTAAACCACAGCCCCACTGGTACAACATGAAATTTGGGTGAAGTGGGTCTAAAATCCATACTAATGACTGGTCTCCTGCTCTAGATGCAGAATCTAGCTATTTAGATTCTTACATTCCTGTCCCCATCATGTCTCTTACAAAAGATATCAGAAATAAAGAAACTAACCTGCATTAGTCAATGCTGACTTATAAACAGTTATGGGATTCATCTACAAATGGCTTGTCTTCCCAGCTGGAAATAGAAACACCAATCCTATCAAATGGTTTTGTGTCTATGCCACACTGGGCGTTAAAGCCTGAATAAATCTCACTGGGATCAGTAATATCCTTTTGAATGGTTTCAGTGGGCTTGGATCAGACCCTTAATGAACAAAAGTGAGCGTTCATAGAAACAAGCCATAGGTAGATGACAAAAAGACCAACTAGAGTGATGTAAATATGTGCACATTTTTCATTGTTTGGGTAGGAGCTTTATCATAATTCTTAAACTATTACCCCCTGATTTCCACAGGAAAATTATTTACTTAGATCAGCCTTTAATGACTCACTTGATTTTGTCATTTTAACTATTCTTTATACTTCTTCTGTTTGACGGGTAAATCATTGCCTATCATGGTTTATGGCTTCTATCTTCTTTATTGTGTTCTGCCTCCCATCAGCTGTCCTAGGTGATGTGAACTTCACTCTATTGACTTTTCTCACTCCTCTGGGGAGGTTGTCATGGAGAATTAAGTTACTGACAAATCAACAGCCGATGTGCTAACCTCCTTCCTACGCGTCATCATTAGGAATGTGGGAACTGGCCAAGGTTTGCTTTGTACAGAGCATAACCAGATCCAAAATCTCCACATTAGAATCTGCTCTCATTTAAACTAGTGCAAATCTGGAGTAATGACTTGAGAAAGAATGTGACTGTAACTTAACAAACTGCTGTCTTTTATGTTTTAGAACAAGTTCAGGCAACAGAAATGGAATGAATGAAGTTCCAACTCCTGCAAGCATTTTTAATCTTCTCACCAGAAATAGGATTTTTTTGTTGTTGTTTCAGGAAGTGATTATTTTCATTAGGTGTGACTGAGCGAATGAAATAGGCAGAGCTAATTAATCCAGGACTATGTGGAAGAGGTGATAAATAACAATTATTTTTTCTAACACATTTAATATATGTTAATTTGCTCTTGCTGTGCCCCCCCTCCCCAAGTGTGGGAAGTACTTCTATTGTATGGAAGGGATCTAAATATCTGTCTTGTGAGTCAGAATGGAGTCACTCTTTATTACTTTAGAACAGTACCTCCCATCATTATATAAAATTGGACATTTTCTGCATGACCGAGAAGTAACTGAAGGTGAATCATTTATAGAGGTATTGAGATTATATCTAACATGATGATATATTTAGGGATACTTTTTCTGAGGTTGGCATCCCTTTTTGCTGGCATAATTGGCAACTGTCTTTCTGAACTTGCAATTTAATTCCAGGTTCAAACCGGGCATCTTTTTACATCTTGGATTCATGATGGGTCAAATTTTACCTGTAACCAAGCAGCTGCTTACCTGAAATATCCCTCTCAAAATACCTCCTTAGCATGTTCCCTTTTGTTTTAAATTTGAATAAAAAGGTAATTTCAAAGATATTTCCCCCATTGCTGTCCAATTGCCAAGTACAGTTCTGCTGTTGTTCCTTTGGCTGGTGTCAAAGGAGCCAGAGATGAGGCAAGGAACTTGCATTATATGTTCTATTTACTTTCCCCATGGAGAGCTTTAGATAAGCTGCTCCAACCAGGGTCAAGGAAAAAGTGCCAGGAACTGCTGTGGGAGTTGTGAGGAGTGCATAAAAGCACTGGAAGAGCAGTTTCCAAATTCAGAACTGAAGCTTAACAACTCCTTGTCCAGGCCCATTTTTTTTTCCAACAGCAGCTTGTATGATCTGATACTGAACATCGAACTTGCAATATTGACAGATTGGGCATTGTTATTAACCTGTGCTAATGGTTATTTTAAACCTGGTCCTTTTATGGCTTCAAGTGAATTGTAAACATGCACTGTCTCTTGAATTTCAAGTTGGCTGAGAAGCCAGCATATTGATCAGATCACATCTTTTTCTTTTAATGAGCTGAGCTTTATCTTTTGCAATGTAATTTCCCTCCTTTCTACTCTCTCCTCTTTTGAAGATACTGATCGTCTTTCACATAAACCTGGAGAAAACCACTCAAATCAATAGAGTTGGAACAGCAAGATGACTAGGGCCTCATATTTGCTACATATCTTACCTGGTCTTGGTCACATCTTCCACTGTAACCATACTTAGAGGCGAATGGAGACCTATGAAACTATAATATGGGGATGTATCCAGTGCTATGTCAAAATAAGAGATAATGTATTCTCCTTTTAAATACAGCCTACATGCCATTTGGAGTTATACTAAATTTATATGCATCTAAATCATAGAAAAATAGGGCTAGAAGAGGCTAACCAGCCCCCTGCTCATAGAAGGAATATCCTTGTCTAAACCAGTCTAGCCAAGCTAGAGTCTAACCTGCTCTTAAAAACTTCTATTGAGGAAGATTACACAACTTCTCTTGGTAGTCTGTTCCAGAAATGACTAGTGGCAAGTAGTTTACTGATTTTTAATGGATAATAAACCTAAAACTGGGGGGTTGGAGGGTGGGGGCGGGGAACAGTTCTTAGAAAATATCCTGCAGTTGAAACACAAATGAATTCAGGGAAATCTTATGGCTGATATGATGAAGAGGGTCATAACATGTGGTCACAATGATCTCTTCTGTCTTTACAATCTAGGAATAAAATAAGTCAAATTGTGGGTACCAAGATGTTACATAATTTCAAAATTCATTCTTTACCATGGTAAAGCTATTTTTATTATTTGCTATGTCAAACAACCAGTCTTATTCATAGCCAAGACCTGGGTTGTCTGGGTCTGTGGACAGACACAACTTTTAACTACTTTAAAAGTAGAGGGGGAATTGTCATTTGGATGCCTGAATATCAGCTGTTGCTATGGAACCATTAAGGTCTGCATACTCCAGGCAGCAATACAGTTGAGCTAAGTCTCTGTAATTTTTTCCTTGAGTACAACTTTGAATTTTTATACATGTCTAAACATGGGTCTAAAATGTCAATTTTGTTTTCAAAACCAAGCAGTATGAGCACAAGCCTATCTGAATAACCACATCTTAGTATTAAAAAAATATATAAAACCTATTTAAAAAACCTATACATGAGACCATGGATGTGAATGAGAGCAAGCTGCAAAGTCCTAAGCACATCTCGTTTGGTCATTGGTCAGATAAGTGTCTAACTAGGGATATATCCCCTGCATGCCCATGGATACATAGGATTATATGTGTAATTATATATAACTCTGGTGTGCCTTATTCCCTCACCCTTCCTCTGACTTTTTAGATTGTAGTCTTTCCAAGGAAGCATCTGTGTTTGTACAGAGCCCAGCATAATGGGACTGCAATCTTGATCAGGGTCCTGGAATCACATGTAATATAAACAATATGAATTCTTTCCTGTGGGAAATCCTGATAGTTTGATGCTGGCACTCATCCTGAATCAAAAGGCAGAGTCAGAATACCACAACTTCTAATGAAAAATTCAGAATTGTTTTAGATGGCAGCACCATGATGTCCAGTGGCAATAGAGACTATCATGGGATAAGGGGACAGAAAGAGACCGTTGTGGGAAATGTTATGGGTCCATGAGAAAAATGGGAACATATATGACTCAACTACAATGCCATGAGGCCAGACTTATGATTACAATGGTTATTTCTGGCTCTAAATCCATCAATCTATGAAGAAAGGTAGGCACTCAGGTAGAGGCACACATTTAATACCATCCGGCCCAAAAATAAACATACCATTATTAGGTCAAAACAAAACAGTTTTCTATCTTTCTCTCAATGGAGAGTTCTACTAAAATTTGCTTGTTTGGGTACAAGAAATTGACTTCAACTAAACCTCATTTTGGTTTTAAATTTTTCAAGCAGCACTAATAAATATAAATAAATTTCTAGCACATATTCTATCAGAGGGATGTAGTGCCTGAATGGTTACAGTGTCTTGCTATAGCTCCAGAGGCATGAATTTGACTCTTGCTCTGGTCTACTGCTGATGACTTACTTCAATACAGTTCTCAGTGTGTATTTAACCATTTGAGCTGGGACATCAAATGTGATCAGTTGTGATATTAGGTGCATTACTTCCTGTATCATTGACTACAAAAACTGGAATCCCTTGACCATGCTAGGCTTGGGTGGACTTTTAACCTCTTCTTTTTCTTCTTTCTTCTTTTTTTTCACATTTTTTTTTCAAAAAATTCTTTGGGTATTAAACTTTCACCTTGACAATCAGACTACAATACTCAGCCAGATGGGACCTCTGTTTCACATCTAGCATAATGGGTATCACTGCCAGAAAATTATAGCTCTCCCTTTGGATTGCATTGAACTCAGAATCTCCTGGTGCAGAGACAGAATTGCTACTAATTGAACTCTGCAGATACATGAATGCTCCAGGATGATTCTTGTTGGGGTGGGATCTTTCATAATCTTTTTGGAATTATATATTGTAGGTTTTAAAAAAATTCAGTACAGAATGGGCATATGGGACCCAACTCTCAGTGGTCAGAGACAAGTCTTTCATTGAGTGGATATTGTTCAGGTCAGTGTACAAACAAAGAATACAGTGAATTGTCCTCTCCAATATAAGAAATAATAAGGGGCAAAAGACCACCATTGCGAAAGTGATAGAACTGTACTTTTCCATCACTTATCAGTGGAGATCTAAAGTGTCACTGCTACCCTTTCAAATTTCACTGTGGGTGCACCTACATGAGATGCTTAATTGCACAGTAGTGTAGTTTACTGCACAGTAACCATGCGTGTCTATACAGGTGCACAGTTACTGCACAGTAAAAACCCCTAATTGTGAGTAAATTTGATACCTGCATTTGCATGTATGCAGGTATCAAATTTACTTGGTATTAGTTACTGTGCAGTAATGTACATGTAGCTGTGACATGGGCAAATTTTCTCCCAGGTCAGCCCTGCCACTAGGGGGCCAGGATGACATTAGCCCCAGGGGTGTGGGCTGGGAGCCTCTCCCG
>NW_005841995.1:2009906-2023727 GCF_000455745.1 Alligator sinensis
TTAGACCAACACAGCTACAACCCAAACCCCTGGGTCTAAATGATAGCAGTGAAACCAACAGAACTAGACGGACCCAATCCTCAAGTATTGAATAAAACTAGAAGTATATATTTTTTGTGCCACTAAAACCATAGGCAACTAATATGGCCACAATTTTTGATACATTTGATACTATACAGGAACAATAGTGATGGCATCCAGAACAAACTTACCACATAGGGAGATAAAACTTTCAGTAGCAAGTTGGGAGACAAATGTTTTGCAACAGTGGTCTTTGAGTAGCTCCAGCTAAATAATCAACTTAATCAACTTAGTTATGATTAATGGCAGCAACAAAAATTAGAACTAACCCAATATGTCTTATTCTGAATTTAGAAGGTTCAGATAAAATGGAAAATAATCCTGAAGCTTCCCAATTTTGGTTTTGATTACAAATGTAACTGATAAAAGTATTTCAAAAATAAATAAACCTTAGTTTTCCCACTAAAGAATTAGACCTTGTTATCTAAACCACAGCCCCACTGGTACAACATGAAATTTGGGTGAAGTGGGTCTAAAATCCATACTAATGACTGGTCTCCTGCTCTAGATGCAGAATCTAGCTATTTAGATTCTTACATTCCTGTCCCCATCATGTCTCTTACAAAAGATATCAGAAATAAAGAAACTAACCTGCATTAGTCAATGCTGACTTATAAACAGTTATGGGATTCATCTACAAATGGCTTGTCTTCCCAGCTGGAAATAGAAACACCAATCCTATCAAATGGTTTTGTGTCTATGCCACACTGGGCGTTAAAGCCTGAATAAATCTCACTGGGATCAGTAATATCCTTTTGAATGGTTTCAGTGGGCTTGGATCAGACCCTTAATGAACAAAAGTGAGCGTTCATAGAAACAAGCCATAGGTAGATGACAAAAAGACCAACTAGAGTGATGTAAATATGTGCACATTTTTCATTGTTTGGGTAGGAGCTTTATCATAATTCTTAAACTATTACCCCCTGATTTCCACAGGAAAATTATTTACTTAGATCAGCCTTTAATGACTCACTTGATTTTGTCATTTTAACTATTCTTTATACTTCTTCTGTTTGACGGGTAAATCATTGCCTATCATGGTTTATGGCTTCTATCTTCTTTATTGTGTTCTGCCTCCCATCAGCTGTCCTAGGTGATGTGAACTTCACTCTATTGACTTTTCTCACTCCTCTGGGGAGGTTGTCATGGAGAATTAAGTTACTGACAAATCAACAGCCGATGTGCTAACCTCCTTCCTACGCGTCATCATTAGGAATGTGGGAACTGGCCAAGGTTTGCTTTGTACAGAGCATAACCAGATCCAAAATCTCCACATTAGAATCTGCTCTCATTTAAACTAGTGCAAATCTGGAGTAATGACTTGAGAAAGAATGTGACTGTAACTTAACAAACTGCTGTCTTTTATGTTTTAGAACAAGTTCAGGCAACAGAAATGGAATGAATGAAGTTCCAACTCCTGCAAGCATTTTTAATCTTCTCACCAGAAATAGGATTTTTTTGTTGTTGTTTCAGGAAGTGATTATTTTCATTAGGTGTGACTGAGCGAATGAAATAGGCAGAGCTAATTAATCCAGGACTATGTGGAAGAGGTGATAAATAACAATTATTTTTTCTAACACATTTAATATATGTTAATTTGCTCTTGCTGTGCCCCCCCTCCCCAAGTGTGGGAAGTACTTCTATTGTATGGAAGGGATCTAAATATCTGTCTTGTGAGTCAGAATGGAGTCACTCTTTATTACTTTAGAACAGTACCTCCCATCATTATATAAAATTGGACATTTTCTGCATGACCGAGAAGTAACTGAAGGTGAATCATTTATAGAGGTATTGAGATTATATCTAACATGATGATATATTTAGGGATACTTTTTCTGAGGTTGGCATCCCTTTTTGCTGGCATAATTGGCAACTGTCTTTCTGAACTTGCAATTTAATTCCAGGTTCAAACCGGGCATCTTTTTACATCTTGGATTCATGATGGGTCAAATTTTACCTGTAACCAAGCAGCTGCTTACCTGAAATATCCCTCTCAAAATACCTCCTTAGCATGTTCCCTTTTGTTTTAAATTTGAATAAAAAGGTAATTTCAAAGATATTTCCCCCATTGCTGTCCAATTGCCAAGTACAGTTCTGCTGTTGTTCCTTTGGCTGGTGTCAAAGGAGCCAGAGATGAGGCAAGGAACTTGCATTATATGTTCTATTTACTTTCCCCATGGAGAGCTTTAGATAAGCTGCTCCAACCAGGGTCAAGGAAAAAGTGCCAGGAACTGCTGTGGGAGTTGTGAGGAGTGCATAAAAGCACTGGAAGAGCAGTTTCCAAATTCAGAACTGAAGCTTAACAACTCCTTGTCCAGGCCCATTTTTTTTTCCAACAGCAGCTTGTATGATCTGATACTGAACATCGAACTTGCAATATTGACAGATTGGGCATTGTTATTAACCTGTGCTAATGGTTATTTTAAACCTGGTCCTTTTATGGCTTCAAGTGAATTGTAAACATGCACTGTCTCTTGAATTTCAAGTTGGCTGAGAAGCCAGCATATTGATCAGATCACATCTTTTTCTTTTAATGAGCTGAGCTTTATCTTTTGCAATGTAATTTCCCTCCTTTCTACTCTCTCCTCTTTTGAAGATACTGATCGTCTTTCACATAAACCTGGAGAAAACCACTCAAATCAATAGAGTTGGAACAGCAAGATGACTAGGGCCTCATATTTGCTACATATCTTACCTGGTCTTGGTCACATCTTCCACTGTAACCATACTTAGAGGCGAATGGAGACCTATGAAACTATAATATGGGGATGTATCCAGTGCTATGTCAAAATAAGAGATAATGTATTCTCCTTTTAAATACAGCCTACATGCCATTTGGAGTTATACTAAATTTATATGCATCTAAATCATAGAAAAATAGGGCTAGAAGAGGCTAACCAGCCCCCTGCTCATAGAAGGAATATCCTTGTCTAAACCAGTCTAGCCAAGCTAGAGTCTAACCTGCTCTTAAAAACTTCTATTGAGGAAGATTACACAACTTCTCTTGGTAGTCTGTTCCAGAAATGACTAGTGGCAAGTAGTTTACTGATTTTTAATGGATAATAAACCTAAAACTGGGGGGTTGGAGGGTGGGGGCGGGGAACAGTTCTTAGAAAATATCCTGCAGTTGAAACACAAATGAATTCAGGGAAATCTTATGGCTGATATGATGAAGAGGGTCATAACATGTGGTCACAATGATCTCTTCTGTCTTTACAATCTAGGAATAAAATAAGTCAAATTGTGGGTACCAAGATGTTACATAATTTCAAAATTCATTCTTTACCATGGTAAAGCTATTTTTATTATTTGCTATGTCAAACAACCAGTCTTATTCATAGCCAAGACCTGGGTTGTCTGGGTCTGTGGACAGACACAACTTTTAACTACTTTAAAAGTAGAGGGGGAATTGTCATTTGGATGCCTGAATATCAGCTGTTGCTATGGAACCATTAAGGTCTGCATACTCCAGGCAGCAATACAGTTGAGCTAAGTCTCTGTAATTTTTTCCTTGAGTACAACTTTGAATTTTTATACATGTCTAAACATGGGTCTAAAATGTCAATTTTGTTTTCAAAACCAAGCAGTATGAGCACAAGCCTATCTGAATAACCACATCTTAGTATTAAAAAAATATATAAAACCTATTTAAAAAACCTATACATGAGACCATGGATGTGAATGAGAGCAAGCTGCAAAGTCCTAAGCACATCTCGTTTGGTCATTGGTCAGATAAGTGTCTAACTAGGGATATATCCCCTGCATGCCCATGGATACATAGGATTATATGTGTAATTATATATAACTCTGGTGTGCCTTATTCCCTCACCCTTCCTCTGACTTTTTAGATTGTAGTCTTTCCAAGGAAGCATCTGTGTTTGTACAGAGCCCAGCATAATGGGACTGCAATCTTGATCAGGGTCCTGGAATCACATGTAATATAAACAATATGAATTCTTTCCTGTGGGAAATCCTGATAGTTTGATGCTGGCACTCATCCTGAATCAAAAGGCAGAGTCAGAATACCACAACTTCTAATGAAAAATTCAGAATTGTTTTAGATGGCAGCACCATGATGTCCAGTGGCAATAGAGACTATCATGGGATAAGGGGACAGAAAGAGACCGTTGTGGGAAATGTTATGGGTCCATGAGAAAAATGGGAACATATATGACTCAACTACAATGCCATGAGGCCAGACTTATGATTACAATGGTTATTTCTGGCTCTAAATCCATCAATCTATGAAGAAAGGTAGGCACTCAGGTAGAGGCACACATTTAATACCATCCGGCCCAAAAATAAACATACCATTATTAGGTCAAAACAAAACAGTTTTCTATCTTTCTCTCAATGGAGAGTTCTACTAAAATTTGCTTGTTTGGGTACAAGAAATTGACTTCAACTAAACCTCATTTTGGTTTTAAATTTTTCAAGCAGCACTAATAAATATAAATAAATTTCTAGCACATATTCTATCAGAGGGATGTAGTGCCTGAATGGTTACAGTGTCTTGCTATAGCTCCAGAGGCATGAATTTGACTCTTGCTCTGGTCTACTGCTGATGACTTACTTCAATACAGTTCTCAGTGTGTATTTAACCATTTGAGCTGGGACATCAAATGTGATCAGTTGTGATATTAGGTGCATTACTTCCTGTATCATTGACTACAAAAACTGGAATCCCTTGACCATGCTAGGCTTGGGTGGACTTTTAACCTCTTCTTTTTCTTCTTTCTTCTTTTTTTTCACATTTTTTTTTCAAAAAATTCTTTGGGTATTAAACTTTCACCTTGACAATCAGACTACAATACTCAGCCAGATGGGACCTCTGTTTCACATCTAGCATAATGGGTATCACTGCCAGAAAATTATAGCTCTCCCTTTGGATTGCATTGAACTCAGAATCTCCTGGTGCAGAGACAGAATTGCTACTAATTGAACTCTGCAGATACATGAATGCTCCAGGATGATTCTTGTTGGGGTGGGATCTTTCATAATCTTTTTGGAATTATATATTGTAGGTTTTAAAAAAATTCAGTACAGAATGGGCATATGGGACCCAACTCTCAGTGGTCAGAGACAAGTCTTTCATTGAGTGGATATTGTTCAGGTCAGTGTACAAACAAAGAATACAGTGAATTGTCCTCTCCAATATAAGAAATAATAAGGGGCAAAAGACCACCATTGCGAAAGTGATAGAACTGTACTTTTCCATCACTTATCAGTGGAGATCTAAAGTGTCACTGCTACCCTTTCAAATTTCACTGTGGGTGCACCTACATGAGATGCTTAATTGCACAGTAGTGTAGTTTACTGCACAGTAACCATGCGTGTCTATACAGGTGCACAGTTACTGCACAGTAAAAACCCCTAATTGTGAGTAAATTTGATACCTGCATTTGCATGTATGCAGGTATCAAATTTACTTGGTATTAGTTACTGTGCAGTAATGTACATGTAGCTGTGACATGGGCAAATTTTCTCCCAGGTCAGCCCTGCCACTAGGGGGCCAGGCTGACATTAGCCCCAGGGGTGTGGGCTGGGAGCCTCTCCTGCCCCAGGGCTGGGCTACTTCTATTGCAGCCCCTGCCCTAGGCCTTTAAAAGCCTACAGGCATTTTTGAGTCCTGGGATATACCAGCAGACAGCCTGAGGTGACCCCAGGCCCTGTGAGCCCCCTGGGCAGGCCGCAGGCTAGCCTCACCAGCCTGCCTGCACCCCAGCACCACTGCCTGGCACTGCACTACCACAGGCTGCCACACCCACACTGTCCAGGCCTGCAGGGTGCTACAGGATGTTGCAGACTACTGCAAATTCCAGCCAGGCCTGCCAGCACCCAGGTCCAGCTGCAAGAAGCTTCTGGCTGCCAGGCCCGAATCCAGCTGCCCACATCCCACTCCCAGAAGCTTGCCCACAGCTTGCATGTTTTGTGGGGCATTGCCTCAGCCGCGCAGCTGTCAGTCCCATGCCAGGCCCTTGTGCTAGGTGCTGCAGGCAGCTGCCCAGGCCTAACAGCACAGGGGCAGCCAGGGGGAGGCCCAGCAAGCCAGCATGGGAGCCCTAATGGCGGTGTTCTTACCAACACCCATGCCCACACCTGTGCCCACCACCTGGGGTCCCAAATGGTCACAGAAGGACGCTGATGACCTCATGGAGCTATGGGGCAAGGCAAATCCAGTGCCAGGTGCTCCAATGCCCACATCTATGAGGGGCTGTCAGGCCAGAATAGAGAGTTTAGGCACAACTGGTTGTGGCAGTGCCCCATAAAGATTAAGGCCTTGTGGTCACAGTGGATTGCAATCACCACTGACAATCATTGGTTGGGGAGTGCCTATAAGTTCATGCCCTTTATGCAGCAACTGATGGACATCCTCATGCCCTGAGACCCAGGGTGCAGCCATGCTGTGTACAGCAGCATGGACAGCCTGCCCGAACCCCTGCCCCAGACTGGCACTCATGGTGTCATGCCACTGCAGGAGGACCCCTCAGGCCTGCAGCTGCCTGTCCCGCCAAGCTCCCCAGCTGCACCACCCACCGCCAGCTCAGGGAGCCAGGTCCAGCCCCTGCTGCACCAACTTCACAGCCACAGCCCTTCCTATGAGGCATGGCTGGCCATGACACTGCCTGCTGCCAGAAATGCCAACTCCTCCCCAGGAGGGGCTCCTGGCTGGGTGCCCAGCCACCATGGCCCACCATATGGGGACACTGCCTGGAGCTTCACACTATTGCCAATGGCCATGACTGCATGGAGCCACTGTGGGGAGGGCCCATCCTGGCCCCTGCTCCACCTCCCTACCCAGCCTACCCGCACTCCCTGGGTTCCCCCCAACAGTAGGCAGGGAGGCAGGAGAGACTGAAAAAATTTATTGAGCAGTTCATGCCCCCGCAGCTAAGTAGGCATGGGCCTCTCACATGCCAAGGAATGCATCAATGCCAACAGCAATATCCTCCTTGGCAGCAGGGGCAGGGACATGTAGTACAGCCACAGGTAACCCTCCAGGTAATGCTTCAGGGCAGCCTGGGCTTGCCCCCTGCACCATTATAGCTCAGGGTCCCATGCCAAATATGCGGGTTCACCCAGGGCACCCTGGTCATCATCAGCAGCAGGGCATAGTGGGTCAGATACCCCTCAGTCCATGCAAACAGCTCCTTGCATATCGCCAGGGTCATGCACAGCAGGGGCACACTTGAGGCACAGCGGCAACATGGTAAGGGCAAGCCCTGGAGCACCTCCCTGGAAAGGCCTGTTGTGGGAAGAGTGGGGGCATGGCTAGCTCCTCATCCCAATTGTCTGGGAGCCCATGCCCCCAGAGACCAAGCACTGTGGGCTGGGCAGCAGTTCAGCAGAGTGGTTGGCCTCCGGGGATGGGGAGCAGCGGGGTCTGGAGCCATGGCAGTAAGTGCTGCCAAGAGCCTGGCATGTCCCAACCTGGGAATGGTTGCAGGTTGCCTGCAACCAGTACCTGGCAGCCTGCTGGGCCCAGAGGAGCAAGGGGCAGCTCAGCCAGCGGCCTCCTGGACCTAGGCCTGCCCGCCCAACTTACTATGGTTCCTGAGCACCCATGCATGCCCAATACCCAATTTGAGGCCAGGCAGCACATGGCCCCTGGTACAGAGCATCGTATCTCCAAAATGTTGCAAGCTGTCACAAAGATCTTTTTTCTCATGACTCTACAGAGCCTGCAGCTGCATGTGGGGGAGAGGCCTTACTTGGCAGTAGGGATGTAGGGATGTGGCCTCAGGTTCAGTGCTCCACTTGGAAGGGTGAAGTTCCTGAAGACATGGGCATCATGAGCACTGCCCGCCCAGCCAGTGCTCACATGTGTGAAGGCCTTGCAGTAGCCCACAATGGCCTGGAGCACCAGAGTATGAAAGCGCCTCTAGATGTAATAGGGGCAGTCTCCATGGGGTGGAAAGGTGATGGGGATGTGGGTCCCATCCAGAGCCCTGATGCACTGAGAAAATTTCAGGGCACAGAACCCTGCCACGATCAACAGGAGGTCATGCACATGGAGCACGGTGTCCCCCCAGCATGTCCTGGAGGGTGCCTCACACCTCTAGGATGGCCTTCTTGGTAGTGGCTTTGCCCACACCAAACAGGTGGCTGATGTACCACAGGCTGGTGAGCGTGGCCAACTTGAGCAGAGCAAGGGCCAGCCAGGTGTCTGCAGAGAAGGGTAGTCACTTGTCAGTGTTCTGCCAGTCCAGATGTGGATGGAGCTCCTCCAGGAGTTCCCAGAAGGTGGCCCGGGTCATGCGGAATGCCTCTGGCCATTGCTCATCATCCCAGGTGTGCAGTCCTGGCTGGCCTAACAGGCCCAGAGGTGGTGGGGCTGGAGGCTTAGGAGGGTGATGGTGGCCACAGTGGTGGCATCCTGAAGCTCGTCATCTACATCCCTGCTGAGGTCTGGCCACATGGACAGGGTTGAGGTGGCAGGCGTGTGGCAGCAGCCTGGGATAGCACATGATGGGCGGGCAGGTGGTCACTGCTCTTGGGGGAGCTGGGAGGGGTGAGAGGGCCATGGGCCAGCCAGCAGAAGCACAGGGTGTTGGTTGTCACTGCCAGGGTCAGGGGCTAGGGCAGCCATGGCATGGGGAAACACAGGCAGTGAGGAAAGCTCTGGCGCATGCTGTTCCTGTACTGCACCTGCTGCTCCTGGCCAGGGAGCAGAAAGCAGGGCTGGCTTTTGAAGAGGGCTGCCAGCTGCCAGCTGCCAGCAGGTGCAGCCGGAGCATGGAGTTCCCCTGGTGGCAGCAGGGGCCCATTTCAGGGCCCTGAGAAGTGGAAGCATATTGGCAGCAAATCTTCTCCCGCTTTCCTGCACATGTAGATGCATGCCCAGGACCATTTACTCACAAGTAATTTACTTGCAAATAAACTGGTGCCACATCAAATACACATGTAGACGCACCCTATTAGAACAATGAGGCAGTAGAATAGAATGCCTAGGGAAGTTGTGAACTCTCCATCACTGGAGGTATTCAAGAAGAGGTTGGACAGTCAATGGTCAGGGATGATATAGGCTATGCCTATGTTCTACTATGGCTATTTCTCATGCTTCTGGGCTTTTCTAGTTTCCTCATTGCCCTTTCTGCTGTGTATGTCAGAGTGTTTTTAAGCCTTCCACAGAGGTATTGAGTGTTGGCTGAAGCAGAGGCTGAAGATTTTGACTGGAGTGTGACAATGCTCCTGCTGGGACTTATAAGCAGGGTTTCCTGGCTAGAGGGTCTTGCCCTTCTACTCAGGCTCCCAAATCAGTTGCCATATTTGGGAGCCAGGAAGGAATTTTACCCCACGGTCAGTTTGGTACAGACTGTGGGGTTTTGCCTTCCTCAGCAGCAAGATGCAGCCACGAATCTTCTAGGAATCTCTACTTGGAATCTTTTGAGCATATATTAACTACCTTTAAATAAGCAGGATGTTGGCTACTCTGGTCCCCCTGCCCCCTGTGGCCAATTACAGAGTTATGACTTGTGTTGTGTCAGGGTTTATGGTAGTTTTACAAAGAGTTTAGATTATGGATTTGTATAGGACAGTTTGGATAAGAATGACCCTGGCTCATGCAAGGGGTTGGACTAGATGATCTTTGAAGGTCCCTTCCAGCCTGACTTCCCTATGATTTTATAATTAATCTAAGCAATGGATTTGGCCCACACATTGGTGATAATGTCCCTGGTTTGGGGGCATGTTGAGATATCAGTCAGCTGAGAATAAAACTTCTCAGTTCCCCTTGCGTTAAGAATAACTTGTTACCTGTTAATTTTATTTATGGTAGTTTGTCATTACTAGTCACAGTACCTTACACATAAAAATGAATTTGCTTGTGTCAGACTTGTTCCTGAGTCATATCAAAATGAAAAGTCTTGTCTTTTACCATAGCTCTTCAAAAAAGGTCAAGGATGACAGCAGCTGGAGCACTGTAGGTCATGACTGACGTGTACTGGTTAAGCTGTTTGGAAAAGCTCTCTCTGCTCTCTTGGTGCTTGGATGTAAAAAAAACATTATTAATTGCTCTCTTTCATAAGCTGCAAATTCACATAAAAACTGAAGAGAAAAATTAAGCAAATAAAAATATTTACAGCGTAATCTCTTCTCTACACACACCTCTTCCAATCAGGCAGCTATGAAAACTGTCCTCTTAGCAAGATAAATTATCATTTTTTAACAAGGTAGATGGATGTCTTCATACATTTTTAAACTTTGGACGGGATATATTTTGTGGTTTATTTATAATGACATCAATTACACTTGCTGTTGGGTAATATTTCATTCCTTTATAATTATTTATGAGGTGATTTTTAGTTTTTTGAAAGTTTTATGTTTATTGATGTGTTTGGTTAACGAACACTTAAATGACACGGTCAGTTGCTTTGCAGGATGCTGGAGAACAGCAAAATCAATATGTTCTGCACCTGAGAACAATCTTCTTAGTTTTGTAGTAATGATTCCCCGAGCAATGTCCCAGGAGCCTCAGAGATAATTGCAATTCCACATAGTCAACAGTCTGCTCAGAGCCATATAATCACTGTCTTTAGCTGTTTTATTTTGTTTGGTTTTGGTGTGTCTGATCTTTGGCATTAACATCTCTTTCCTTGTGATCTCAATTGGCTGTTGTTCACTTTCCCAACCTTTCTTTAGCTTTAATGCTAGTACTTCACCTCTGTTCAACTCAGACCCTGAACCAAGCAGAGAAAGTGGTTACTTAACTACTTACTCTATGCCACTCAATTTATCTTTGTTGATTGCTACCTTTGGAGAATGAAAGTTCATAGTGCTCTGGATAAACATTTAAAAAGACATAGTAAGGTATAGTATCCCCAGCTGAAAATAATTGATCCATTCAGTTGCTTTAATATGCAGAGTACAGAATATAGACAAGTGTTAATGGTATAATATAGTCCATGGCTTCTCTGTGTGAAGGAAGGAGACTAAGCTTTACATTGTGTTAGGAGTGATGAGTGAGGGTAGTTTCTCCATTCTAGAAGCCGGTTTGGAAATTTGCCTTTGAGAAAGTGCCTCACTTGCAAGTCCTCTGCAAATGAAAAGCAGAGAATGTGACAGAGTTTGAATCCTCAAAGCAATCTGTGGTTCAACTTGGAAACGTAAGAAGGAACAGATTTAGTTTTCCTATTAACCACAAAGTGTAGCTGGCGTTGAGTTGGTCTATATATAGCTGTATTTGACTCCTCTTTGTTTTGCTTTTTTAAACTTAATATATTAAGTTAAAAAAATTAACTAGACACAAATAGTTTGTTTAGTAGTTTTAAACTCGATATATCAAGTTTAAGAAATAACAAACTAGACAAAAATAGTCAAAATAGTCAAAAGATATTGTATCATTATTAGTTCTATAGTCATTATAGTTAAACGTACAGTACATTTCTGGTTCAGATTGAGTGTCTTTACAGTGCATCCAGTACTTGATAGTGAGTCATTTTTACACCTGAGTTACTATTGCCCCACCTGAGTTAAGGTTTTTAGCTAGAGTTAAAACAGTCTGCAGGGCTGTGAAATAGAAGAGAGACATTACCAAGAACGTCTAAAAGACAACAAAGTTGCAAAAGTAATGGAACATCAAAACCGTTAAAAAGGATAGAGGCTCATTAACACAAGAGGAGTGGAAAGAGATTAATAGGAATCAGGAAGATGATAATGAGTCATGAGGTCAATTGATTCTGTCCGCACTGTCTGACTAGAAATGTTGTTGCTCTCCCAAGCAGTTCGTTTTGAAGTTTGGGTGAAGGAAGAATCTACTCCTCCCCGCCACCCCTTTTGGGTCTACCCCTGCTAGATGCTGTATTTGCTGTATTTGAAAACTGAGGCAAAGCAGGGCCTGGAATATGGCTGCTTTTGAAGTACAACCTCACATGTCATTGCAATTGGTGTCAGATCCTATTACAATTTTATCAAGGTGCTAGGGTGAAATGGTTTTAAAACACGGATCCTGATACAATTTGGTACAATTTGCACTAGCTACAGATAGTTGTTTTTCCCATGTAGAGAGGATGCCTAAGGAGAGAGATTAAAATTAGAGCAAGGTTAGAAATTCTTCCTTTTACCTTTTCACAGGGGTATAGTGTTTGCAACATTGCATTGATTGTCACTAATGGCAGACATGGCAAAATGCCATGTTATTCTTTGAGAATTTAGAAGTTAGATTTGTTGGCCCAGTTTTGCCTTCAGAAAAACGATAATGACCCTAACATTGATGGTCTGAATGACAGGGAAGGAGAAGACCTTTTTTAGGCTTAAAAGCAACATGCACACAGGATCAGATCAGCTGGCAACAAATACATTCAGATTGGAAATTAGAAGATGATTTCTAAGTATTAGAGGAGTGGAGTTTTGGAATGGTCTTTAAGCAAAGTGGTGGGGACAAAGACCTGAATCAATTTAAGATTATCTATATATATAAAATAAAGTGTATGGCCATATGTATGTATGTTCACTTATCAATCGAGAATAGCTGGTGCTATCTACTCTAAACCTTCCAAAATCACTGAATACCACCAAAGGAAAATTATAGGTGTGTTATTTTTCACTTGACCTTTTTGGGGGCTTCCAGTGACTAGGATTACGTCACTTCTTAGCTAACAAACTGGTACTACTCTATTTTGGATGCAGTTAATTCAGTTCAACTGTCATTATTATAAAATGAAGTATATGTATGTATGTTCAATTATAACTCGAGAATGACTGGTGCTATCTAACCCATGTTTTTGTAAGGAGGGCATGCTGGGGTGGGATGGGCTTCACCTCTCCCCTAAGGGCAGACGTATCTTTTCCTGTAGGTTGGCTGATCTCGTACGGCGGGCTTTAAACTAGCTTTGCCAGGGGAAGGGGCCGCTTCGAGTGGAGAGGATGCTTCACCAGCATGCAGGGTGACAAGAGGAAGGGAAGCCCAAGTAAGCATCAACATCCAGGGAGCAGGGGGCCACAGCTGTCCTGGGATTGGGAGGGAGGCACGTGCACCCTCAGGAGGCCTCAGGTGCCTCTACACTAATGCTCATAGTATGGGGAGTAAGCAGGAGGAACTGTGCCTCCTGACTGCAAGTAAGAACTCAACTTAGTAGGGTTCACAGAAACCTGGTGGACCCTACCTATGACTGGGCGGCGGGCATTCAGGGATACGCCCTATATAGAAGAGACAGGACAGAGAGGAAAGGTGGGGGGGTTGCGCTCTATGTCAAAGAGCACCTCACATCATCAAGGATCAGCTTCGGGTTAGAGGAGGGTCGGGCAGAGGCACTATGGGTCAAACTACAAGGGGGGCATGGTGAAAGGGACCTTACGGTGGGTGTCTACTACAGACCACCCAACCAGGGGGAAGAGCTAGACCAGGACTTCTCCAGTCAGTTTATGGAGGCGGTTAGGTCAAGGGATGTTATTGTCATGGGTGACCTAAACTACCCAGACATTTGCGGGGATGAGCAGGCAGCCAGGTCTGACCGCTCGCGTAGGTTCCTGGCTGTATTACAGGACCTTCACCTTATCCAGGAAGTGCACAGCCCCACTAGGGGCAACGCCTTGCTGGACCTGGTCCTGGCCACGGGGGATGACCTGGTGTGGGGACTGCAGGTCCTTGAATAGTGATCATCACCTGCTGGATTTCATTATCCAACTCACGGCATCAAGGGCTCACGCCAAAGCTAAAGCCCTTGAATTCAGAAGGGCCAACTTCAATGAGCTTAGGAGACTAGTGGGGGAGGCACTGAGGGCCCAGAAGGTAGAGGAGAT
>NW_005841995.1:2025657-2029240 GCF_000455745.1 Alligator sinensis
GTGGCCAAAATCTGGAACCAACTTCCCAGGGAAGTGGTCCTCACCCCTACCTTGGGCAAATTCAAGAGGAGGTTGGATGATCACCTGTCTGGGGTCTTGTGAACCCTGTAGCAGGGGTTCAGGCTAGAGGATCTGTTCAGGTCCTTCCTGACCCTAGCTACTATGAAACTATCTACTCTAAACCTTCCAAAATCACTGAATACCTCCCAAAGAAAATTATAGGTGGGTTATTTTTCACTTGACCCTTTTTGGGGCTTCCAGTGACTATTTATAGAAACAATGCTTTTCACATGGACATTTATGTGTGGCTTGCTCTAGAGTTGGCAGTCGAAGAGGGTTGTATATATACATGCCAACAGTAAACACTGCAAACTTTGTTTACAAATAAGTTCTACGATAAAGATCATTCATTTGCATTTCATTTGAAATGTCACTCCACATTACATATTAAATGTTAAATATTTTGTACTATGTTCTTTAAGAATAAACATTCTTTTTTACCTAAATATGTTGTGCTAAAATCTTTCAAAATAAGCAAACAGTGCAATTACAAAAACAACGACCCAGCCAAAGAACAGGTCCTTCTGCTAGTACTAGATAAATCCACAGGAGAGATGGTATGATAAAGCAATGAGTTCAGCTAAACAGTCAGTGTGTGTGTAATATGTGGAGGCATGTGTTTGCAGTCCACAGATTGGGATATAGAAAAAGTTCTCTTACGGTGTGGAAGGTGTCTGGTAACCCCATGAATCATAGCTTTTGTTTGTCAGCAGGTTAGACCAAAAAGGATTCTTTGCCTTCATTAATCTTACTGGGGATTTTTTTTTCCAACCAATCTTCTAAAGCATTGGGGTGTAAGCTATGGGTAAATCATGGGTTTAAATGACTGGGGAGAAGTATATAAAAAAATCCAGAGGCTCCTTGTCCTTCTCCTAAGGATCATAATGATTGCCAACTCTGAGGTCAAGGAGAATGTTCTCGCGAAAATCAGATTGGCACAAGCTCTGGGGGTTTTATCTTTCTCCTGTGGCAGGGAACATCTCCTTTTCCTAGGATCTTTTGACCATACTCTCATCAACCACTTTCCTGTCATTGAGGTGGTACGGCATTGATATATCCCTTATTTCCCTGTTTTTACAATGTTGTAAGGCAGTGGTGACTAACGAGCAACCTCTCTGTGTAACACAGGGAGTGGGGCAGGGAACACAACAACAGATAGGGCAGGGGGCAGAAAGCAGAGGAACAGTTCAGGCAGGGGAAGGGGATTGGAATAGCACTTAGAGAGGGCATGGGGCTTAATTTGTGGCATGTCTGCCAACCAAGTTGGCCTTATACCAAGAATGTAAAGCATTCTTGCTGTTTCAGATATTGTATCTCGTGTGTGATGTTTAGTTTAGGGAAACGTACAACAGTGCCTGAGAACACAAGGGATGAACTTTAAAATACACATTCACATAAACAGACATATATCTTTGCGTAGATATATCTTTTATTAGATCAACTAAATAGTTGGGGAAAATTTTCTTTGCAAGTTTTTGGGCACAAACACCATTCTTCAGGCAAAGAGAGAATCTGTAGGGCTAGGGACAGAAGTTGCACATAAACCAGTTTAAGTCATCAAAGACTGGTTTAAACCAGTAACAGAACAGAAGTTCAGTGCACATAAACCAGCTTCAAAATGGCTGAAACTAGTTTAAGATAAACCTGGTTAAATGTAGTATCAGACTTAACTGATTTGGGTCAAACTGATTCATGAAACTTCTGTCCCAGACCCCTTCCTGGTTCAAGTTAAATCATAGCCCCCCAGCATCCCAGCATACTTTGCAGCCCTGGGCTGTGCTGTCTGCTCCAGCAGAGACGGGTTGGGGGGAAGGTAGGGACTGCCCCCCACAGGCAAACCCCAGCTGGGGCCTGGGGCCAGGGATGGGAGTTAAACCCCGCTTTCCCTGAGTACAGAGCTGTCCTGCCCAGCCCTGCTAAACTTACTTCTGGCTGCTGCTGTGGACTACAAATCGCAGAGGCACCTGGAAGCAGGAAGAAGAAGGGATAAGCAACCCTACTGCTGTGATTCTGGACTGAAAAATCCCAGAGACCTCACAGGCAGCAGGAAGAGGAAGCGAGCATACAGCCAATGCTGGCTATGTACCAGAGAGCTGTCCTCTAGTGCCCCTTGGCTTCTGGCATGAGCCACTGATTTCCTGAATCAAAAGTAAATGTCTCCCTGGTTTCTCAATTTAATCTCTGCAGTTTAAACTAACCTGCAAAGACTGAATTGATTCAGTCTCAGGTTTTTCAACTCTTTGCATTTAGCCTTGGTGTTTGTGTGCTCTACTGGGTAGAATAGAAGCCAATATCTAAAATTCAGGTCTGTAAAATGCAAATGTGTGGCAGTGAGGTTCAGAGGGAATGGGAGACAATAGGTGTGAGGCAGGGGGTGGGGGCGGAAAGGGGGAATTGAACTGGTGATAGAATGTAGCTGGTAAAATGTAGAGCGGTTACATGGGGTTGTCAGATAGCAGGCAGGTTATAATGTGCCATAAATCCTATGTCTATATTTAATCCATGATTTTTTATATCCAGTAGGTTTATGAAGTTTGTAGGCTCATCTACAAAAGGTGTTTTGTAAATTCCTTTTGAGGATTCGAACTGAGAGACTGGAGAGAGAGTGGTTGTCTTCTAAGAAATGTGCACCCACAGGTCATTGGGTATTTTTGTCTTTGACAGATTTTCGGTGTGTGTTCATTCTGGTGCACAGTTGTTGCTTGGTTTCTCCTACATACTTTCCATTAAGACATTTAGCCAACAACCCTACAGTCACATAAATATATACATTTAAAGACTAGTGCTTTTGTTCAGCAAAATACTCACTTAAAGTTTGGTGTATGCTGAAATATCTTGCTAAATCATGGGATGAAAAATCAATGCTGGAGGCTGACTGTGTGTGTACATAAAAGCTTGATTATTCATTTATTTACAGTTGCTTCCCCATTTTAAAAAATGTGATCAAAGCATCTTTCTGATACATACTTTACACCACTCCTGTCTGAGGTCTCCTTTATCTTTCTCAGAAATGTCCTGAAAGAGGAAAGGCCAGACTTTCAGACTCAGCTCTATTTGAATATCTGTGGACACCTGATTGATTTACTAGATACAAGGGACACAAACATAGTGCCTCTGGATGCACATCCTCCTTGCAGGTCAAGCTGTTATTATTAGGTATTTGTGCTACACTCAGTCTGTGCACCTGCAGCTAGTGCTCAGGACCTCAGAATGCTAGCACAGCACACACACACACACCGGAGAACTATATGCTGTTGTACACTCACGGCAGGAGCTTGTGTGCAAGTACCATATTTATTCAAATATAAGATGACCCTGAATATAAGATGACTCCCCCAATAATTAGATTCCATATATAAAAAAATGTATAAATTTGTTATATTGTCCCAGGTATTCCAGGTATAAATTTGTTATAATGTTTGTTATGTTATAATGTTTGTTATATACATTTGTTATATGTATATAGTCTTGGAGGGTGGTCCCCTTCCCCCTGCCCACTATTACAACAGGGAAAGTGTGTCTC
>NW_005841995.1:2029271-2042074 GCF_000455745.1 Alligator sinensis
GGCCACCTGACACCCCCAACACTACTCACTTCTTCACCCTGCAGCCTTCATGCCCCCCCACCACCACCTGCATCCCTCCAGCCCCAGCTTCCCACAGCCTCTGCCCCTCCTCAACTCCCTGCAGTCCCTGCCTCTTCCCCCTGTCCCCCAGTGTCTTCCTCCCTGCTCCTCCCAGTCTCTGCCCTTTCCCCCAAAAATCTCCAGTGTCTGCCACTTCCCCCAAACTCCTCCTACTTGGGCTGCTTCTTTCCAGAGCACAGCATGTGGAAACTCAGCCCTTCCCTAGCCATGCATCAGTGTTTACACTGCTGATCTGCTGAGCAGGAGGAGGAGTTTCCATGCGCTCCATGCCTAGGAGAGACCCCAGCCAGAGCCAAAGCCCAGCTGCACTTGACAGTAAGGGGGAAGGAAGGGGCAGGTGGGCACGAAGAAGCTGCAGAAGGGAAGATGGCAAGGAGGGGCAGGAGGCTGCAGCAAGTCTGACTCTGGTCCTGACCTGGGCTCAGGGCCAGAGTCAGAGCCACACTACCCACCTGCTCCTCCCTCCACTTTGTATAGGCATATAAGATGAAGGGCTTTTTTTCCCTATGCTGCTTCTTCTCCTTGCATCCTTATCATAAACTAGATGTTTTTTCCAGAATTGTACACAAATGATGTCTCTTTCTGTTGCTGCAGTGAAGTCGTCCTTCATATAGGTTTCACCAAGGAGTCGGCAAATGAGAAGGTGCTCCATGTTCTGCAGTTCACTGCACTCACATACATTCATGTCGTTAGAGTAGCCCCATTTGATCATGTTTGTTTTTGATCTTCCAGTTTGCGTGCATAGACGTTCAGGCACCGCCACATTGACCAGTCTGTATCAGCTCCTCCAGGAAGGTCCTTCTGGGGTTCTAGGTCCATTTCAGGGCATCTGATTGCATGCAATCTTTCTTTCCATAACCTGAATTGCACCCTGCCAGCCATCTTGTCCAAGGGCACAACACTATCCAGGAAACTCTTTTGTGCTGTAAGCTGTTTGCTTACTTCCCCATGCTGATTGGGGGGAGGCCCTCATCTTCTAGTCAAGTAAAAATGGTATTTGTATTTGCCTTGCTTGATTACCTAGTCCTCAAATTTCTTAACTCTCACCTAGCAGTAGAGACTTTGCTTTGTTCTTGGGACTTCCTACTGGCTAGTTCATGCAGATCACTGTCTCGGTTTTCTTAGGTGTACAACTTAACCTCTTGCTTTGCTTATGGAAATAGGGCACCTAACTCAGGTTATAGAATCCACTCGATGATGGGGTATGGCAACACTAAGCCTTAGCAAAATTTCTATGTCAAGCCTTAACTGATATGACCAAGGTTCAATAGAGTGTGTGCAAGAGCCAGGAGTCAGACCCAGCTGTCCTGAGTCCCTGTGCACTTCTTTAACTATGGTCTCCCCTTTTCTTATTCTGCCCCAAGCCCTTCCCAACTAAAACTCCCTTTTTCTGCCCCCCATAACCAAGAATCTCTCCACTGTCCTAAAAAAACAACCAGAAGGCAGTCTTAATTCCTACTCTTACCATAATATGCTTATACAAGCATAGGCAGACCTCAATTTTTTAAGGCCTTCATAAATATCCTGTCAACTTTAGAACAACAGCTAAAAGCATAAGTCTCCTTGTAGGGGCCATTTGCAGTTGCTGTCTGAGGCCATACCTCATTCAGATTCACTGTCAATACCAACCAGAGAACTATGCATCCATATCAAGCCTATACTAGTAATCAAAACATGTGACTATGAAATTAGTAAACATGACTGTTTTGATTGTCTAGGGTGGAGTTATGTGGGCTGTGCATGGTAAAAGCGTAGATTGGGTATTAAGTGATTAAAGAGATTGTTTCCATGTAATCTGTGTTTTGAATCAGAGGAATATACTCAGTCTAGCAACCTAACCTCAAAGTTGATGAAGATAATTTTGGATCCCCCTTCCCTGCACATACATATCTATAGCCACACACACATGAAACTCATGCACACACTATATGACTGTCCTGTGCCATTTTATTTCAGTCCTTGGGAAATTGAGAGAACATTGGCAAGCGTGTTCTCAGTTCCACTCTGTGGAGGCCTGAACTAAAATTACGACTGAAAAGCAAATGCAGTGACCTTTAAAGGAATCAAGAAGAAGCTATTTCCAGCACATTACTAAATGCTATATTTTAAAGGTTCTAACCTTATTTGCTACAAGTGTATAATATCAGGAAAACCTTGTGAGTGAAGGTTCTGCATTCATCACATAGCCCAAGTCACTTATAGAAGAGATGGGGAAAGATATTACTTTCCCCCTTGCAGACATTAAAGTTCAACCCCCTTTTCCTGTTATGTTTTGCAGCATTAAATAAGGTTCAGGGATCATTTTAAGAATGACAGGCTTCTTGACCTAACAAAAATATAAAGTTTTCTGCAAACAACCATGGATGTTACACCATGGAGGAAAAGCAATTTATGATACCCACACATTCAGTTCCCACAAACAGCTACCCTGACAACTATATTATTATTTGATATCTCCATAACATAAACTTTATTGAGTAAAATATTGTTTTATGTGGATTATAAGGGAAATTGATTTACAAGATACAGTTTAAACGTGAAAGATAAGTGAACAAAAGACAACCTTGCTATAAAGTCCTGTGAGGCCACCCTTAAAGCTAGAGTTTAATTTGACCAAGTAACAAGAGGTGTTTGATGGTGTGGTTTTTACAGTGCTTTATTTAATACCTGACTGTAGAGGTATTAAATCCTAAGTCCGCAGAGACTTCATGTTTTGATGCTTAGAAAACATAAGGTGGAATGCAAACTTCACTTCATTTATTATTATTATTTATTGATTTATAGCGTACCTTTCATATGTATGAAGGTGCCTTACACCAAATAAATCAAAGAGCATAAAAACTGAACCACAGTAAATAAAGAACAAATGCAGGCTGAGCCACAAATGTCAATAAATGAAAAAGTGGTTAGGAAACAAGTGTCATTTGTTGCTGATTAAAAGAAAATGACTAGAATCAGCTGTATGGATGCCGCAAGATCAAAGATTTCAGAACAGTTCCAAAGAAGAGAATGCACAATATACAAAAAGGAAGGACAAATAGGAAATACAAATAGGAAAAGACAAGTGGAAGAGGCGGGGAACGTAAATAATATAGATCAAAGGTGGGGTGGTATTTGTTCAACAAAGCATAAACATGAGACACAATCCAATGATTTGATGCGAGTCAAAGTTTGAAAGCCTTAAAAGGGAGAAATAAACTTTGCAGTCATGTAGTATCCTAATCCAGATGTAGGTGGTTATGCTGAACTAGTTTCATTTCACCGCTGCTTGCTGAAGTCCCAATTCAGCAAATGCTTCATTGCAACTACCCATGTGCTTATGTACTTTGTAGCATCAGTACCTGGAAAAAGATAAGACAATGGGGCAAAGTTGAAAAAAGATCCAGAATATCATGCAAACAATGTTTTTGGTCATAATGATATAACTCCATGTGATTTCAGTGGTAGGGAATCAGGCCTCTTAAGTCCTTAAAGAGTTACAGGCCCTGGATGTCCTTTAAAGCAGTACAGGAAATCACAAATAGAGCTATGGTACTTGACCTTTAGTGGTGCAATGAAACCACTAAAATATATGTTAGGCTGCAAAATGCTGAGATTTTCTACAGTGAAACAAAACAGATATTGATTTTTCCTATATACTTTTTAGTACGATTGTAAGTCAAGCAGAGCTGCTGTTGGATGATTCCGGTTGTCAGAAGTATCATGTAACATGTTCAGTAGAGGTCCGGAAAAGTGAGATTTAATTACCTTTAAATCCTGCTTTGCAGCGTTATCACTAACCCAAACTTTGGATAAACAGAACATTCCTATGTCTCCACTTACATTACTGTAAGCAAATGTGCCTTAGAAGGTACGAAGAAACCTACCTTAAGGCTCCAGTGCTCTTGAGTTCATCAGAATTGGAGATAAATTAAAGCTCTTAGGAATGTTAAGAAAACTTGAATGAATCTGATCTGAGTTTTGAGTTTGTTACCAAACAAGAAATCTGGAGTAACATTTTTAAAAGTCCAAACATGACTTGGGAGTCAAAGCAGTGTTGAAAGTCAATTGGAAATTTCACCTCAGGTGAATTTAGCATCATATCAGATGAGTTCCAAGGATTTAATTGCTAATATTTCCTGGAGCTCTTCTATATTACTGCGCTATATGACCCTGAAATGGAAATTTAGCAATATACGATTGACTCTTCCACATATGCATCAATGATACTGAACAAATATTTATAAATTAACTAAAGTTTATGGAAAAATGGTGGCAAAGCTCTTCTGTTTAGAGGCAGTCCCATATATAGAATAAATACTCCACAATCCTCGGTATATTTTGATGTTTCTAGTGACAGCTCCCTGGGAGCTAAGGGTGCTTAGCACTTTGCGGGATCAAGGCCTTTACTAGCTCCTACTGTTAGAGCCTTGTATCAGCCCATAACCCTCAGTGACATCACAACTGGAAATGCTCATGAGGTCATAAATGCCTTCAGTAAAACAGCAGAAACAGATAGGCTAAGCCATTTGTTTCCATGCAGATATTCTTGGCAAACAGACAGGAAACATTACAATGAAGACAGGAAAGAAACTAAAGTAGTGTCTGTTATACATAGGCGGAATGGCTCCCTACCTACATTTCCCCCCCCGACTTCCACTTGCAGCACATTGGCTAGCCTTTAAGGTTTTATGCAATTTATAACTGGGAGCCAGGATGAACAAACAGGTGACCTGAGGAGATGATATCTGTTATGCCAGGGGAGCCACGTGAACCATACAGTCCCATAAACCTTGTATGTAAAAAGGATTCCAATTACAAAAGCACTCAGCATTGGCTTCAATCTACTCTTAGTCATCTCAAAGGTAGCTTGACTTCAGTTGGACAATAGCAAGGCCAAAATGAAGTGTTACTATGAGTTCCACCTCAGCTTTCCATTCACTTCAGAGGGAGTTTGGTGAACAGTGGGAGCTTGCACAACATGCACCAGAGACTGTTATTTATGAGATTGCAGTTGGAATCCTCCCAGCTAAATCTGCCTTGTCACAAATGACCACCGCAATGTGAAAAACAGATGACTTGCCATACTTTAAATGGAGAGATATGATTGATGCAATCCTGAACAAAAGATTTTGTGCCTAATTAACTAAATCCCCCTAAGGCCTAATTTTTTTTTTTTTTTACAAAAATAGTTAAAAGTGCTCTCAGTAATTTGTAATAAGATGCTTAGATAACGTGCTCGCTATCAATGGGAGTTTCTAGTTTCACCGAGCTCCATTTTTTAAATATCTTGGCAAAGATTTTTTTTTCTCATGCTAAAGACCTCCCATTGACATTGTAATGTTAGCCTGGGAGCAGCTGGGGACTATTTCTGAAATATGGCAGGTGAGAGGGCTTTTCTTGTAAAACCAACATGCACGCAAAGCTGATTTTTCCACCCCTGTTTCCTTATGCTGGAGTTTCAAAGGAATCAAAGAGCTTGAAGATGGGCTGTCAACACCTAACTCTTTTGACTCCTTTAAAAAATCCCACCTTTTCAGTAGAGCTGAAAAAAACAAGGAGGTGGATACTCTTTGGGACAGGTACTTTCTTTGTTCAGGATTTTGTAGCACCTAGCACAGAGCCAGGACTCTTTGGCTCTACAATAATGATACTGAAGCACTCAGAAATGTCTGTGCTTCCACTAAAATCAGTTGGAAATTTTGCCATTGACACCAAAGGCCGCAGTGTTAAGTCAATACAGCTGTGCAAAAAATGAAATTATCTGATTAGGGACTAAACCCCCAAATATTTCACTTCATTTCCAGGGGCCTATTATTCCTTTTTATTTTTTTAAATTAAATTTAGGCAAATTTGAACTTCAACCATTATTTCAAAATGAAATGCTTTGACTTATTCAAATTTTCATCCATGTTTTTTTCTTTGGATTTTTTTTCCCTCTAAAATTATTTGCATATAGTGTTGTTTGATCAAACAGTCCGTTTTTAGTGAATAAATCACTTGTCTGAAGAGTGTTGCCCTGGTGTAACTGCCAGTGCTCACCACTTCTGTAAATCCCACGCTAGATTTATGCCCAGACTTTCAGCAGTGTATAGAGCCTAGTATAAATGTAAGAATCTTGCTGAAGCCGTATAACACTGAAAAAAGGCCAGTGCCACTCCTGATGGTCATGTGACTGGTCTGTTAGGATTCTTGCTTTGGAATCCAGTTTAGAGGATTTGACATTTCCGATTGTATTAGGAGAGAACTTGGTATGCAACTTTTCACATGGAGGGTGTCAGTTTTCCTGCAAGTGTCAGGACCTAACGAGCACAAGCTGGAAAAGTACTCTTTGTCCTTGATTCATTTCAATGGCAATTGAGGATACTCAGCATTGATCAGAATAGACTCCAAAGGCATTTTAAAAGTTCATCAAAATCCATTTTTACACAAATTTTGGCAGCCTTTTATTTTTTGCTCAGTTACAGCAATAACTTGCTTTATTAAACTGACATTTTGCAAGTAGTTAGTTCTGAAAATTGACTAAGCCCTTTTGATGTTAGAAAAATCATTTGGGAAAGAGCTGAAATATTAAATGAAACAAAAAAATAGCAAATAGGAGGACAACTAATTTGGATAATCTTTTTCTTCTACAGAGCAATGACAATGAAGCAAAAGCAAAAATCATTTTGTTAAGGAAGAGGTGGCTTGCTTGGTAAAAATATGAACTGCCTGACTCTGTTCAGTATGCAGACCTCACCTTTTCTTAGGTTCAGAAATGTTTGTTAAGGGTAGTTAATTTTAATTGTGTTTCCCTGTCACCACTATATTAAGTCTGATCGGTGCCATTACCAGTGAGGAGTGGTCCATACTTAGAAGGGAGATGAAGTACTTAAAAAGCAGAACTAGAACAGCTAAGTGCTGCAAAAAGCAACAACAGGGATCTAAATTGTAGCTATTTCCCAATGAACCAATGATGTTCCAACATATGACTGGGCAATTGTTTGCACATATTTTGATATTCAAAATTCAAGATGAGTGACTGAGCTTTTTTTCTTCTGTCTTTAACTGGTTAAGTTAGGAATCAAGGTTTTTGTGCAGATTTGGAAGCTAATTTTAAAATTTTCAAACATGCAGTTTTTATGGCTATTTCATCTAGACCCATAGCTATTTCATCTAATCCCACAGAACATTTGTTGAAAGCCAAAAGGAAAGGATTAAGAACAAAATTCACACAAATGCTTTTTATTTACACTATTGCTCTATGATAAAAAGCAGCCCACACAAGATGCCCATACAAAGGGCTGATGGTGCACTCCATTGCACACACATATATGTTGCACGCGTAATTTGTCTGCATGCTCTTTGTGCACACACAATTTTCTATGATAATTATTTTGTCATTCTTACAGTATCCCTTGATAATTCCAAGATATAAACAGGTGTTACAGAGCATTATTGCAACTGATAATCTGCAAATTTGTGCCAGACAGCAGTATTGCTTTGTCTTTGTTAAGATTTGGTAATGACATCGGTCAGCTTTCCCCTCCTGTTTACCCTTACCAGCCTGTAAGGAGAAGACAAGACACCTGCTATTAATTCCTAAGGTGGGGAAGCTCAATATTATATAGTATTCTTCATTACAAAAATGGGTCAGGCTCTGAATAGCTGGGGTCTCAGTCTTGGGACAAAGACTAGTCTAAGGTTGGGCATGGAAAATGGAGTTATCCAGAGTGTAATGAAAAGTAGAGTTGGAAGCAAAACCAAACAATTCAAATAGCCATTGCAGGCTTCATATTGTCTTCACTGTACAGTCCCTCTGTTAGAAATGTTTTATGAATGAAGCTACAGTTGAGAAAGAATTAGTAGTTTCCTCTCACCTCTAACTGAAAGAAGTTGTTTCCTCTCACAGCTACCAATTTTTGCTTACTATTTTTTTGTTCAGCACTATTACGTGGCCATCACCAATCAGTTAATATCATAAAGAAAGCTGCAGTACAACATAATGAAGTCACATATATGCCTTCTGCCCTTTAAATCACAGTAGTTAAGAAGGGAAAAAAGCTGTCTCTTGGCTCTCCAGGCAGGTAGAGCATGGACTCATTAATCTCTCAGAGTAGTTTGCTTAGACTAGGTTCGACAGTGTCATTGTACATTGCAGTACATGTCCCTTTGCAAAAATGTATACTGATCTGGGAACTCTTGATTGAATACATGCTGCCACACCACCCTTCACCTCACGAGGACTTTGAAGTTTTCTGGCTGGAGATGAAAGTTACAGTATACATGGCAGAGAAGAGCCATAGAGTCAGGAGGACATGCTAACTTGACGACTTGTTAAAACATGTATTTCCAATAATACTTATTTTTTTAAAGTAATCAAGACACAGAACTATTTCCAGCATTTCAGCTGTGTTGCTCAGACTGATTAGATTAGATAGTAGTATGAACGGACATCTGAAATAAAGAATTAACAGTAAATTCAATCCAGCCCTCCAAATATGGCTGTATGATATTCATTTCCCAGTCCTCCTCCTGGTGTTCCATCATGCTGTGGCCTACGATGCTTCAATCCCAAAGTATATCAATCTATGGCAATTAGATACAATTGGAGGATACACTCAAAGAGTGAGCTCTCAGGTTTGGAGGTCAGAAGAGGAGACTCGCTTCAGAAGCTATTTTCTGATCACATCTTTTTCCAAAACAGCGAAGAACTGTCAAAGGCCGACCAGACAATGTGACCAAATATGGATGGCAAACAGGAGAGATGAAACTGACTAAGATTACTGTTCTCATCACTGTCATATGTTCATGCTGTTTGGACCTAAAGCAGACATCTGTTGGACAGCTTATTCGTGTTGTGAAAAGGCCAGATATAATTAAATTTTATTTTGGTTCCCTGCCAATAAAAAATGAACCATACAAAGAGCAAAAAAAAAAAAAAAAAAACCCCAATGAGATCACCAGATTACATTTTCTTCTTTTATATTTAGGGTTGTATTTTTATGGGTGGAAACTCTCCCCACTGTTCAATCTGGTGGGAAAAGATTCACCCGCTGTCAGAAACTAGCAAATGTGACTTTTTTTTTTTTTTGCAGAATAGCAATAAAACCTCTAATTTTGCTTGTGTGATTTTACTGCTTTTCCTCATCAGCCAAACGAAGATTCAGTTACTGATACTGCTTCATACTTGGAGTAAATTAAACTTGTACAACAGGGAAAAAGGCAATAAGGTAAACAGAAACTGGTGTGCAATTTGTGAGATCCAAGAAAACATAAAGTTTGAAGCAGCTGGAACTAACAGTCTGCCCTTGAGTTGCTTCCACTTTGGTCTGACTGTCAAGCAGGGGTCAAACAAGATGCTTTTTCCAAGTCATAGAAGCGAGGAAGATAAGCCCATCTTGTAAGTTAGAGAGGTTGTAGTTGGATAGTGGAGCCCAAAAAAGCTACTTGCTCTGCTTTCAGGTCAGCCCTCACAAATTCATTGCTAACACTCACCCATACCACCATGGAGTACTTTTTAAGTTCATGACAAAAGGAAAGCAGGGTTACTGGGAGTTTACTGGTTTAAAAAAAAAAATCAAACTTTTCAGAAATGATAGAACAACCTTTGGGAAATTACAACAACCTCCTGTCACCTTAAAGAAAAATGCCTGGGAGACCTTCTGTTTGCTTGCAATTGTCTAAATGGCAGTTTTTTGGTTATTTAAGTGGCATTTTTGGCATAGGTAGAGATTCTGTTTCTCTACCTGTGTGCATAGCCCTGTGTCCATAGATGACTACATATGCACATACCTGACCTCAAGTCTTACAAACAATAGGATGGTGGAGGTGAAGCTGCAGACCTCAGAGTCTATGCCCTTTTGCCCATCAGGATTTAAACCTTTGTCTCTCTGACTTCTAGCACAATGCTGTTGCTACCACCCTATAGGTCCAACATTATCTAGGCCCCTCCTGTGCTCCATTCAAAGCTGGACCAGTGCCCCTTGCATTTGAAAAAATGTTGGATACGATTAGGGAAGCATAGTGCAGATGTTTTTGCCTCCTTAAGAACAAAACTCCAGGGTAGACTCCAAGCCTCTCTCTCTCTCCCAGGCCAGGAGCCATTTCACTGAACCACACACCCTCTGGCTTGCTCTTTTGTCTCCTGACTCCATATCTCTCTTTGTCTTGGCTGCCCTAGGCCAGCTTCAAAAGAAGGGTTGAAGAAAGGGCAGGGTAATGGTGCAGTGGTTAGTGTGCCATGCTGGTAAGTCACGAAATTGCAGGCCCAAATCCTTCAAGGCACAGGAGGCCAAAAGCTGGGTCTCTAGCTTCCTAAGCAGGTCCCCCAGTTATTTAGTTAGTGGGGCTAAAACACCTTAGAACTCTCCTCTGCTGACAGTCGAACAGCCCCTGCTCATGGTTTTGGGCAGCCTGCACTTCTGGGCCCTAGGTGCTGGTACACATCTATGTACGTGATACATACATGTAGCCACAATAGGGACACAGCCCATGTGTGGCCTTCTGTGCATATGTATACCCTATGCATGTACTGTGCACTCACCCACACTGCGAAGAAACAGAACCTCTACTTGCATGTAAGTGCCAAAAATGACATTTAGTTGACTAAAAAACTGCCACTTAGACAACCAAAGGAGAACAGAATGTCACCTCTGTCATTGTCTCAAGTGAAACATATTTGATGTTTAAAAGGAAAACAGTGGCCATCTTGCTAAAATGTGACATCATCTGTGATATATTGGTATAGGAAAGTCCAGTGAAAGAAGCACACTAAAGTATTTTTTCCTGTTCCATTAGCAGTCAGCTAACTGTGCTGTAACCAATAATGATTTACAGCAGAGCTTTCTCAAAAGGAATCATTACATTGTCAGCATTTTGCATATGCACATGCATTGTTAAGCATCAGCAGTGTGCATGCTCACATGTCTTCAAGAAAGGGAAGAAATTATGTCACCAACCAGCAGGTCACCATCAAGTTACAAACTCATTTAGAGTAATTTAAATACTGACAGAGGCACAGGTTGTTACCTTGATTCTTCACTCCCTTATGTTCTAACTCATCGCAATGCAGTAGAGAATCAGCACAGACACCATCTTTCAGCAGGGTCAGTGACAGTACCAGGTGGCTTAGACTGGCTGAGTTTATTTGAAGAGGTCTAGCAAGGTGCATAATAATAATTAATTTCATATGGCTCTATGTGACTGCAGCAGTTTATCAGCAGTATATGTTGCAAGAGCAGCACTCATTTGGAAATACAATTTTCACTTTACTCATGGTTGGAGCTACTTTTTCTTATTTGAACTTTTGAATTGCCCTCTGATAAAATGCAACCTTTCCTCCAAAATTATTCATACAAGCTCCAAACCTTTAAACATGTACGTGCTTAATCGTATTCACCCATGTGGTCATGCTGATATAAATGAAGTTACTAATGTGCTTAAAATTAAGGGTATGTACACGTAAAGTTCAGGAACAGAAATGCCTTCAGAAAAGCTGTTTTGCAACATTTCTAAACCAGCCAAAACAAAGAAATTGTGACAATTTAGTAAGAAACTCTTTTCTTGTATGCTTACCACCACCAGGAGGTTAGTGATGATTCAGAGAAGCAGTCAAAAGTTTATCTGAACTCAGCTTTCTGAGCTGTTTCAGGCTTGTCTGTGAAGGATTCTGTGTGGAAAAGTTTGCAAACTCCTGTGCTATTCAAGCTAATTAAACTTTATTACCACCCCTAAACCATGTTGTGACATTAAACATATTTTAGCCTATTCACCTAGGCTGACATCTCATCTCCTTCAAGTGCTTTATTTATCCCAGTGGTATCATTTAATTGTTGGGGGATTTTTTTTTTAATTCAGCAAGTGTGGTTTTGCCTCAGCATCCTTTTCTGCCGGGCCATACCACACATTCGGTTTGGCATGAAAAAGCACTTTGCAATGTCTGGTCCAAATTTGTGCTTTTTTGTCATGTGTGTTTTCCTTTGTTCTACTATCTGCATTAAGCTGAGAGTGATCATCTAGGCTGACATTTCTCTGCATCCAAAGCTCCATGTAAACTGCAGAAAGAGATGAAAAATTTAATGGACTGGTTATGGTAAAAATAGCAAATTTCACAGTTTGTCATGGATTAATGGAAAGTGAAAACAAAGGCAAATGAAGTCATCGCAATTGTTTTGAAAGGTCCTTTAGCTGTCGTCTAACAAACGTTAACAATGCAGCATACCAGTGAGTAAGACCTGCAATTTCAGTTTTAAAAATCAGAAGCCATTGTGACATTTTAGAGGTTTGAGCTCCCAAAGCAGATTTTCACATTTCATCTGCCTGGGTGTGTGGTGATGAAAGATCTGATAATACCATTGCATGACCTCAGTATACCACATTTCACAGTGAAATGCATCAATGTAATATCTTCATGGTAGACACAAAGAACTGAATGTTTATGGTGGGGCTTATGACACCATGATATATGTACAGCTTTATCAACATGATTTAAAATTTTATATAGCTCAGTTGAGCCACATGGAAAATGCCTTTAGAAGATTAAGGTTTTTAGTCAATCTTCATAGCTCATTCTTTTTAGTCCTAGTTTCAATTCATTGCCCTTCTCTGTCCCTTCTCAGTTACGACTTTATCTGTTTGAAACTGAGGTGCCCAAAACTGAATACAGTATAGTATTTAGAATGGGGTCTTAATAAAAGAACTGAGTAATCCATCATCATCTCCTTAAGCTTGCATTCTGCTTTCAGAGTTTAAGTCCTGGCATT
>NW_005841995.1:2042105-2045786 GCF_000455745.1 Alligator sinensis
TTGTCTAAATATTTTCAAGAAGAATTCCCCATTGTTCCAAAGTCCTTGGCAAAGTGGAGCAGTTCAATTCTTTTGTACTGTATAGAGAATGATATCCGGTACTGTTTGTTTCTTAATCAATTATATTTGTTACCGAGTGTGCCAATATTTCAAATACAAATTGGATACAAATTGTTTAACCGATAAGTATAATACAGCTGAACATTCCAAATCAGCTGCCAAAAGCCTCCTAGATGCTATTTCTTGCACACACACACAAAAGAAGAAAGCATAGGTTGTACTTCTCTAATGTAATGCATTCAATCTCAAACTGTTTTGTGAGCATTAATGGATTCAGCCGCACAGCAACATTGTAGGATACATATTGTTATTATTCCCATTTTTACTGAGCAGCGAAACTATGAGAGAGGCAAAAAACACACAGTAAGTCAAGTGTCAGAGCTGGGAAACAATGTAGATCTCTAGTCACAGCCCTGCTCTTTAACCTCTTGATTATGTTTCCTCCAATGTTTTCTTATTTTATGCAAAATATATAACACTTCAATTTTTTTCTCAGGGCAGTTTTATGCTGAAGATAAATGTTCCTTGCGGATATTTAGATGACACTATCTTTTACATGTGGAGATGGCAGTAAAAGTATTTGTCTGGTTCACACCAGGTTTCTTTTTGAACTGAAAACGGAAGGTCAAATGACATTCAGCTAGAACGTTTAGTTCATTACTTCCGTTGGTCTGCAATAAGTATACAAATGGTACTAACATTTGTGTAACACCCCTTACATCTATACCATTAGAGAATGTCACGCATTTGAACTAGACTTTCTAAATCATTTCTAATGATCACAGACATTAGAATTCAGGATGGTTCTTCTTTAAATCTCTCAGGACAACTCAGCCATTTGAAATATGCACCCCAGTTTTGCAGATATAAATAATTTCGATAAGCATTCAAACAAAACCAAACTTCCAGATGTCATAAGATTCATGTACCACTACTTTAAAACATGTTTCACTTTCTGTAGAAGCTGCAAGTAAACATTTTAAAAATGTTACGTCTTTTCAAAATTTCTCAAAGTGGCTTTTGCAAATCACTTAAAATGCTTTTAGCTTCTGTTGAACATACATTGAAAATATTACTTAGTGACAGTATATATTTGTTTAAGTTATACTGCTTCTAATACCTTCCCCCCACCTCCCTGCTTCAGTTGTTCTTTATGAAAGAGACAAAATTTCTAAAGATGTAGGTCTTCAGAGTATTATGGAACAGTGATAGCCTCACTGTAGTAAGAGAGTGATGTCAAATTTTGATCCCTCAAATAGTTGGGGTTTTTTCAAAAGAAGTTATTTTTTCACATTGGGGGCTTAAATTTAATTGACAGCTAGAAAGTTGGAGTATTTTCATTAGCCTGTTTTTTGAGATTGAGAAGTTAAATAATTTTTTTTTCAAAAATCTTTGAAAAGTTGTTCATACTTCTTCCCTTTCTCTGCTCTTTGACAGAAATTACTTTGCAGAACTTGGAATGACCACATTTTTTGAAAAAGCATTTGCTCCTGGAATTTTACATGGCAGGGATAGTAAAATGGGTGTGATTATATACTGATAAACATGACAGAAAAAATACATGGCCTGAAAAAATAAGTTCATCCTTAATCTTCGAAATGCCCCCTGATACTTTCCAAAAGAAAAAAAACCCAAACCTTCTATATCTGGTAAAACAGCTCCTTCTCTATTCCCCAGATATCAGGCTGAGGACCTTTGATGGGATCAGTACCTGATGAACAGAAGGTTTAAGTGACTTTCTGAAGGCTGAGCACTGCAGGAATCTTGTAGCAGAACCTGGAGCCAAACCCTGATTTATGAGGTGGTACATCCACATTTTATCCACTAACAATCCTCCCATGTAAGTGGCTTCAGTTTTCAGTATTTAGTTATGCCAGCTGTAAAATCAGGTCTCTATCCTGGTAAAGGACATTGAAATTTGCAGATGGAAACAACACTAGGTCTGAGCAAAACATTATTATTAGCCACATTTTTCAGAGGGGATAACTGGCACTCAGAGATGCAGAATGGCTTGGCTGTGGGGTATAGCAGTCTATTGAGGTAAGTACTAGTACAGAGCAAATAGTGTCGCCTGCTTTCTAGGCCTGGTTCTGACACTTCATTTGCCTATGCTTTGTAAGTTATTTTTATACCAATATTCAAAGGAGAGGTGAGCTGTTATGCACATGTATTCAAAGCTACCATAGCTATGTCATCAACTTCCAATTTTTGTTTTCTCCAAACTAAATGAGATGAAGTTCTGCAAGTGCTCATTATTAACCTGGCTAGGCAATTTGTGCCCATAGTTTACTAATCTGGCAGCCCATTGATCCCAATTACTTACCTGTAAAAATATCACAGGCTAGATCCTCAGATAGTATAAATATGTGTAGTCCCACAGAAGTCAGGGTAGCTACACTGATTAACAGCTGACATGGATCTGACTTCATGTGCCTATGCAAAAGAAAAAGAAGTGACTTCATAAAACAGGGAAATTCCCAAAGAAACACTGGTTTAAAAAAACAACAGAAAATAAGTATTAAAAGAATTTAATACTAAGGAAATTAATACTTCATAAACCAGAATCTTAGATCATATAAATCCACATATCCACAGATCTGGCCTCAAAAACATACTTTGCTCACATAACAAAGAAATACATTCTCCATATTCAACTCAGTAAGGAGATATATCACACAAGCAAATCTTCGCAGAAAAAAAATACTTTGCCCTTAAATAAATTTAACTTTGCTCTTAAATAAATAGTATGCTTTCATAATCTAAAATGATTTTACTTTCATAGATAGCTAGATAAGACATGTTGATCAAGTTCAAATACAAGCCCATATACAGGATTTTAACATAAAATGATATTATGTACTTTTCCTATTAAGCTACACATGAGACATCCCGTACTTTATTCACATTGAAAAAGTGTTCTGTTAATAATATTTTACATGTAACTGTATCCCTTAAAAATGTATCTACCAACATCAGCATATAAAAATATAATGTCCAGAATAACCAATCCCAATTTCAGAGCTAAGTTTGTTGTACTGCAGTGAAATATGTATTTGCTAGTTCTTGTTAAGAATAATGAGATTGTTGATTATCAGACAGTGCAAGGCGCACTATCTATTATCTATTCTTTTTCCTGCTCTTTAATGTTTGGGTTTCGGGAAACCTGTGATAAGTTAATACACTGTTGTCACACAGCACCCTTAACTGGCTTTTGAAAGAAAGACTCCAAGAACATCTTTTTGATTTTCTTTGGAACATACTAATTTGTGACTACTTCTCAAAGCATTATCTATGTGGCAACCATGTACTTCTGAACTGCCACCAGGTCATCCCCACCTCACCTTGAGGGCCTCCCCCACTTCAGTACAAGCATTATGTAGAGATGCCTCCACTGGTTACTGCTCCCAAAACTACATCAGAGCCTGGAGGCATTTTCAAGAGGAATGCAAGTTAAAATGCAGTGACTCACTTGTATTAACTTATTTTGGATTAGGTTAGAGGGAGACCAATGCAATGGACAGCAGCCATTCCTGCAGGCCAACCAAGTCTATTCTAAGCCTATGCTCCTCTTCATTCCATGCCTCTTAAATTCGAAGAAACCCTTGCAAGGAAACTTAACTG
>NW_005841995.1:2045796-2048921 GCF_000455745.1 Alligator sinensis
CTTTCTTCTGGCTCATGACCATAAAAGAAAGCATTTTAGCCGTTGGGTAAAGTCCTGGCCCAACAGCAAAGCTCCTGTTGGTTTCAAACAGGCCAGGATTGTTATCCTTTGATATTATGGCTCTTAGTGCTTAGTTACCTGTATTATGATGGGTTGTGTTCCTGTGCACACAAGAATGCTGTTGTTTTTGTGTGTCATACATGGATACAAAAATACAGAGATACATGAGATCAACAACCAAAATCACCAAGTACTTAAAACATCTTGCTATTAATATTAAAAAACCCAACTCCTGCCCCCAAACAACCCTACATCTGTTAAAATCCTGAAACTTTGCTTTTTTTCCTCACTGAATTAACTCCAATCATTTAAAAGAAAAAACATTTCAATACATTTTTCTGACAGGTAGGAAATTAACTGCATACCAGGAGCTATTGAATTCAGCTTTAACAGTATCAATAAACATTTCTGATTAAATTATGAAATTGATTTTATAATTTTGACCATTATGTTTTTACATCAATATCATCATATGACAGTAAATGTAGTTACTGCTTCCTTATTGATCTCAGACATGGCACTCCAAAGTACTCATTTGACTATATTACAAAATCAAACTTGATTTCCTGTAGTACTGCAGTAACCGTGGGTCATAACCTGATATGAAGAACCAAGAATAGATGGATCATTGGGTTATTAAAAGATGTGTTTTCCCTGTAGAAGCCAAGCAACAGTTTTGCCAAGTTGTTTTAACATTTTCATGGCAGGATCTGACTTGCAGGGATGTTGTTATTTTTGTGTGCCAAACAGTAATCCTTCCCCTTCAAATGACAAGCTATGTATCATACTTCCAGTACATAATATCAATACTGTTTATTAATGAGAAGGAACAAAGTGTTATTTACAATGCTCATCCAAGCAATCCAACAAAAACTCAAAGTTTCCATGGCTCGGGAGTATTACTCTGGGCCCCACCAGTTCCCTCTGTCAGGATAATAGTTATGTGTTGCACCACTCCATTTCCCCATAAGGTTTAATGTTCTGTTAAGAGAATGCATAATTCAAAAGCTCGTGTTGCTCTGATACATGCATAATAGTAAATCAAAGGTGTAATGTGCTGGATATTTATGTCTCAGGGTTAAGAACAAGTCTGATCAGATTAGAGAAATTTCAGTACTGGGCTTTTTGACTGTTGTAAATTTTTTTCACGGTCCCTCCCATATCTGAACCTTTCCAGGCTGAAGGACTAGAAGGAATCTCATTGATATAAACTGCCATAATGAGAGAGAAGCAGCAAGTTGAGTCTTAAGCTGTTTTGGTGGATTCCACTTTTATAATGTTTGTGGGTCTGTTATAATGTCACCCAAAAAGAGTCTCTTCAAAAAGTGAGTCATGCATGTTTCTTCCTGCATAATTAAACATGTCTACTTCAAAATGTAACAAATCCTCTAGGGTTTGGGTTTGGGGGGGAGTGGGGTGGGAGTGGGGGAAGGGTCAGTTGGCACTAGAGCTCAGATCATTGATGCTGGATTATTCTTTACCAAAGTTTTTATAACGATAACAAAGTATTTGCCGTCACAAGCCTGGGGATAATATGGTACACTTTCATCCCTCTCGGCTAAATGTTCTCTAAAACAAAGTATCTACAAAGGACATGAATTTATTTAGTTACCTCGTCTTAATGAAAAAGAATACAAATGAGAGGACACTTTAGAAATAGCAAATTAATGCCCAGGGGAATGCAAGATTTATATAATGCTGGGTAAAATCAGGCACAATCCAGGTATGAACTGAATAAACTTCCTACTACCCAGACTTGTATTAGTGGATATGCCCTGCAACCCTTTTTTGCCACACCCATGCTATCCTAGTTGTGCATAAAAGCTTCATAAGGAACATCATCCAAAATCTCTTCTTTCATATAGCCCAAACTTCTTGTCTATCCAGTGCTTCCCATCCAATCCCTTGACATTTTTTATTTGGCCTTCCATTGTCTTCCATATTGCACGTGCATATAAAAAAGTGCTTTCTACTTTACTAAAGATTCTGTTTTAAAGGATGAAAATAAAGCATAGACCAAACTGTCAGCTGCGGTAATTTGCCATGTCAGTGAAGCCTTCAATCGATTTACATCAGCAGAGGATCTAGCCTAGTCAACAAAATTTGCAAATTTGTACAAAGTGAGTCAGCCAATCCTGCATTTGGGTCCTCAGGTAAACAGTTTAACATTGAAATTGGCATTTGGGGCCCTAAGTGCTAGTTAGAGTGCTTACACAAACAGATGAATACTATAATTTAGGTGTCCAGACTTGAAAAATGAGAGAGAGGGTTTTTCAAATGGACAGGTACTGTCACCCTACTGCCACTGAAAGTCCTGGAGAACTGAATACCCAGTTAGTGCCTTTGTAAATCTCCTGTTTGGTCTACTGTATTTTTAATATATTTTATGAAATGGAAATAGAAAAGTTTAGATTCATAGATGTTATAAATGTTAGGGTTGGAAGGGACCTCAGTAGGTCATCAAGTCCAAACCCAGACTCGATGTTAAGCAAATGTTGCCTACTAAGTCTAAGACATTTTGTCTATCACCTGTTAGGATAGTAGCATATTCTACTTGTCTACATAGCTTCAATTGCTTACGTAACTTGACATCTCACAACCTTTAGTGTTTACCCTAACTACAACACTGCAAGGGTGGGGAAACATTATTATCTTCACTTTACAAATAGATCATTGAGGCACAGGGACAAAAAGGATACATCTACACAGCAAATTTATGGTGCCAGATGGTTGTACCCTCAAATACGCCAATGTTGGAAGCCATGTAATCTGCACAGCACTACAGGTGGGCAAATTAGCACTTCTGAATGATCATGCCAATACCTTTCCCCATGCTATTTAGTTTGCTTACAATGCTGAAGAAATACAGCTATGCTACTTTTGGTTCAAGAGTCAGCCTGGGCAGAACAATGAAGCATACTTGAAGGCACCACTAGCATGGTAAGTATGCTGTGTTGATATGGCTTAAGTGACTTGCCCAGTGTCACATAGGAAGCCTGCAACAAATTAGGGAACTGAAGTTAGTTTTCCCATATCTCAGGTTAGTACCATACCTCCCCTTTCCC
>NW_005841995.1:2048952-2053368 GCF_000455745.1 Alligator sinensis
CCTACCTATCTTCTATACTATGTCATAGTTCTTTTCCATTAACTTAGCATTTGCCACTGGGCCTGCATTTCCAAGAACTCAGCACCTACTGTGATGAGCTTTTTTGAAAACCTGGCTCCAGTTGTGGATTCTGACCCCATTACCTAGTTATTAGTGGACGCTTGTTGTGCACCTTCTGAATAACTTTGCTTTTGAGAGGTGCTGAGGCTTTCATTTTCCATTGAAAAGTGGTATCAGGCCCCTCAGCACTGGATTCATAGTAGTAGAGATACTTGTTCTGCCACAGCTCATGTTGTACCCATTCTGTGGATTAAGCAATGCTGTTCAGCCTTGAGGTCTGCTGCCGTGAAACTTTGAAGAAATCCTAAATTAAATTAAAAAAACATATAAGTGTAATTTGGAAAATACATTATTCGGATGATGTGTGTTTACACACACACATTCAGCATGATGTGTGTTTACACACACACACACACACACACACACACACACACACACACACACACACATTCAGCAGAGCCTTTCAATGCTTCCCCTTCCAGGACCTGCAAACAGTAGTTCATTGACTATGGAGTTCACTAGCATGTTCCAGATTCCGATGTAAAAGAAATACATATTCCCTTGGGTTAGCTGAGGTTAAACAGGTGTTTTTGGTAAGGAGTGCAGTTACATTTTGATTACACCAACCTAAATTCTTACATCATATAATGCAACATGATACACCCACATGGACCCTTCAGTGCCAAACCAGGGCCTCCAGCTTCATGTTGTTATAATTGTGTTTTCCATTAATCTCAGTGACCTCTGCAAGCGTCATCTACAGTCTCTTTTTTTCTAAATTGCTCTTTCCTTCTGCGTGGGAGCAGAGAGACAAATGGGCAGGCACATTCAGACTGATCACAACATAGAACAGTAGGTGGGTTAAGAACAATAACTGTGTGAATGAAAGAACATTCAGAGTTTTGCCTTATGCTTAACTTATTGCTCTGATAATAATAATACATAGTCTCACATGGCTTGATTAGTTCCCATATATTTCAAAAGAGGGACACCCACCAGCTTGAAAGAGATTTGTCTTAGGCCCCATATAGATGTACAAACTGTGACACAACCTATTTCCTTTAATAATATACAAGGCAGCAATATCAGGTGAGAAACAGAGAAGACTGTATCATGTGAATGGAGGGGCCAAATTCTGATTTAATATTATGCAGTAGCTCCATAAATTTTAAATATGGTCAAGTCCTAGCTTCAGTATCATTCATTCAAGCCTACTGCCTTCACTGGAGCTGCAGTTGGTGAAAAGGAGAACAGAAGGTGACCTGATGGGCCTAATTCATCCTTGATACAAGCTTTCTGTCTCCACTGAAGTCAGTGCCTTGAACTTGTTTGAAGGGGTCAATGATTTCAGTGGAGTTACGCCAGGAATGATTTTGGCCCAGAGTTCCTAAAAAAAAAAAAAAGAATGTGGGGAAATAATACATCTCAGTAGCAAATACTGATCAAAAGCCATGTATGAAAATAAGAGCTTTTCACATGGAGCAGTTTAATTTAAGAAATGGAGTGCAGCATTTCTAAGTGACTCATCTGGTTCTTAGCTCTGCACGTGTATTTCTGTGCACTCTGGAAAGTGTTCTCTGACAGATGTACATTATTATGCATAGCAACAAATAGTGGTGCTTCTTAAAAAGAGAAGCTCAGGAGGGGAGGAGTGAAACCAGCACACCTGTTTATTCACCTTCCCCTCTCTTGCCATTTACTCACTTAAAAAAGATCATTAAATTATGGTTTTATGTAGGAAAAGAAACAGCTTCAAAGGGAGATGTTCAATGCCCTGAAGAGCTCCTGGGTACCCATTTTGGACCTGGGTACCAAATTCCCAGATGTGCCTTTCAAAATTTACCTCTTAATTATTCAACAACTGGTGACAGTTATTTCTTTTCCCAGCCCCAGAATAGCAGCATATCACAGGCATTTCTCTAGGTGGTTAAGTTTCCTTTTTGTTCCTTTGTGATGAACAGCCACAGGACAACATTTCCAGCAAGTGTGATATAGTATTTCATTCACTTTGGCCTATTTTCTCCTTCCAAAGAATTATTATAGCTGATATTTCTTTTTCTTGTCAATCACTTTCACCGGACTTTTCATTGCTGTTCTTAAACCCAGGTTAGGCCGACAATGTTCTTCCACTGAGGATTTCTTCTAACTCACCCCCAGTTCATTTTACTGCTCTAACCTTTCTCTCTCTAGAATGTAATATTTAAAGTAAAAGCTTCAATCTGAGGTGGTCAATGGGAATTTTGATTTTAGTGGGACCAGGATTTCATCCAGGTACGTATATTTTTGTGAGCAGGTTCTGTCCCAGCAACAGCATCAACTACAGAAGTTGAGGAATTTCTTCCTGACCCACGTCTCAGCTCCTTTTACCAGCCTTGCTATACAGCTCAATAAAAACCTGCGCTTTTCATCCCTCTCCAGTTAGATGATCCAACCTACCCCTTATGGAACAATGGCCGTAAGCTGACTGAGAGTAGATTCAGGCTAGACATCAGGAGGCACTACTTCACAGTTAGGGCGTCTAGGATCTGGAACCAACTTCCAAGGGAAGTGGTGTTCGCTCCTACCCTGGGGGTCTTCAAAAGGAAGCTAGACAGCCACCTAGCTGGGGTCATTTGACCCCAGCATCTTTTCTTGCCCATGGCAGGGGGTCGGACTAGATGATCTGCTCAGGTCCCTTCCGACCCTACCAACTCTGAAACTGAAACTCTTATCCCAGTAGCTGTCACTTCTGGGACAAATATGTCAAAACCTGCCTTGGGAATGATTTGGTCCATTCCTTGCCCCTCAGATAGGGCCAGAACAAGTTCACCATTCTTTGTTCTTCTCCCTCACTATTGCCTGCCATACAACAGGACTTAGTGGTTTCATCATTGATCAGTGACAGGTATCTGCAAAACCTTTTATATGTTTCATCATGAGTTGTGGCTGAGTCTAAAACAATGCTGTCCTTTGCAGAAACATTTTTTTTTCAGGAAAGGTCAAGGGGCTGCCATCAACAGGGTGGGATGGATTCTCCTGGAGGTTCAGAGGGAGAGTGCAAGATGGAGATGCAGCTCCCTTACATCTATCTCTTCCCTGTGCTGATGGGGCTGAACAGAACACTTCCATTTAAAAATCATAAAACACAGCTCCTGGAAGACACCTTCCCTTCACAATCAAATAGGTATTATTTTCTTGTCTATGTTGAGGTCCAAGCGCAGGTGGACACCCTCATGGAAGCCCCATGACTCCTCTGGTATTCTGTTTTTGCTCAGTATTAGTCCACAAAATCTTTAAACTTGAAATGGTCAAGCTCCAACATGGCTTGCCTCTATTCCTTTAATCTTCACGCTTATTTAAGCTTCCCCACAATATAACAGCCATGCTCCTTTAATCCAGAACTGGAAAGACATCCTATATTGAGACAGCCAACAATGGCTCCAATAGGTGCCAGCTGTGATCCATTTTGTGATGAGAATTGTTGCTTCTTAGGAACTGATTGTCCAAACTGTCATCGCATAAGAACAACTACCAACCTCGGCTAAATTTGGGCTGAAACCTTAAAGGCGAAAGGCTTCATATGCTATTACTGACCCCCATGATCTATCTACTCCCCCAACAAAATTGTAGTGATTTTCTTTTAATCTATTTCTCCAGTGTGCAGCTCCATTATTTCTTAGTAATGAGCATTTTTTCTGCATATTTCAGTGAAAGTTGTCATTTCCCAACAGTCACTGCACAACCATATCTGAAATTATGCCAGTATTTCCTCTTCCAAGTATAAGAAAAGAGTACTGCAGATAACAAAATATGGAAATTCTGTCATTTGAATGGTGACCTCTAAAGAATTTTCCTATACTACCAGAGCAAGGCCTGCCAAATATTCTGTGACAGGACTCCTTGATCCCTGTGGCACAGGTTAGTGTTTCAGTGATGGCTGAAAGTCAACTCAACAAGGTTTTGTGGAATGAAATAAGAATCTATCAAAACTTTGAATTGTAAACAAAATAATCTTTATAAGCCAATTCTATCTAATGGAAATGAATCCTAGGGCCAGCCCAGTGCTCTTCGTACTAATTTATTCTGATATTAATTTCAATACCATTCTTCATTTTGGAATGCCCCAGAAATGTCAAAACACCATTTTCATCTGTAAACTGATAATGTAGGACAATGAAGAGGGGAATTCAGGCTCTGGCTTGTTGATAGGGGACCAGAGACGCTTCCAGCACTGTGAAGAAAACATATCTGGTTGTGCATATGCATGTGTTTTCCTGTGGTAGAGGGGACGAAAAAGAGATTGAAGTGTTTCCCAGTTTGTTTTTTTCTGCTACTGTGATTCAACATGGCTCATATACTTGCCTCTTTTCCTCCGAT
>NW_005841995.1:2053399-2067806 GCF_000455745.1 Alligator sinensis
CGTGAGAGTGACCACCTGTCTATGGTGCCTATTGCCACAGTACTTGCCAACTGGGCAAACAGCTCGTGCTGGCTCCTGCTTCCAGAAGGAAGCGGCCTCTGGATTTCAGTTCTCAGTCTCAGCCCTGCACTCCTTCCTTTTGAGCTGGGTTGTAGTCTCAAAGATGAGGTTCTGTGGATAGTGGCTAGCTAAAAAGAACTGGTGGAAAGTGGTCTCAGGAGTATTTTCTGCTTGAACTGGCAGACTGGCTGACCCTACAATCTGTTCTCTTCTCCCTTCAGTGGAGGCCAAAATGATCCTACTGATTGTAGGGCAGGAGACAGATCCTCTGCCTGGCAGCAACTTTACCAACCAATGTTGCTGCACTGGAAACAAAATAGGGGATTGTTCTAGAGCCTGTACTATTATTTCTTCTTCTCTTCCCTGAACAGTGTAGTCCTACTGTATGCCACATGGGTGTTTTAAAGACAAATTCATTAATGTTTGCCAGATGTTTACATACAACAGTGATACAGATAGACATCAAAACCATAGGCAACATGCTCTTAAAATCAAGTACAGAGACAGTATACCTCAGGTTTCCAGTATTTCACTTTCCTTAGGCCATATGGACCAGTTGCAACAGAAGCAAAACTGCAGATCTGCACCTTGAGTCTGAACCCATTGACTCAAGGAGTAAATTATTCCACATTGTGAGTAAGGGTATCAGAATTTGGCTCAACAGAGATTTGGATTTATTACTCCATAGTCTTTCCAGAAGCCATCCTTTTTCTATTTCATGCACAACAGATTATTCCTGACACTTTTAAAGGGCCCCTGGCCCTTTCACTTATTGGTCTGATCTTTACTTGCAATGAAACTAGAAGTCTTTGCTTAGTAGACTTTTGGAAAGTTAAGAGGATAGCCTTTATATTATTCACTGGAATTGATTCTTGGCTTAAGTATTCTCCTGTCAGTATTTTTCATGTGTTTAGCAACATCTGCAGGATGTGGAAAGTACAGAAACAAACCAGATGTTGCAAAAAGGTAGTGACACTAAGAAACATAATTATTACAATCTCTTATTCAATTTTTTTTGGTCCATCTTCTGTCTTCATACACTAGTAACTTTTACTGCTGAAATGGGGACTGACTCATCTAAGTTCTTTCTAAATAGATTTACAGTCCTTTGTAAAAATTGACATATACCCCCATTAAAGCCAAATTTCCTTTGGCAATTTAAGAGGAAAAATAGATTAAGGAGATGCAGATATTTATCTCCGCCATCAACATTTATTCATTTAGGTAATTATCACTTAATTATGTTGTCAAAGGGGCATGAGGGAAATTCACCATCAATAAACCAAACCCCACAAAAGTTCCCCACTTCTCTTGTGAGATCACTGGTAGCAACTCATTTCTTTGTCAACCATTCATTACAATGATTTGACAAGGACTGCAGATCTGAAGTGATGCAAGTGAAATCTATCATTTGTAGTCCTCACTGAAATGCACAGTCTGGTACAACAGTGCCCCCAAAAGCAAATCATCAGCAAAAACCATGCAACAGGACACCCTTCCAGCTCACTACTGCATGAAGTTCTAACCTGTGTTTTCTACTCGAGCTAACTACTTTAAGAGGTACTCACCAGATTAAAAAATGTATGATAGCCCAATGAATGCCTACTGCAGTATAAAAACTGAGAGTCTCAATTAGATTCAGAACATTTTCCAGTTATTTTAATACAGATTTTAAGAATTTCATAGGGGGATCAGAAAAACTTAAAGCCCTGTCAAATTCTAAGGGAGTAGAGTACAACTAGATTAATACATAAATCTTATTAACTAAAATGTAGTGGAATTCAGTCATTTGTTATCAAAGTCTTTCAATTGTTGTACAAATTACAACATTTTGGTCTCACAGGCTCCCTGCCAAGTTGAAGGCCTAATTAAGGTAGTTGGAAATGAATAGTGTTCTAATTAGTTTAATTACAATATGATGAATTAGCAAACTGATTTTTAAAAACAATGTGCAATTAGGCTTTTAGCATTCAACCCTCATTTTCCAAAATAGGATATGAAGCAAAGCATACTTGTTTTTATTACTAGGCTGAAGCCTGAGGCATCCTAATCCAGGAGTGAACTGGGGTTATAATGAGACCTAGGATTCCACTTTGTCACCCCTTTCCATTCTTTGTGCATTGACTCAACTGTCTTTTGGCTGAGAATTGATTTTCTCTTCCATATTCATAGTCCACACTTTTCTCTGTCACTCCCTTTAACTGAGCAGTGAAATCCAAGGTCCTGATGATACCATATCAGTTTGGTATCATTTTACCACCTTTTAGTGCGTAGGTGCACAAATCCACTTGATATATTAAATAACAGTACATAACATCCTAAACTATGTACTGTATATAGGGAAGAGATCTGTTATTACAACACTAACCACAAATGACTCTCTCTGCCTTTTGCCTCTATTTATCTAAGCTGTGTTTTACATTGTGGATTGAACAAATACTATTGTTCTTAATTCTTTTCTTTTTGTTTGTTTGGTTTTGTATTTCTCTCTATTGGCCTTTTTTTGCCCTAACTTGCTTCCACACCATCCCAATGGGTGTCACTCACCCACCACTGAGCCATTTCATGAATACGCTTTTTACCTGGATAACCACAATGGCTGCATCCAGACGAGCACAGACGTTTGGTTCCCTGAGGACAAGTAGCAGCAGCATACCTTGCATCATGGCTGCTTGTCCCCAAGGAACACCCATGCCATGCACACTCTGGCGCACGGCAAGTTACTTTGGGGGCAGTAGGGGAGGCTGGGCCCAGCACTGCTGGCCTCAGCAGCATTACCTGGGATCCTGGGGGCCTCCCGGGGCTACAGCAGCTGTGATCCTGCCAGGCAGAGCCTGGCTGGCAGCCACAGCATGGGTCTGGGTAGCCCAGCTCCTCTTTACAGCAGCACGCACTGACTGTGCATGTGCTGCTCTAGGTTTATTTTTCCACGGGTTTTTTGGACTCAGGGGTCAAAAAAACCTGCAGGAAGAAAAAGAGCAGCTCACGCATGGGCAGCACACCCTTGCAGCACAGAGAACATCTGACTGTGTGGTATGTGGCACTGCAGACATGTTTGCAGTGCCACATACCGCACGGCTGTGCTCGTCTAGATGTGCCCAGTGAGGCTGCACAATGGGAACTGAAGGCATAGTGTGGCCTACTTACAGAATATCTCATTTCTGTCAGAGTGGGCAAAACCTCTCGTTGGTAATGTCTAGGTATAAATGAGGATGGAATCTGGCCCTGGTCCAGCATGACTCATTGCTGAGTTAAAGATGGGGATAATAAAATGAGTAGAGGAATGAAACAGAATCGAAGGAGAGGGGATTAATTTAACAAAATGAGTTCTCATAAAGTGATTTGAAGTTTGCTGAACCTTTGATGAGAACTGGTTTTCCTCAATCCTACTTGAAGGCTTGAACCAGAAAGAAAAAACAGCAATAAATTAGCTCTCAACATGGCTTACCTAGTAAGATTATTATCTCTAGATGAGAACAATTTAGAGCCAAGCCTAACTTTAAGCAAATGAGCACTTCCAAGGAACCTATTCCTTTGCTTCAAGATGAGCAAATGCTCATGTCATTTCTTGGCCAGGGCAAAAGGCTGAGTTTCCTCATCAGGGCTTGAGCTCACACTTGATGCAGATGCCATAGTGGAGTACGGAAGCATACCAATGTTGGAGGTGCCAGTCTCCATAAGAGATGATCTGATCTTCTTAGCTCCTGTAGATCCCAGTCCTTGCAGTTGCAAAGTGGCTCCCACTAATGAAAAATAACAGGCAACTGTTATTTTTTTCCTCCAGACTAGTGAGTAGGAGCAAAATGACTGACTAGTGGTTGGGTTTTGCATGTGCATGTGTAAGTATGAGTACCTGATTAAGGGTACCAAGTCAAAGACATGACATTGACCTTCCTGAACTTGGTAGTCATGCTTGTCTGTGTTTTATAACTGTACTCTGGCTCCTGTCTGAGTCTTTGTTTATTTGTCAGCAGTGAAACAGTGAAATGAAGCTGATGTGGTAAAACATGATTGCATAGAACAGTGGCTCTCAGCCTTTTTGCATTTGTGGCACCCATCGTGAGACAAAAGGCAGCCCACCATAACTTTTGTGAATTGAGTGGCACACAACTTAAAAACCTAATTTATAGGTTGCCGTGCTTGCTTCCTTGCAGTCGGGCCAAACAGTGCGTCTGGGGGATTGTCCAGGCAGGGACAACCCTGAGTCTTTGCTTATCTGCTTAATTAATCTGTTTATCTCCCAACACCTCACCTACCTCCTCACACCTCACTGCACCTTTCAAAAGATCTAGTGGCACCCCAGAGCTGAGAATCACTGAGACAGAAATACTATGACCTCTGAAGTAGCTATGGTCAGTGCTGTGAAGAGCTTCAAATACCATGACTGAGATGCTCAGCCAAACTGTCTTCAATGAGAAGCCAGTAAGAAAGTGCAGAATACAGATGCGTTGCTAAATGAACACACACTACTTGGTATCTATTAAGAGCTTTTTCAAGTTTAGTGGCTTACTTGTGAGGGCAGTGCCTTTAGTTCAGGGAGATAACAGAGAAAAAACCAAGTTCTCTGAAGTAACAACTCAATTGTATCATCTTCCTCATTCCTTGGATACTGCTTCATCCAATGGTTAGTGATTTTGGGGAGGGCTGAAAAAGTCAGAAAATGGTGCTGCCTATGGTCAATGAAGAGTTGGGAGTTATCCATCTAGCACTATAATCTGTCCCTTCCCACTACCTTTTGCAAAGGATGTAGAATAACAAGCAGAAGATGACTGCTTCTTGTGGGGCTCTGGAGCTTCAGAGTTGTTACTCAAAATGACCTCTCTAGTTTGGCCTAAGAGGAAAGAAAGCCCTGAGCTATTTGGGGACTTTCTGTTCCTCACAGCATCATGTAGGACACAGAGACAGAAGTATTTCTTAATTCACCATTTCAAATGAGTGCAGCACAATGCATGGACATGCTTATTAAATTAGCTTATGAGAACTGAAGACAACACTTACTGTAAAGAAAAATCATTTTCCAGCAATAAAAAGGTTAACACAAAACAGTAGGTACAAAGATAACTTGAGCCCATCATTAAAGAAATTCAGTTATTTAGTCAATTTTACTTATTTACAGACTAGAAGATTAATGAGTTCAAATACTAACTGAGACAGTAATTAGGTTTCAAAAACATACTATAACACAATCAATCATTGCTTGGGAGCATAATGACATTAGGGTAGAGCCCTCTTTCAGCTGAAGTTATTAGCATGTGATTGGTGAAGACTGGACTTCAACAGAGAGTCTACCCTAGGGTCCTGTAATAAAATGAAAGAGGAATCTTAAATAAGGAGAAACTATGTCTTTGACCCTTTGTCCTTTGCCTGTAGATGTAGCAATACTGTATGTGGGATTTAGGACTCTGTAACAGGACTTTGGGGAATGATGGCATTTCAAAAGACAGTTGGTATTTTACTTTAAACAAGACTTTACTTGAGACCTAATATGACACAGGCTGTATATATATGTCCTCTAATCTGGTCTTGGGGCTATTAGCAGTTTCTTCCAGTATGTCTCAGTTCTCTTCTTTAAGTCTGAAAATATGTCAGCTCAAGAAATGGACTAAAGATATTATGAAAGAAAAGAAAACAAGAATTTAAAGGTGGGGAAACTCTGAACGATATAAAAGCACTGTTGCCATTTTGTCATAGTTTTTAAAGCAGTAATTGCCTTGGAATTAGAAATATTAAGTATATGTGTGCATTGCATCTTTTGTCTAGTGATCTCCAGAGAAGGGCCTGGTAAGCTTGAGATGCTTCTTGATTTAGGTAGCCACTGTTTTTTACCCCAGCCCAATAAATCTAGCTATTATTACTGCTTCAGAGTATTGTTCTTAGTTATTACAATTCACTAACCAGCAACTGAAACGGACTGCAGTTCGGGTATGACACATGGGAATAAGATTCAGAAATGTATTTCCAGACATCAACCTCCTAAACCTTTGGCAAAGGTTCCAAGGGTGAACATGGCTGGGGCTAGTAGATATTGACTCCAATGGGTAATGTCACTCAGATAGCATGAATACCTGTGACAGTGCATCAGGGCAGTCCTTGCAGCTGATAAATCAAACAGAGAAGGACCCTAATTCAAAACATATCATGACTGCACTGTGAAAGAAAATCACAAAAGTATATTTCAAAACAAAAGCGTGAAAACATAACAACAGGCAACTCCAGTCAATACAATCAATCCTGATAACAAGAGCAGTCAATGCAATTACATTTTATAAAATCAATGCATCCTCCTACTATGAGAATCAGGAAATGAACCAACATTCCCCTCAGCAATAGCATGTGGCAATTACAATACTACCCGATGCAGCTAAACAAGAATCAGGGTACATATAAGATTCAATAGCCTTCACAAAGGAGGTAGCAGAAAACCCAAACAAAATATGAGCTTACATGGGAATTAGTGCTCTCGACTCTTTGTTCAGTGCAGCTACATCTAGTAAAATTTCATCCATAGATCTTAAAATAAATCAGCCAAGACTTGCTTAACCAAAACATAGGACAGTCCCAGTCCCCACAGAACTGAGGCCTAATACAGACCTCTACAACCAAAAGCGCTACACACCACCTCCATTTTTACTTAGTGTGGGTGCTTTAATGCAGCAATGGAGACAAGGCTAATTAGCCAGGCTGCAGTGGTTTTTACCTGGATATTGCCCTTTTGGTATAGCTGATAAGATCACTCATAAATCTTCACGCACCCAAGGGATAGCTCAGTATGGTGGGAGAGTTGTGCAAATGTTGGGCAAAACTGTCATTTCATGTGATGACCAAGACAAAGCCCTAAATTCTGGTATTGCTGGGCACAGCTAATTACTTTACCTTTAATTGTAAATGTCACTACCACAATCCCTTTTCAAGATTCACTATTACAACTGCTAATCTACATTAACACTTAAATAAATTATGACTTGGTTACAACACTCCTACAGCCTGGGAGGTACCACTCTAAGTAGCAGAACTGCAGAAACGGATCTCAGAGTCGTAGTCGACTCCAAAATGAATACGAGTCACTAGTGTCATGAGGTAATAAGTAAAGCTAACTGCACCCTTTCTTGCATAAGTAGGTGCATCACAAACAGGTCTAGGAAGGTGATACTTCCCCTCTATGCTGCATTGGTCAGGCCACAGCTGGAGTGCTGTGTCCAGTTTTGGGCACCGCACTTCGGGACGGATGTGGATGGCCTGGAGAGGGTTCAGAGGAGAGCCACTTATTTGGTTAAAAGCCTCCACAAGAGGAGGCTGAGAGGTGATCTCGTGGCCACCTACAAATTCATCAGGGGGGCCAAATAAGAAATAGGAGATACAATGTTTACCAGGGTGCCTGTCGGGGTAACCAGAAATAATGGCCACAAACTGGAAGAGAGATAATTCAGATTGGACATCAGGAAAAAATTCTTTACAGTAAGGGTTGCCAAAATATGGAATAAGCTTCCAAGGGTGTTGATGCTGTCCCCTTCCTTGGAGGTGTTTAAAGGAGATTAGACAGACACCTGGCTGGGGTCATATGACCCCAGCACTCATTCCTGCCCAAGGCAGGCGGTCAGACTCAATGATCCAGTAGGTCCCTTCCGACCCAACATCTATGAAACATGATACTCAATGCTCAAAATATACCTGTGTGTTTTACATACCACATACCCCTAAATAAGATGTATGCCTTGATTTTGGAAGGTAGAATAAATTAAAAGCTATTTCCTCTTAACTGAACTGTTAAGACTTGCACTGCAATTTTGACTGCTAATTTTCAGGGAAAAGGTGTGTGGGGTATGCTAAAAAATAAGATGATTGTTTTGGCTTAGTTGAGATTCATCAGATGAGTCATACAGTATGTTTTTTAAGTGCCCTGACTGTTTGAGAGCACAGAAGCTTACAGTACAAATATGTGCCTATGTGACTTTTGAAGGTCACTCTCCATGACCCTTCTTTTTAGTTGCTTGAGGGGTTACAAAAGTTGCCTGAACAAACATTTAGAAATTCAGCAGAAAATGCAGCAATTTTTTTTTCTTATTCATCTAACATCCTTTAAAATGCTCCAGGTTTTTCTGCCCCACTCCACTCAGGGAATGTCCATGGACATCACTAAGAGTTTTGGCTAGGACAAAGCCCAGTTTATTCTAAATACCCAAGTGGAGATTTTCTTTCTAGATTTATTTTTGGCTCTCAGGCCTTGGCTGAAGACAAAGACTTACATGCTGGAGGTGTTCTCGGAACAGCAAAAGAGAGCCGAGATATAGATTTCTAATTTCAGGTAAGTGAAAAGGATCCTTCCCCACTGTCCTTCTTCTGTAAGGATCCAGTCAAAGGATACTATTGCTGAGAAAGCAACCGTCACTTCTGCAGAAGTCATGAGTATGGCCTGAAGTAAAGATGGGGTTGTACGCTAGGTTGGGGACAGCCGAGCTGAGGAAGACACCTTCTTTTCAGTGTTCTGGCAGCACAAACCACACCTCTGAACTTCCTTCTACAGGTTTATCCTCCAAGCACCATATGACTGAGTCAAAATGTGATTTTACCCAGATTAGGTTTTGAATTCATTTCAGATAAGGTTAAAAAATGATGCTAGACAAAGTACTTTGATCTGACAGGTGTGTGCCCCATATGTGGGTCAGTGTTTGTCTGTAAATATGCAAACAAAGAGTAGCTTTATAACATCAACTGAAACATACTTATATTGGATTAACTGATATAATTAATAAATATATAATTGATAGAGATGCCACACGTGCACACTAAAAATGCTTTTACTTCACAAGTGCCAAAGAACTGTAAAGATATAGGTAATTATGGCAGCTATATTTTGTGTGCGTGTGTTTGTGAGATAGAGAAAGAGAGAGAGGGAGCGACTACTTTTAGTGCTTAATATTTCTCAGTGCCAGTAGAGAAACAAAAAATCCTATCCTTTTCTCATTAAAATTAAAGCTGCAATTCTTGTTCCCCTCATTCCCTGATCCATGTCATTTTTTTCATCACCTACATTTATATTTGCACAACTAGAATCCAGCAGTAACCTGGAAAAGACTATTTGGGAATCCTTGTTTTAATACCTAGATAGACTTCATATACCATTATATTGCTAAGTTTAAAATTAGATCATAGCAACAAGAAATCTCTGTGAGAGTCAATGGACCAGATGGCACTAAGGGATTAGCTCCTCCCACCTGATGTATGTTGAGTTGTACCTTATTACATAAAACAGTCTCTTAGATGCAAAAAACACAAACCAAAAAACCCAAAGTGCCTTACTAGAAATGTCTACACAAGCTATTAACATGCAACAATAAACTCCAGCACATATCGTGGAGTTTATTGTTCCCAGGCATGCAATTTGAACATATGCCCAGGGCTGCAGCACACTGAGCTGGACTGGAGCAGCCCCATCTGGCAGGGGCTCCAGTGGGTCAGCCTGCCACATAGGTGACACATAGGTGAGATACGGGGGGGGGAACAACATGCCCCCCCAAACATGATAGCACCCCCCCTGAAAGCGAGCGATGCGGCTAGTAGGGGGCATGGAGAATGCTAGTGCCCCCCCCAACTTGGCTCTGCCGGCGGCACATTGGCAGTGAAAGTGCCAGCCCTTCCACAACCACCATGCCCCCCTGGTCACTGGCTGGCCACTGGGGGATGTCCCCCTAGACTCGGGAGGCACCAGTCACCCATGGCCTGCCAGCTCAGGGCTGCTCTGACCCAGCTTAGTGTGCTGCAGAGGGGTTGGTTGGGGCATGAGGGTGCATCAGTTCAGGGCTAGCTAGCAAGCAGCCCCAGCACTGAAGCACCGTTGTGCCTCAGCTAGCCACATCAGCATCTAGACATGTGGTGCTGAGCATGTATTCACAAGTACTATCCTACTGCAGAATTGATTAGTTTGCTGGAGCCTAATAGGGCCTTATGTATAGATGTGAGACATTTACTGTGGAGCTAATTAGTCCACTCTGCAGTAAACATCTTGCACAGACACACCCACTGATTATTCAGGAAAGCCACATGCTCCATCATAAAGAAGGTGAAAGGATGATATAACTTGATTGGAAAAGAAATGAAAAACCCCACTTATAAATATTAGAGGGAAGGTGGTAAAGTTGGGTTAGACTTTGCTGTCTCATCCTCAAAAATGCAACCAGATTGGAATATTACATAAAAAATTCATTAAGGAAAGTAGTTCAGGAGAAAGATCCCCATGTACTTCAAGTCTGGCAGAGTTTAATGACCTTCACAATGAGGAACAGCTCATAAGAATTAAAATAAAGGACTTTCATTAAATAAAAAGTCAGTGTCCTTGAGACTCAGGGGCAAGGAGTTGGGTTGTATATGAGCTAGAGCCTGGGAAAAAAAAGAGGGATCTCTTCTAGAGCCCAATAAAGTCAGTGACAACCCCTAAGTGCTTTCACCCACTGCAGAGTCAATGGAAGTTGAAGATGCTGACCACCTGGCATTTTAAACCCTCTGTCTATATTGTAGCCATACTCTGTCTGTGAGCTGGCTTGCCTTAGAAAACCAGATCATATAATCAAGATTGTTATGATGACATTGCTGGTAGCCAAGTCTCCTTCGATACTCTGAAAAGGAACAAAAAAGCTCCAGTGAGGGTATATCTACAGTGAAGGTGTATCTACAGTGAGGGTATATCTCTGTTCCATGCCTTGGAGCCTCACAGTAAAGTCCATTCCCTCCCACTCTGCCACCTCAAAGTGCATGTCAATACACATGCCTAAGATCAGGATCCTAAGACTGCTACAGAGTACATGCTTAGTCATATGTAGAACAGGAGCAAGCAGATAGGGAGTGCTTCTGGACGCAGCATAACAGGCAAGATAGATCTGGGGCAGGGTATTCCAGTGACTGTGGAATTACTCAGATGTCTAACTCATGATCACTATACCAGGGTTCAGCTTCATGGTTTCAGATAGACTTTCAGAATGACTCTAGATGAAGGGCTGAGGTTGAGCCAAACTTCCTGTCAACGCTTCATACTTCAAGGCATTCGTATTTATAATCTCAGTTCCTCCACGCAACAGATTCTAGCATGACAAATCCTAGTAGGCTACTTCACTGGGGTCTTCATTTTCTGGATCTGCACCGTGGCTTAACTAAATTAGAAAGCATTTGTAGGGCATCTCTGCTTGCACTGCTGGTTGATGTTTTATGTTTTAATATTTTAAATAAAGTTTATTATGACAAGTCGGTGAAAGTGCTTTTAGTAGGTCAGTAAATCACAGGCCTATCGTATCACTTGGGGACAGATATGTAAAGCATAAGAGGAAACCTGATATTATTTCAACAAAATAGCAACTAGAGCTACTTGGTACTTGGTTGCAAATACAATTCAGCCTGTTGATTTTTAATCGAGGAGGTAAATAATATTTAGATGAGGATCATATTGCTGACTCTGTGTGTTAGGCATTTCTGAAATATTCATGTGAAAAAAATTGATTTATTCCATCTAAAATGTTAGTCTTGATGCCCACAATGGAGCCTTTTCTATAATTACCTAATGTGGAGAGGGAAAAACACAAAACAGATGAAAAAGAAGATAAAAAAGATTTCTGAGAGATTGAATTCAGTCTTGGCCTGTTTCCAACCATATGGAAATTGAAGGGATGTTAAAAAAAAAATTCTGAGTCAGGATGCAGCAGGGTAAGGATGGGAAGTTTTCCTAGTTATTACTGTAAAAAAAAAAGCCAAAACAAAACAAAGCAAAAAACAGAAAAAAACCAACAACTTTGTATCTAAGACTTCTACGCACCTGTCAGACCTGGGTGTGTGACTAATCCACAGCTGAAAAAGAAACAATAACTTAAGTATATTTTAAAATCATGTACACTCAATCAGATACCTGTGAAAAAACATTCCCTCTTTGGGTTTTTCAATGAGAGGAAGTTTGATATGCTTAAAAAAGCACTCAGAAATAGATGCAATTCTATTGTTCAGGTTCTACTGTATCACATAATGCTTGGGGAACAAAGAAAGGGTGCATCTTAAGATCAAGTGCATAGATAACAGTAGACCAGCATATCTAATGTCATGTATATTCAAATGCAAAGAGGAAAACATGTGCTGTCATTCTGAATGACTTTCATTTTTCCAAATAAGAATAGCAATCAAGAAAAAAATGAGCCTGTGTAAGTCTTTGTGCAAAATAAGACCTAATCCAAACCCACTAAAACCAATAGAAAGATTCCCATCAACTTCAATGTGCTATGGATTAGGCCCATAGTGTGTCACTAACTCAATGACAACCATATTGAATTGGCTCACAGGACCACCCCCTGCCTCCAAGCAAATGGGAAACCATAGTCTTTGTATTTAAAAATGTAAGCAGACATCAAAGAGCATCATAACATCCCCTGCAGTTTTAGTGAGCTATGTCAAATCTAGAAACCAAATTTTAATTTTTTGTGACCAGCCTCTCCCTTGATATGAACCCAGCATTGCAGTGTCTGAGTCCCTGAACTAAAATGTTTTCTGTACGATGATTTTCAGAATTTAGCCTGTGTGAAGACAGGGGCAGATGCAAGGAGGTGTAGTGGCGTGGTCACACATCCCTCCCACTCTCGCTGTCCCCAGCTGACCCAGGCACAGAGGGAGCCCCCAGAGCTACTTCAGAGAGGGAGGGGTAGGCAGGGAGCAGGGGCTGGAAGGAGGATCCTGTGCACTGCTTCCAACTGTTCCCAAAATAGCCACACACCCCATGCAACTGCTCCCCACAGCCCCCAACTGAAGCAAGTCAAGAGCAGCTCTGGAGCTTCTTCCTTCTCCCAGCTCAGTCAGAGGCAGCAGCAGCAGTGGCAGCAATAAGCGGGTCCCCCCAACCCTGTGCCTGCCCCCTTCCCAGTTCTACATTTTCCCCCATTGGCCTAGCAACTCCAGGCGCACCTCACCCCCATCCCTCCATGGTCTTAGAGGCAGTGTTCTGCACCCACCATTACTAAAACCTAGATCCACCCATGTGTGAAGGTAAAATATTCTCTGTGTTTTACAAATAAGATAGGGAAAAATAATTTACCCAGGTTAACATAGCAAGCCAAAGGATGAGCTGGCTTGAACCCATGGCCAATGGCCCTATTCAAGGGACTGCCCTTCTTACTCAGCAGAGTTCATAGAGCTACTTGCATGAGCAGATTCACACACCAGACCATGGCTTTGTGGTATCCAATGTATAAGGACAAAGCTAAAAAGAAGAGCATTAAAGGTTGTATCTTCAGAAATGTCTCTGACACATCTATATGGAATATACTAATACTAGCAGGTCAGGCACTTCCTGTAAAGATACAGCTGACAAATGATCCAAAAATGAGCATGTTAGCTTTTGGACACACAACAGAAATTAGAATAGATGAGCCATGGGTAGGTGGAAATGGTCCACCTTCCTAAAGTAAAACTGTAAACATAAATGGTCATCAATTGGCAAGCAAGAGAGACATGATTTAAGAATTTATTTAAAAGCTGGGAGAGGAAGCCACACAACTACTGTCTCAAAGGGCTGGGGCAATGAGGAAGACCTGGTTCTGCCAGTGACCTTAGGCAAATCACTTTGCCTTTCAGAGCCTGTTTTTCTGACCATGCTTACTAAGTCTTGTTTACATCAGTTTGTAAGTCTTCAGGGCAGAGGTGGTCATTTATACAGGACAGCTTCTGCTGATCAATCAGAATATGTCCCAGAGATAGGGAAGAGTTCAAAGGAGTACTAGCTATAATACATCTAGATTTAAAATAAGGACTAAAGAGGAAAATATATTTGCAGACTTTCTGCGGAAGAAATGATACATGGATGAGGGTAAATGTGGGGTTGCATTAGATGAGGAGAGTAGTATACACAAGGGGTAATGGAAAGGGTTCAGAGATAAATGCCAGCTATCTAGCAATAAATGTAAGGGCAGGGAATAGTTACAGGTCAAAAAGGGACATAACTCAAGTAGAGAGCATCAAATCCAGAGCTGGACTTATAAAGTTGTTGCAAATTGGTGTACATTAAGAAAAGCCAAGATGGAGGAATAAAGGCAAAAAGATCACATGGGAGGTAAAGATAAATAAGACATTTTTAAATGTGTAAAAAAAGGAGAGGGCAGTGAAGGAGACAGAAAGGTCTCTTAAAGATGTCAAGAATAATTTACTGACATCAGAAGTAAGGACATTGTGTAAAGAAAGAAATATATGAATTCTTCACCTGAGTGTGCAGAGAGGAAGGGGGACAGATGCCAGAGAGAGACATAAATTTCCCAGAGGAGAAAGAAAAATGCTTAAGGAAATCAAGATCATACCAGAATGAGTGATCAAGAAAGCAGGATGTCGGAAG
>NW_005841995.1:2067837-2077611 GCF_000455745.1 Alligator sinensis
GAGCTCTAGGGACAAATGTGATGCATCTCAAAATCCAACAGAAAGTGGCGGGAGCATTGCAAAGATGCTCAGTGCCTAGGCAGCACTGCTGAGTGGGAGAGAAGAGTTATGTTCATGAAGAAACCTGGCACCGCACTACCCTGTGAGAAAAGCTAAATTCAAATTGTTGATGCCACCCAGCAAGCTGGTGCTTTTACTTGCAAGATCTTAGGCGGTAAAGGAATTTTATTGGCAATAAAGAGGCTAGTGTTAGAATCATAGAAAATCACAGAAAATTAGGGTTGGAAGGGACCTCAGGAGGTCATCTAGTCCATCTCCCTGCTCAAAGCAGGACCAACCCCAACTAGGTCATCCCAGTCAGGGCTTTGTCTAGCTGGGTCTCCGAAACCTCCAAGGATGGAGATTTCACAACCTTTCTGAGTAACCTGTTCCAGTGTTTTACTACCCTCCTAGTGAGAAAGTTTTTCCTAATATCTACCCTAACCTCACCTTGCTGCAACTTGAGACCACTGCTCCTTGTTCTGTCATGTGCCACCACTTACATCAATGAAAACAATCTAGCTCTGCCACCACTGAGAACAGTCTAGTGTTGTCTGCTTTCTCCTTGCTTTCACAGCTGCCTTCCCAGCTTTTCCAAAACTATCAGTTCTCCTCTAACCCATGGCAAGTTAGCCATAATGGGGCATCCTGCTCTGCTCCTAGTGGATGCCTGTGAGGGTATTCACCTCCAGAATGGGGTGCTGCCAATCTCCGTAACATGCCTCAGAGATCCCCACAGGGCAGTGCTGATCTCAATGTAGGTTTCAGCTTTAATGCTACTGTGCATGCCTGTAAAAGAATTCTCAAAAAGGGAGAGACTACAGAAGATCAAGGACAAGACTGTCCAAGTGGCAGCCCATGAGCTGCAAGCAGCCTGTGAGAGTCGGGCATGTGACTGCTGGGCCTTTTCAGCTGCCTTTCCCACAGCTGTGTGGTGGGGAAGGACCAGGAAGGGGAGGCCTGAAGTATACAGCCAGTGTGATACCCAGTATCCAGCCCCAGGGAAGTTGGACAGCCTTGATCTAGGGCATTCAAATTAAATCACGGACTTAATGATTTTGCTGACACACAGTTTTTAGAAAGACTAAGGACCATGTCTCCAGATGTGTGTGCATAGGCTTAACTTTAAGTATGTGAGTTGTACCATCGAGTATGTGTACTCGCATTGGTGTCAATGAAATCACTCACGTGCAGAAATCTTAGAAGGTGTATCAGTAAGTCTGTGAGTTGAGAGGGGAATTCAGTATATACCATGTGGGTGGAAAGAAGAGAAGAATCTGTAGTAGAACAAATGGCTGAGGTCAACAGCGTCAATAATATGCACTACGGCAGCACAGTCATGCCTTACAGGAATTTATGGAGAATTTCATTACACTAAGAATAGCTAGTACTTGGAACAAACCAGTACAAGCAGCAACACGGGCAGCTGGTATGACTAATTCTAAACTTAGTGTCACAAGTAGGGAGGAGGTAAGTACTGCAGGATAATCACAGCTGCTACCAGCAAAGCAGGGAGCAGATTGAGTAGCATTACCATGCAATGTGCTGAGTGCCAGTCCCTTAAATGAATTATGCTTATTTACACCAGCTAAAGATCTGGCCCTTCCGCACTTCCAAGGAATGCTGAGAGCCTTCTACTCCCATGAGAGTTCCTGGGAGATGGCAACTCGGTGAAGCATGCAGCACCTTACAGGTTTGTGCTCCAAGGTTCAAGTCAAAGGCTGCTCTTCTAATGACTCCACTGGACTCTGGAAGAGGCCCTTCATGAGTAAGTTCCATCCCATCCTCTACTCCTCTGTGCTTAAACCAGTGGTTCTCAAACCTTTTAGATACAAGTCACCTTTTGTTTATAGACTCCAGGCACCCTTTGGAAAATACTAGCTCTGAGCTTTCACTTGCTGACTATGAAAAAACAATAGTCATTCTTCTGTTGCAAAAACTCACAAAGCCCACAACAGGCCAGAATGGGTCTGACACTATGGATTCCTATATGAAATCTCTGGGTTCATCTTGGAGACCATATGTAGGTGTTGGTATACCTAACAGCCCTAATAGTATGCAGCACCCTTAAAAGGATCTTGCGGGTGCCACAGCACCCTGGCTCAGAATCACTGGCTTTAACTGCTCTATTTTGTGTAACTGGTTTTAATAAACTCCTTTCCTGCATCTGCCAGAGGATTCATTCCAAATGAGTTTGAATTTGTCTTTGCTTTAATTTTTTCAGGTGCAAGGGAGCATTTAAATAGTCTGGACCAAACCCTCCTGCTCCGGAGCTGGTGTTTGTGTTCTGTGCAACCCTGAATGCTGCACCAGAATCACTCAGCTGCTCTTGCCAATGATAACGACGTGCCTAAAATAAATAGAGCTGCGGCTGAAAAATTTAGGACAAGACAGAAATAAGAGCAGAAGCTGTTCCTCTTTGGAAGATTTATAATTTATGTTCGTTCCATGGCATGAGTTCAACAGCGACCTCTCAGCTGGCAGCTGTCTTACACTGCTTTCTCCTTCCACCTGCCTAGTGAGAAAACAGCCACTGTCTCTGTGAGCATGGATAAATCTGTCACGCTGACTTACACAATGAACTCTCTGGAGGAGAACTAAAGTAGTCCAGAGAATAAATCTAACTCTCAGAAACAGTAGCAAGGTTGTCCAAGTTTACAACATCTCCTTTTAACCCCTTTGGTATGGGCCTTATTGACTATAATTATAACCGGCACTGTCTAACACACCGAAGTCTGGAGTCCTCTGCAGCATGATGAATGTCTTGCTCAGTGCAAGTCTGAGCTGGATGCGGGAAGCATCAGGGACAAGACAATGATGTAATAATAAGCTCTCATGTGACGTGGCAGCCCCAAGCTTTAGAGCTTTCAGACGGACATCCAGATAGTCAAAAGGGAGAAATAGGAGAAGTAAAACTTTACTGAAGCATTAGGATCACAAGGACAAAGCAGTCCAATAGATCACTCAGAGATATTAAAGTCAAAGGGGACTAAAGGATCACATAGAACCTTAGATTAATAGTTCCGACTTGTTGCTGGAACACAGATATAAAATTGACACTATACTTCATTTAAGTCAAAAGTACATCCTCCTCCAATACAAGAAAGACATAGGTTGTGAGGGTACTGCAGCAAAAAGGACTTCTCATGGGGAGCAAACTCCATCTTATAAACAGGATACAAAGAGTTGCAAGCCACCACAGATTAAAATAATGGGTTTTCAATCATTTAAGGTACTAGTTTTTGATCATAGCTAATATTCAGACTCCATTTCTATACAGCTTGAAAACGGTTAATTAAATATTACTAGATGTTTTAATAAATACTGAACAAAGTGTAATAGATTGTTTTCGGAGACAGCTGGCAAACAGATTGATAATAGCCATGGTTTTTAACCATCCATATCACCTTCTGCTTATGTGCTTTATAGCATATATCACTTAAGTTTGTAACATGTTGTAATGTCTATAAATCATGTACTGCCTCATTATAAAGCATTTATAGTGGAACATTATTATAAATTATGGCCTGAATTTTCTTGCACAAAGAAGCAGTAATATACAATACTAGGGCCCCCAGACCCATCATAGACTGGGTCCACCATATCTCATGGACTGTAACTTGGTCAACTGCACTTCATCTTCATGGAGTACTAGTTTCTGCCTAGGTCTTATATAACAAGATGGGTGAGTAGGGATCCTACTACCTCTCTCTATGGCTGTATCAGACTTTGGTAGAATGGGCTAAATCTCATTACACTGTGATGTACCCAAGTAGTACTTATATGGCCACGTAACTGAAATTTTTGGTATTCATCCGGAACTTGGATTCCATGTAGCTATGTTCACCCTGCACTTCCTTCTGAGCATATTCAGTAGGCTTCATTATAGCCATGTAATTGCCTGGGCAGAATAGAATAGAATTGCCTGGGTATGCACATAAAGCCATTTAAATCTCACAATTTTAGTCTCTCCTTGGAGGCAGTAAGGGGAGAAGGGTGGGGACTGGGTGGAGCCCTCTCTCCACCTCCTCTGGCTGTAAGCCCTCTCTCTACCTCCTCTGGTGCTGGAGCAAGAGACACTTTCCTCTCTAATGGGGCAGCATTACCATATGTTCCTTACATGGACCTAAGGATAAAGACTTGCTGTAGCTCCCAACTACCAGGCTCCACTTTACCCCTTCTTATTAGCTGACCACTTCTTGGTGTAATGTTCTCCTACTTGGTAGGTCTTGTGGGAGCAGACTCCCTGTCACAGTCTATTTCACTGACGTTCCCTCTTTCATGTCTCACATTCAGACATGCACAGTAACCCTGTAACCTGCCCAGGTTCTCCTTATACTACTGGCCCTCTGATTTACTTGCTGTTGATCAAACCCTGAGACATGGTAAGGAACTAATGTGGATTTACATGTAACTGGCGGGGGGAAGTAGGGGAGGGGGGCGGAGCACTGCCTTGGCATGGGGGCAGCACAAAAATAGCCACCACCACTGTAGCAACAGACCAGCACTACCCTCTGTGTGTGTTCACAGCGGCCCCAGGTAAGGAGCTGCCCTGCTACACCCTTGGTCACAACTGCCTTTGAAGACAGTGGGGACATCAGTTATTCAGAAGGTGGTTAGGACTTCTCAGGATCTGGTCTCAAGCAATGCCCTGATTCCACTATTGTCTGTCCTTTGCCACTTCATTATCATTTGCCTGCTCCATTGGTGGTTCTCTGGTCCTATTCCTGTGCCCACGTAGGAAGTCCAGATTTGATTCCACAGCTTTGTAGATAGACAGTTTTTGTAGATATGAATCTTTGTAGATATGAATCTGGGGGTCATGAGATTAGGGCTCACTTTATTACATGTCACTTTATTTTTCTGCACCTCATTATCCTACCAGTAACACTGGGGTAAAAATACTTTTCTCCCATCCTTTGTCTATCTTGTCCAGTTACATGAGAAATTCTTTAGAGCAGGACATTTATTAGGTATATGTAAAGATCCTATAACAATGGGACTCCAATTTCTGTGGAACCTCAAGATACAACCAAACGAGGAATGTTTAAAGTAGTATGTACTGTCTTGTATGATTCAGGTCTTCCAGCTGCTTTGAGATACTGTTTGTGTAAAAGACACCTTACAAGCATTAAGCTAGACAGTGAACCTACAGCTGTATTTTAAAAGCACAGGCTGTTGCACACTGGTTTATTGTCAGGTCTGCATAAGTTCCATAGAAAAAATTACCATGAGCTGTAGTGAAAAGGAATCATGTACTGTTATTTGTAGTGTCTGAACCATATTCTGGAATATGTTGAACACCTTCTGTTTCCCTAGATTGGATGAGATGAAGGAATACTCAGCACCCCACCAGAAAAATTGGGAGCCTGGTGAGTGATTCTGTAGCTTAACAACCAAATGACTTATGTGTGTTTTGTTCTTTTAACATTCATTTCCATATTGCCTAATTATCCAGTAGCATTTGTTAGAAGTTCTGCAAGGCACATTCACATAATGGAGATATACAGTAGTTTCCAAGATGTGGCTCATAAAAACACTTTGGCAATCTTAATATCCCAGAAATTATTGACAGTCCAGTAGCATAACATAGTATAACTTACTACTGATCACATCTGCAGTTGTTACTGCAGTCATTTAGCACTTTAGTACTAAACAACTTTAGTAAGTTGTTACTGTGCAGTCCCATCGCCAGTTATTTTTAACTGCTACTATGCAGTAGCAATGACTTCACGGTTCATACCCAGCATCACCATCACTGTTCATACCCAGTGATGCTACATCGCCATAGCAATGAATGTTGTAGCTCGTTGCTATGGTGACGTAGCATCTCGTGTAGACACACCCACTGATAGCTAATGTAATGATCAGATGGTGTACAATGAAGAGAGCACGACAGAGACTTACTGGCCAGTGCACTGAAATTACCATAGTTCATTTGTTCAACTGGTAGAGTTTTAGCTTGTGGGACTTTTAAATATCCTTGCCCACTCCTCATGACTCCTTACATAATGGTTCAAGTTTCTGGCTCCTCTGGGGATTGATTTGTTTGTCATGTCCTTTTAACTCGCAAAGTGCTGCCCTTTCAGCATGTCCTGTAGCCCTGTCAGTGTGACAGCAAGAATGTTAGTTGTAAGTTAGTAGGGCAGTGGTGATCCACAGAAGCTCTTACAGACCAGGCAGGGTGGAAGCAATGTGTTTTACAAATCTAAAATGATCAAATTATCAACATCTGTTCACCAGAGCGCCCCAAGGAAAAACAAGGACTAACGGTCATAAACTTCTACAAGACTGTTTTAGGCTGGACATAAGAAAAAATTACTGTCCAAGCCCCCAAGACCTGGAATAGACTCCCTCCAGAAGTGGTGCAGGCACCTACTCTGGACTCATTCAAAAAATGCTTGGATGCTTATCCTGCTGGGGTCCTTTGACCCTAGCCGATTTCCTGCCCCTGGGGCAGGGGGCTGGACTTGATGATCTTCAATGTCCCTCCCAGCCCTAACATCTATGAAATCTATGAAATAGAGAGGGAGTATGGGGTTCAGTGCAGTGTACTGCATTGGAGATGTGGTGTGATGTAGTGATCTTGTGACCCTTTGTAGTCTTGCATGAGCCTATGATTTCCATAAATGGAGAAGCCTAGCATTCATGTCAATACATCTTCAGGCATATTTTGAAGACTCTCCACTCATGGATGCTCTACAGAACATGCAAAGTTCTTTTTCAGGGTTCCTATCACTATTTATCTGATTTAAAACCATACAGGCAAGAAAGTCTGGAGGGGATTTCAGGAGGTCACTTAGTCCAACTCCCTGCTCAAGGCAGTATCATCCCTAGTGCTAGATTTAATATCACTATGGTATGAGGTCCCTGTTAGCCAATATTTTGATTAGAGCTGAACATTTAGATTAGAATGTCCACCTTCAAGAAATGTTGATATTTCAGCATTTGTTTTTAGCCACAAACAGAACATGAAGTGGAATTGTTTGAAGTATTTTGCCATTAGGTCAATGGGTTGGGTTCAGTCACCCTTAAACTAACTTCAAAAACTCACACCAGGTGTAATCTTAAAAACCTCACTGTGCCATTCACCGTGCATAGGTTAATGCCTGAATGAAGCCCCTGAACAAAAATTATCACTGTATTCTTCTCATGGGCTAAATGCAGATATGAGCTGCCAACAGTTTCCCCAATGCCTGCTGTCTATGGTCCAGACAACAATCCATGATACATAGTCTACAACAGTTTGATAGTACTGGAAGTACAGCCATTAAGACAGCCAGTGTTTCAGTGATACCACAGGCTTCACTCATAGGAACTCCTATGCTAGGTAAAACCACCAAGGCCCATTTTGACCAGTCAGTGCTGGTGGTGAGTACCAGCTGCTTCAGGGGAAAGGTGAAAAAATCTCTGTACTAGGTATACATTTTTTGTGTTTAAGCCATAGCAAAATCCCCAGGAGTTAGAAGTTGGATTATATCCTGAAACATGATGTTTTATTTATTTTAGTAGCCTCTGTTGGCCTTACATACACATTGTTCAACATCCTATCCCTGTACTACCAGAACCATCTCCCTGCACGTGGTCATTTTCCATCCAACGCTGACATCTTTGAAGCTGCTTAGAGACAAGACCTAGTAGAGGAGGTAAAGTTACAGCTCAGGGTAGCACAAATGCACCAGCTGTTGTCTTCCTATTGACTTGTTTGTATGAAATTATAATATTATCACTGAGCCTATACATCGGCACTTGAAATAAGGCTCTGAGAATAACAATATGGAATGTCGTTGGCTCAGCAAAATTTGGGAAGAAAGGAAATGATCTATTTTGTCAACTGAAATTATCCCCTTAACAAACTTGGCTCACAATTTCTATTAAAAAACTCTCTGCTTTATTTTTGTAGAAAACTCAGCTGTCCAAAAATACTGAGAGCAGCTGTCCTGAAATAGCAGATTTTCCAATATTTTTTTTCTGATTCAGTCCATTCCATAATTTTGCAATGAGAACTGCAGACAGTTCTATTTTGCTAGCAAGAAATATGCACAATATGGCATTTTCCTCATAATCTTCTGTGATTAATGTATCAAAATTCAGTCAGCCAATTTAAATGTTGGCTTTTAGAATTATAGAAATTGATCTTGGTTTCACTCACAGCCAATGGCTAAAGACTACTTTAATCCAGTACAGGTTAAAAGGTAACACAAATACTCTTATGTTTATTTAGGACAGCATTTGGGGATATTTCATGCCATATTTCAAATACAAATACTCCTTGGCTGTCTCTGAATCAAGGAAATATAAAGTCATTAATATATGGTTTTCTACAATCTATTGTAAATATTAAAATTACACAGGTCATTTGACTCAAATTGAGATTTCTGCCTAGTTTCTTCCCAAGCTGGGATTTCAAGAGACTAAGAAAGGAAATACAGGTTCAATGTGGCATCAAAATATGGCAAAGCCCCTTCCATTATGAAGTAGAAATGGCATTTCAGGATATTTTTGACAAATATTTAATGATACCTTTGATCTTGACCTACTGCCATTGAAGTAAAAAACAAACTTCTTTTTTACTCTAGCGGCACAAGATTATTCACTGATATGAAAAATAAAAACTCCCTATGAATTATTTTTAGAAACTACTTGACATCAATTTTGATACACACAGGGTTTATCTACATGTGCATTAATGCACCGTTGCTACCATGCATTAAGTTTAGTAGCTCTAATATGAGGTACTAACTAAATGCACAGTAGCCAGCTCTACTGAACAGTAGCAATGGGGCGTAGTCTTTTCATGACACTTAATACACAGTACACTAATTCTACTGAGCTGTTGCTATCACGTGCTAATGAGCAGTCGAATTAATCTACTGTGCATTAAGCGTCTTGTGTAGACATGTCCAGAGTCATCGATAATTTCGAGTATTCCCTTAATTTCAATATGGGATTGCTGTCTAAAGATTCTCCAAGGAAGTTTTCATTCCACCAATACTGGGCGTTCTGTAGGTATGTTCAAATGCTGATTATAGCCACGTTTGGACTGGTCTAAAAGTCAATAAAGATATTTCCCAGAAAGTGAATGTTCCACCTGTCATGACCCAAAGGCATGATTTTGTGTGTGCTTCGGCACCAGAATTATCCCCACCAGGTTGCAGCTTCATTGCACGGGAGAGTTTCCTATTGCAGAGGAGAACCCCGGTGCAGGGATGAGTTTCCCGCCTTTCTGCAGCTTCTTTTGCAGAGTGCATTGCTCAAGTTGCAAGAGAAATGCACGGTGCAAAAGAGTTCCCACCACCCGTATGCAAATTCGTTCCCCACTATTGGCTAGTTTTAAATTATTCCCACGTGGCGGCTAACGATTGGCCTGTTAGCCGTATAAGAGGCTTGAGCAGTTTCCGCCCAAGCCGAAGAGGACTCCACATCCATCTCGTGGGGACTCTGGATACACGGCAGGGTAATAGAGACCCTGTGTGAGATTCAGAGGAGCTTGGCGACCTGATCCATCGCCCACCTCTTCCTGTCTTTGAGCGGAAAAAAATTTATAAGACGTATCTACGAGTCCGATTTTGGTGGCGCTCACCCAGAGCATCCAGAGCTCTGTTCCGTGGAGCCTAGCAAACTCCACGCGACCGTTCATGTTGTCTGTGTCTGTAACTGCAACTCAAGCAAGTTTTCCAGCCTACACCACTACCATCTCTGGTGTAAGTAAACAATCTTTAAATCTACCATTAA
>NW_005841995.1:2080082-2131571 GCF_000455745.1 Alligator sinensis
CGGCTAACGATTGGCCTGTTAGCCGTATAAGAGGCTTGAGCAGTTTCCGCCCAAGCCGAAGAGGACTCCACATCCATCTCGTGGGGACTCTGGATACACTGCAGGGTAATAGAGACGCTGTGTGAGATTCAGAGGAGCTTGGCGACCTGATCCATCGCCCACCTCTTCCCGTCTTCGAGCGCAAATTTTATAAGACATATCTACGATTCCGATTTTGGTGGCGCGTTCACCCAGAGCATCCGGAGCTCTGTTCCGTGGAGCCTAGCAAACTCCACGTGACCATCCGTGTTGTCTGTGTCTGTAACCGCAACTCAAGCAAGTTTTCCATCCTACACCACTGCCATCTCGGTGTAAGTAAACAATCTTTAAAACTACCGCTAAGCGTTTGTGCCTAATTCCAGCTCGTCGCCCACCCTCTCCGATCCAGCGTGCCCGGGCTGCTGGCCACAGCCCGCGTGCAGCACGGAAAAGGGCTCGGGTCGCTCCCGGCCCGCACACCACCATGCCCGTTTAAGGGGCCCTGTGGCCTGCTAAGTTCACCTAAAATGTTACAGATAATATTCTTAGGAGGCTTTGAGTTTTTGATGCCTTCTGCATGCAGAATATCCAAGGCTTTTAATGTTTCATTTGTTGTTAGAGTTCAGTGCACAAAGACAAGACCCCAAAATGGCTATCCAGAGCTTATTTGTTTATTTAACTTAAAATAATAAAAGAACACTTGTCCAAACATAACATAATTAATGACACACATCCCAGTAGATCAGGCATTCAGTTAGCCAACAATCTAAAGATATTCCTTCCTCCATTATTACAGGATTCACAACTCAATGGATAGCTTTTGCAGTGTGTCTTGAAGATTTGCTGGCTTTTCACTGTCCATCTCTACTCTGAAAGCAAGGAAGCAGTCACGGAAACAAGAAATAGCAAATTAGAGGAGCAAGAAAAATAAAATAAAATGCATTTTGGGCCAATGAGACCTCTGGCTTCAACTTCATGGAAGTCAATGAGGTTTTTCACTTACCATGGTTCTGGAGGTTAATTTGGCCCACTTAATGCATGTTCACTGATTTAGAGAGAAGAACATGTTGCCTTCAGCTCCCCCATTTTAGCGCGCCACTACAGCAAAGTAGCAGCTAAAACTAAGCTGTGCTGCATGCACGGCACAGTACAGGCCCAAAGGAAGTACTAGAGCACAGCACAATAATAACATCGCCATAGGGTGACGTGTAGATGCACCCATTTATTGCTAATAACACCTTGCTTTTTCACTTATGAGATGCAGAAGACTGACAATGAGGTACAAAGCTTTAAGGTCAGCTATTTCAATCCAGCCTATAATATTTGTGACCAGAATTCCCTTCTAATTTCTAATCTGGATCTGGTCCCTACTCGACAGGTAACTATGAAAACAGTTGGCCCTAATCAGAACTCTCAGTTTCCATATGGCCCCATTACTGGGGTACCTAACCAGACTTAGCAGAAAAGACAAAGACATGGGCCTCTAGTAAATTTTTCTCATCCCTAGCAGCTTGGAGTTGGAGTCTTGCAAAGTACCTGCCTGCCAGCACTTTCAAAACTCAACATTCTTCTTATTAAAAAAAGATACTGCTCAGTACTATTTCACATATGGCTGTTGGGCTCTAAATTTTTCAGGCCTTGCCTACCACCCCTTGAACAGAAAACTTCTGTACATTCAAAAGAATAGTATTATGTGGAGGTTGGAGTGTACAAAGTCAGATCAAAATATCAGTTCATCCCTTGGGTCCAAGAACCATTGACTGTGAATGTAAAGGAATTACTGCACGCTGCTCTCTTTCTACAGGCAGTCTAGCACGAACGCATTCCCATTCAGTTAAGGACGCTTCACAGGGAGCAATAGAAATGCTCTGTTCTTTCAATATCTTTTCATTCCTTTTCAACCATTTACACAAGTATTCAGGGGCTTAACCAGAAATGAAAGAAATTCATTTTAGGTTATGTGTATTAAGAGGCTCTGGGACTCCTCTACCTGTCTGACTGTGCTAAAGATTTTGTTAGCTAACTCTTTTCATCTCTAGAAGCTATGGACTGGATTATTCTGCCTACCTGAAACTAATTTTCCCTTCACCCTGAGACATATTCATGGCATCCAAAGATGTGTGGGATTTATTCTGCATATTTACTGAAGAATTTAGTTTTAATCACTTGGAAACATCTGTTGCATTTCAGCTCAGTAAGTGTAAATAACAAAAATAGAATAGCATCCGCAGGCTTGATGTGAAAAGCTCTGCTCCCAGAAAGGAAAATAGATAGTTCCATTTCTCATACAGGGTACTTGATCACCAAAAAATCATGTACAATATAATGCTTGGGAAGCTTAGTTGATTAATGGGCTAGCTTGTTAAACCATCTGCTCTTGCATACCCTGCATTGAATCCCAGTACCCCTAGCTGGGTCAGCACTTTTCTAACTCTGAGAAGTGGCATTCTAAATTTTTAACTCAACTGGCCTCTTGCAGCTGGAAAGGAAGAAAGAAATGGTCTGTGGAGTTTCATTTGCCTTGATAAAACAGAAACATCTTTTGAGATTATGAGCACCTTGTTGGTGGAATTCAGCAAAGAAGGAAGTCTGCATTTGATCAGTTTTGCCTGAAAGAACAGGCATCGTAGCAGCTCAGGGAGAATAAGCGCAGAATGTCTCAGAGGAGCTGAGACTAATCTGACAACTCACAGAGTGGGGTGTTGGGAATATAAAAGGGGAAAAAATATGCTACAACCTGTGGCTTCTCCACGGTATGTTGATTGAATGCACTTCCTGACAGCTTTTGATAGGACCCATGGTAGGTTGTCATATGGGCAAAATAATGTCAGCCTGGCAGTAAATGCTGGAATTATGTTTCAAACCCTTTGAACTATATATCACAAAAGCTTGGGGCACTCTAAATACTGAGCAAAGTTAACTAAGCTCAGGAGCAGAGGCACAGAGACAGTTGCTGTTAGCTGAAATGTTAGATCAAGAAATGAGAGCAACAAGGTGCTCTAAGGAGGCATTTCCTGGTCTGCTCAGGAATCTCCAGCCACCTTTGTAGTCTTTCATCTAGGCCATGTGAAAAGAACAGAGCCAGGGTTTTATAAGGGATACCGAGATGTAAATGGATGTTCATTTGAACTCATCAAATCTAATTGGAACTGTTCTGGGAAGCTATTCTCCGGAGTCCAGTATTTCAATTAGGGTTATCATAGGCACTATACATTATGAAATTAGAGGTCTTATGTCTGGAAGTACTAGAAAGACTTTTGTGTCAGAAAACAAGCAAACTATGCATCACTTGGGTTTCTGTTCTGCTATTGCCTCATTGGTTTAGCACAAAATGCCTTGGTGCTTAGGCATTGCCAAAGCCTTTATCCCTTCTGTGAAACTTGCTCCTTATTAAAATGTTTTAATTAGTAATAATAATTAACAACTAATAGTTTATGGCCATTCTGTGTCAGAGAACAAGAACATAAGGGAAATGAATTATAATAATTCAAAATGATAACAAATCTAATTTAGAAATTACATGTGCAATTAAAAATTACCTGGAGAAAATTACACATACGTTTTAAAATTATAAAGACAAAAGCTGGATGATTTATAGAGCTAGATTGTGGCTATAAATCTTGGCACATGTCCTGAGGAGGGGCCAAGCTGCAGAAGGACCCCTCTAGAACAAAATCTGCTTGTCTCAGCAAATAAATCCTCTTATCACACTGAAGGAGCCCCTGTGACAGCAGCTCCATCGCTAACTCTTTGTAAATGATGTCCCTGACTGACCAATCATATTTACCAGTTTTAAATGTGTGAGGCTTTCGATTCTGTTTCATCAGCTGCCCCCCTTTTATTATGAGATAGAGTAGGAAGACAAATAATATTTTTTCAGTTAAAACACTGGCCTGGGACCAAAAGATCTGCATCCAGTCACTGGCTCTACCACAGTCTTCCTTGAGCCAGTCACTGGACCAAATCCAAAGCTAAGCAGGACCTGGGCAGAATTTAGGCACCAAAGTCACAAATAGAAATCCAGACTCTGTTTGCTCAGTGGATATGTCTACACCAGATGCTACTGCACAGTAGCAATGAGCCATTATGCAGTAGGTCACTGCTATACTGCAGTAGCATTGCTGGGCACTAACCATGCGGTGACAGTACTGTGCAAATGTAACGAGCTACTGTGTACAGTAGTGTCAGGAAAAAACCATGCAGCGACAGTACCGTGCAGTAAGGGTAGTTATTGTGCAGTCATTAAGGTCTTATTTATGCATATGCAAGTACTAAATGACTACATAGTAACAACTGCGCAGTCCAACGCTTGTGTAGACGTGGCCAGTAGCTTTGAAAATGCTTGGGCACCTCCATTATAGCCTGAGAAAATCCCATGGTGGGTGTAACAGGGTGAAAGACAGCCCTGTACTAGAGGGGGTAACACTGGGGGGGACAGTGAGTGAGGTCTGGACAGGGGCAAGAGTAATTAAAACATTGGTCACTGCTGAGGGGATCTGCACACTGTTAACCGACAAGCAGCAAGCCGGAGGATAAAAGCAGCAGTGTGTGAAGGGGATGTTGCCCTCAGGGCACTTGGAGACTGGAGACACATGGTGACTGGAAGCCTTGCTCCAACAACCAATTGCTTGGGTGAGGAAACCCATGGCAAGGGACTGGGAGAAGAAAATGTGAGGAAAAAAGTTACTTACCTGCAGGGTCCAAAGATTGTGGGATCGGGGCGAGTGGATGGACACCTGACACAGCTGGAAGACACAGGAAGAAGTGGAGGGAAGGTCAGGTCAGGGGGAAGAACCCCTACTAAGTGAGGCAAGACATAAGAAAGGGGAGGAATAAAGCATAGGAGTGCCATGGAACGTGGTGACTGTAAACACTCATGTGGGGAGCACAATAAAACAAAATTTCATTTATCTCATGACTTATGTGATTAACTACACTATCTCTTGGGGAGAATTGACTGTCTTATTCTCACAACATCTCAAGGCATGGCAGGAAAGTCCCAATGAGAGAATATTCATTATTCACCCTCCAGCCTGGCCACAGTGGAACCCACCTTTAAAATTAAAATTCTCTCCTCAGCCTAAAATACAAATGCCAGGGGTAGATCCAGATGAGGTTCCATGGTGCATCTGCACCCTGCCTTTCAGACCATGCTGCAGGAACAACAGTCAGGGACTTTTTTTCAGTCCTCAAATCATGTAAGAATATCCCCCCTCCCTACCCCTCTGCCCTCCGTGGCATGTTCCCTTCCCTGAATCCCCATATCAAGCACGTATCTTCCATGTCCCAAGAGAGTGCCTTTATCTCTCAAAGATGACCCAGTGAGCAACCAGGAGTGCACTATTCATGGACCAGCAGAAAGGCAGGTAAAAGGGAGGGGGTTTTCAAACTGACTGAGGAGGGCAGTCCCTTGGGATTCCCAAGGGATCTTCTCAGGTTAAAATGCCAGTGCTCAATGAATCTATGTACCTATGGGCTGTTATTGCCACTGAACAGAATCAATTTGGATCACTCTTTGTGACTTATGTGCCTAAATTCTATCTCTGTCCTCTTCAGGTGCTTACAAGGTTGATTTGGGCCTGACCTGGAGTGACTAGCCCACAGCTTGCTAGAATCATGTCCTTAACATCTTTGAGCCTTGGTTCTGTATATGTAAAAAGGGATTATATTGCTTTCCCTGTTTGTCTTGCTTAGTCTGGATTTCTGGGGCAAGGAATGTTTATACAGAGCCTAGCACAAGGTGGCAAGCCCTGATTTATAGGGGTAAGAAGAACCTATGTGCTACTCATTATACGGTAGTGCAATGTTGGAATGTCCATTGTCCATTGGTATGAAGCCCCAGTAGACATGGTGGTTAGGACACTTGCCTAGAGAAGAGAGGACCCAAGTTCCAGGCCTTACATGCAGAGAGGATTTGAATCTGCACCTTACCAAGGTGTTCCAACTACTAGGCTAGGCATTCCTAGACTATTGCCCTGGGTACCTTTCACCTTTCTTCTTCACTTGGGCCCACAGGGCAGCCAAGTAGGGAAGCTATGTAACACCAGGAGGAGAATAAGTCTGATGGAATGTAGGTCAGTGAGAGAGATGCTGGCCTGTGTTCCTGCCCTAGCTTCTACCTTGAGGGGGAAAGAAATGTAAGATCCCATGATCTATCCACTATATCCAATGAATATTAAATGCAAGATGCAAAAAAACCACTGGGACAAGGGCTACTGTGCCTGACACAGATCCTTTAGAAATATACTGTGGCAGCCAATCTCCTTCCTGGGCAGCTTGCCTTCTAAAAAGACAAGATAGAAAATAGGTGGGGAGCAGAAGCAAAGAAAAGAGAAACATGACTTGCGCAACATCACACAGCAGGCAAGATCGAACCCAGCTCTCCCGGGTCCTAGTCCAGTGCACTAGCTATTAGACCAAATGGCCTCACCAGTTAGTATGTCGCCACTAACACTTTGAGAGTGGGATATCATGTGAGCCTGAGCAGCATATTCTTTCATACAGAAAGCAAAGGAAATGTAAGCAAACAGCACTAAAGGGTGGCCTCCTGCTGATAATGGTCTTGACATGGTGGACATTGTAGAACATTAAAATAACATCAATATTTATTATGAAGATATGTGTATTGATTGGGCAGTAAAAAGATTCGAAGTAATATATGCCATAACAATAATTGAACTCTATTCAGAAGACAAGAATTGACATGCAGACAATGAAAATTACAAAAGACAATATTGATTTATTAAATTACTTTATGTGGACATCTGAATATTGAGCAAAGAGGAAAGGTTAATACAAAACTTTTGACATCCTGCCTAAATGAAAGAAATAGAAGCCAAGGCTGGGGTCCAAAGCTGGTTTAAACTGGTATAGATCTCTTGTGGACAATGGGGCTAACATCAGATTATATCCATTGAGGGTCTGGCTCCACAAGTCTGATTTTCTAACCTTGCAAACAATGCTGTGTCCTATCACAGATGCCTTTCCCTCTCGTTCCCCCTTTACTAGTGAATAACTAGCCAATCTCTATTATATCTCTAGTAGTCTTGCTTACCTTATTGTTGCTCATAATGTTATTATTATTTAAAGGATTTCAACCATCATTATAAATAATGGAGGGGGTTGTCTTTTGTTTTTGTTTTGTTTGAGGGCGAGTTTCAGAAAATGAATCTCTCTCAGACATTGGTTTCATATTCATTTTGTTAATCTTACTATATCTGTTAAAATACTGTACACTTAGGCTTTCTCTTGGTACATTAATCATGGGCAAATACTTCTTAATTCCTGCAAAAAAACTGTTATATTTCAATATTCATCCACCCATTTGGACAAATAATTCTCAGACAATGAGGAGTTTGTGCACTACTCACAAGCTGCTCATTTGGACAATTTGCTATTTATTACTCCTAGGATGTGAAGGGTCACATGGCACATTCTCTGCTCCTTTACCTGATGGCTGAAACATTTTAACAGGGGAATAATACTGTTGGGTATTGAACAAGTAATGAAATTCCCATAAAAAATATTGTGAAACTATTGGGACTTGTGAATATTTTTATGAATGCCAGGGTTTGTATGAAAGACATATTATACACCCCAACCAACAGAAGTGGACTGAAGTCATCTATTTGCAAACACATTTGTAAATCTGATCTTTATTATTCCATCAGTTTGAATTATCTGCAACCCTGTTCTTCCTTGGAATGGAGGTAAAAGTAATAATATACCATAAGAAATAATATGGCATAAATAAAGTTCTTTTGACCTAGTTTGGACCAGAAGGCAACAAAAATCTCCTGATAAAACTTTTCTAAGCCAAACAGATTCTATCAAGTTCCAGATAAACCTCTAAACACTACCACTCTACAGAATACCTCCCCATATTTCTCCTATGGTAGTGGCTTCACATCACTCCTGACATGGGCCTGTATAAGACAAGCAAGACTGAAGCTCATATTAATTGCCTGAGGATGAGCAGGCCGTGTGCAATAATATGGAATTTCATGCATGCTGTTACAGGTGTCTAATGATATCATAAGGCAGGGGCGGGCAATTATTTCAGGCAGAGGGCCACTTACTGAGTTTTGGCAAGCCATTGAGGGCCACATGACAGACAGCCAGGGGCAGATAAATATTACTTTTCTAAATTTTTTAGGGGCCCCGTGGGCTGGATAGAATGGCCTGGTGGGCCACATCTGGCCCACGGGCCGCATTTTGCCCACCCCTGTCATAAGGGGTGAAAAGACAAAATGATGATATTAGCATCGCTCCTCAGAAATGTGTAGACATAGGAGCCATCCCTGCACTCCTTTGGTTCTCTGCACAAACTCTTTGGCTTCAGTAAGATTTGCTGTGCTCAGGCCGATGTTCTAAGTGGTTCACCATAACAGAGATATATCTTGGCTTGTTACATGAAATTGTTTGTAAAAGGCAGCAAAAGTTAAAGACTAAAAGACTGAATTAGTCCCCCAAAGGGTCTAGTGTTATTAACCAATGTCTGTAGTGAGATTGCATCTGATAAACAAGAGGTATATCAGACCAGAAATCAGTGGACCAAAACTGATGTACTGCAAATTAGGTCTAATTGGTCAACAATGAGTAATGAAGAGCAGATGGGCTATTCCATCTGTCACCTCTCTTGGGGGGACCTTAATTTGACACAAATGCTAGGGGGATATCTAGAATGAAAGGAGCAATCTTAAATATCATGGCTGCCCTCACCTCAGACCTGGGACCTGCCCATGGGGCCTTCATCCTGCTCCTCAGAGATATCCTAACCAGACCAAGTCAAACAGATGGTCCCAGCTGATGTTTGCCACCTTCACCAGCTTTAACTAAGTCTTGAACAACACAGAAATGTGGGACTATCATTCCTTCTGTCACTCCATGCCTCATGTTTTCTTTTCCACTCCCAACTTGTGTCATTATTTTTCTACAAAGGACAGTTGGTCTTATCTGGCCAAGAACATCCCTTCTTCAACACAGCTATGAGCCGGTAACCAGGAAAGCAACTGAAACCTACATCTGAAGCAGCCTGACACCTTTACAAGTTTGCCAAGTCTTGGAGTCTCTGACAAGACCATGTGTTGTTGATCCAGTCTTTCTCCAGGATCAAGGCTACAAGAGTGAGCATCAGAAACAGAGACTGCCTTCTCTAGCTTTGCAGCACATATTGCTTGATAAAAGCATGACAGTTGCCATAAAACAGCTGACATGGTGTACATCTCCCCTCTCAATAACCTAGCAGAAGGCAGAGCAGGATAGCACCTTAGAGACAAGCTGGTTCAAAAAGGCGTAAGCTTCTGTAGTCAAGAAGTTTGCCTATGAAAGCTTATGCCTTTCTGAATCAGTTAGCCTCTAAGGTAGTACCCTGGCCTATCTTCTGCGTGACTTCAGGCTAACATGACTCACTACCTCACTCAATAATCTGTTTATGTGTCAATGCTCTCTCTCTTTCTGTGGTCCCATTAGTTTCAGTGGCATTTTTGCCTAAGTAACCTATAACAATATGCAGTTATATTGCAAAGGGATGTACTTTAGCACTCACAAATTACACTGGTGATAGGCAGTGTTTTGCAGGTGATACAGGAGAATGATGTAGAATCTTTTGGCAGACAAGGTTATTTGTGGAAATGTGATATCTTTTATTAGACCAACTAAATAGTTGGAAAAATTGTTCTTTGCAAGCTTTTGGGTACACACACCCTTCTGCTCGACTCTCCCTCTGCCTGAAGAAGGGTGTTTGTACCCAAAAGCTTGCAAACATTTTTTCCAACTGTTTAGTTTGTCTAATCCCAAAGAACCTCATGTATCTATATCCTTAGACCAACACAGCTAAAACCAACACTCCTGAAACATAGACTCTTTCGGACATTTGGATCAGGCTCAGTGAGGGCTTCAGTTTATCTTGTATAAAAGATTGGGAGGGAGGGTGAACCTCAATGGAGAATTTGAGCAAAATATTTTATTGTTATATATAATATATATTTTAAAGGCTTTTCTGGACTGAAACTGGTTGCATGTAGCTTGCAGTCCTGTTTGTATGGCGCAGATACACTAATGATTAATGATGTGCCAAATGGTTCAGAGAAATTCAATTCAAACCCAGGGATATTTGTCAGTCCCCAAGGAATGAGAGCATTTTTAAACCTGACCTGCTAATTACCCATGAAAAGATTCAGGTACTAGCACATGCTTGACCTTAATCTCATTGCAGGTAGCAGGTCTGATTTCAAAGTGTTTCTTTTATTTATTTATTTCATTATTCCTGCTTGAAAACTTGAAGGCCAGAGTGCAAGATCACTTTCCCTTCTTCGGTAGTTTCCTAAATTTTCCAGATGATATTTTGCATGATGATGTGTCAGTCCATGTTGTATCAATCACATTACAGTATGTCACTTAGTGTAACATAATGCAATATGATTGACACAATCTGAGATGACTTGTCACAACATAGCACATCAACCGGGACATTTGTATGTTTTGGGCTGGTTGTTAATTTTTTTTTTTAATATGCTGCTGTGTTTCACTAAACAACACATTCTGGGGGGAGGAGGGAAGGGAGGCCTCCCTCCTTCAAAGTTTTTACAGTGCTTCTCATTATGGTGATCAATTGACATCTGTTAAATATGTCTGAACTTTCAACAGCTCTTCCTTTAGGCTACCCCTCACAAAAGGTTCTTCTAAAGTTTATTACAAACTTCTGTTTACCATTTAGACCTCATTGTCATGTACAAAATGCTCTGCACCCAAAAACAGCCTTATTATGAGGGAGTACTATAATAGAAAAATTCAATGGCCTTTTGTCACCTGACTGTATTTGGTGCCAAACAAGCTCGACAGATATTTGGCCCCCAGCAATTTATTTAGAGTAACTCCACCAACTATCTCCTAAAGCCAGTGTAATATCACTCTAATATTAATCTACTTATCACTGTGATTACTGTATTACAGAGAATTGTACATCAGGCTATCATCGCCCATCCCCTGTCATTATGATGATTCACAAGGACGGGTTACTGCACCTATAATCCGCTGCTTTAGAGACCCTTCCTTCCAGGAGAAGTGGGAAATGTTCAACACAATGCTACATTCCTAGCAAGGATCAGGCACCAATTCGAGCCCAGGGAGGAAAAGGTGGTAGCAGCTTTAATTTCTATTAGAAAAAAAATAGTTTCTTAATGTAATAATAGAGGATGAACCTATTGTGGAATCTCTTAATGACAAGAAGAGAAAGAGTCACTGCACTGGGCATTAGAAAACTAGGTTTAAGTTTCTTGCTCCTTTATTTAGCGAGTAGCTTGTGGCAGACACTTATCCTACCTTGTCTCAGCTCCCCATTTGCAAACTAGGGCTTTTGAGTCTTTTGAGGGTCTTTTAGGGATCAAAACAATTAAGTTGGTTTTGAAGCTTTAGCATAGCAAGCTATCTAAATACCTGAGGATAGAATGCTAACCTTAGTATACCACTGCCCCCTTTTTCTGTGCCCCTTACATGCACATGGAGAGGTGTACTATCAGCTCAGGGCTGTACTCTCTGGTGCTACAGCAAGAGGGGTGCTGTATGAGATTCAGTCTCTCCAATACAAAGACTACAGATTCTACAAACAGGTGATGGATGACACATAGTATATCCTAAATGAAAGAGCCTGACAGGAGGCTTGAGGGAAGGAGGAAGCACAGCTACTTGTATATCTGTCATCTCAAACCACAGATGAGCAGTAATGTCAGGTCAGAAATACAGTATCCTCCATTTATCATCAGTTTTCATGCGGTGGGGCAGGGAGTGTGTGGGATGCTGGAACAAGGAGTAGGCATGTACAGCAGGTAAGGACAAGTTTGTGAAAACTACAGTGCTTCAGACAACAAATGCCCAACTGCAGCTCCTCGAATTTTCTAGCAAAAGGTTTGGATGAAAAGGAGCTTAAAAAGAAGTGGGTAATAGGGTAGAGATGGTTTAGCTGGTGAGCAGAGAGTAAGAAACTTGAGTAAGGGGAAAAGAGGGAGGACAGGAAAAACAGGTAAGAAAAAGAGAAAGGACAGCAGAACAAAACAGACAGAGGGAGAAGAGGTACCTGAGAAGAAACTGTAGAGGCACGTATGCACATGTGTGTAAGGCTGGCCTGTAAGACTAGAGATGACCACATGTGTGTGTGCATGCACACAAATGTATACAGCTGTTATGCAGAGCTAGTTGGACTTGAGGATGTCCTTGAAGTGCTTCCTCTGCCCTCCTCTTGAGTATACACCTTGACTGAGCTGGGAGAATAAAACTTGCTTCGGGAGTCAGGCATCTGGATGACATGGCCAGCCCAGCAAAGTTATTGTCTGATGATCATCGCCTCGATGCTCGTGGAATTTGCTTGTGAGAGGACACTAACATTGGTGCATCTGTCTTCCCACTGGATTTGAAAGATCTGCAGGCAGTGTTGATGGTACTTCTCCAGTGACTTGAGGTGTCTCCCATATATTGTCCACATCTCAGCTTGATACAGTAAGGTAGGGACCATGACTGCTTGATAAACCATGAGCGTGGTTTCAAATATGATGTTGTGATCTCAAACATTCATTTCCTCAGGCACCTGAAGGCTGCACGTGTACATCTGAGGAAATGTTGGATTTCTTTGCTGATGTCAGCTTTTTGCAAGAGATGGCTTCTGAGGCACAGGAAACACTCAGCGTTCTCTGGAGTCTCACTGTAAATCTGAATTACTGGAGCTGGGGACAGCTCATTAAGAGCTTGTTGATGGAGGACCTTAGTCTTCTAAATATTAAGCATCAGTCCCATTTGCTTGTATGCCGCAGTAAAGACGTCATCAATTGCCTGAAGATCTGCTTCTGAGTGAGCACAGACTACTAACGCATTACCTTTAAACTGCTGTTTTCCTTGGTGGTCCTGTCAATGCATTCTAGTCTTTGATGACATTGCAACATTTATGAGTAGACCTTTGTGAATAGCTAATCTGTTGGTACAGCTGCCAAGCTGAAAAATCGGAAAATATCTATCGACATATCTAGGTATTGTGGAAAGGGGAAACTGAAAGATTTACATTGGCACCACATAAAGCAATTTACCTCATGCAAAAAGAAGGAAAGAGAAAGAGAGAATGACTCCCTAGCCTGATGATTTCAACATTGTCTGGGAAGTAGAACACTTGAGCTCCAGCCCCCTGTTCCAGTGAATATTTATACAAAGTGCAGCAGTGCCAATAGGAGAGATTGTGTACAACCCACCCTGGGAATATCCTCTAACTCAAGGCTTTCCAACTTCTGTGTAGCCAAAAGCCACAGGCCCAGCCACATGCTGTGTGGGTTACATATAACTATATGTCTTACATGCTGCACTATGCTGACCCCCACCCCCGTATGGGCTACACTCTGCTGCATAGCAGGTGACCCCCATTGTGCTGCATGGGATCCCCAAGTTTCCCCAGAATCCCTAACTGTAGGATCCCTCAGCCATGTGGGGTAACTAAGCCTCTCCACCCCATCTCAGGAGCAGGAAGTGGAAACTAGAGAAGGGGACTCTGCCAACAAAAGCAGAAGATAGAGGGAAAAGCACCTGAACTGGGGACCCAGCCACAACTAAACCCCTTGGGGGGCCTCATGAGGCTTGCAGGCCACCATTTGGACACCCCTACCCTAGCCTAATGATTTAAGCTTTGGACTAACAGATAGAGGTTCAAAATCCCTCTGGAAGTGTCAGGACTTGAACCTGAGTCTCTCTCACTCTGGGTAAGTGCTCTCAGTAAGCCCAGAGTATTGAATAAAAGCGATTTGCCACTTTCTCCTCTTCCAGCCTGGGAGATTTAGCTGTCCCTAAAATGTCCATGTGAAACTGTTCAAGTCAAATTCATCACCAGTTTTAGAATACCCAAAAGTATACTTTTTGGCAAATTTATCATTTAGAGAGGGAAAATGTGGTCAGCTGTATTCATGATGTCAATTCTTTTCTGAAACTTAGGCCCCATGTACAAGTTAAACATAGGACAGGATTAACCAGTTAATTGTCTTAAATTGTGACCCAGTCATACGTTCAATCAATTAATGGTGTGATAAAACAAGGAATAAGCCACAAAATCATTCCACAAAGAACATGTAGTAACTGTGTGACTCTTGAACATGTGGCCAGCTGCCAGTCTTGAACATGTAGCCAGGAGCCCCATCAGCTGATGAGGTTCCCAGTTACAGGGGTGGACAATGCACTGCCACAGCTGTGATCCTGGGCTCCCCCTGCATTGGCAATACAGCATGATTGGATCTGATGCTGGTATAGCTCCACAGAAGTCTGTAATTTATGCCAGTTGAAGAGATGACCTTGTCTGTTTGCTTCCACTAGTACTTAGCAGCTGTTAAAGAGGTACACTCACATTTTGGGGATAGGTTACAAGTTTGTTTTTTTGTAAAGCAGACCATTTTAAAATGTATTTTTCTCTTTCTGTCTCTTCTGGCCCCAGAGAATAATCTATATAGGGTAAACTGATGTTACACTTAGACCATACTAAAGGCACTTAAAATGCAAGTGTCTGAATATTAAAGCTTGTTAACTCATGCTAAGTGCCTTCTGCATCTCAAAGTTATACCACTTCAGGTGTAATTCTGGGCTTGCTGCCTAGCTCATGTTAAGATAACTTCAGTCTGCTCCATTGAGACAACAGGAGCAATTTAGAGAACTCCAGAATCCTAGGATGCACCACTCCCAGCCCCTGCCCCACTCCCCTGAGCACTTATAGAGCCCAGGTGTCCTGGTTCCTAGCCCTGCACCTGCTCACCATCCCTTTAGTGGCAAATCAGAGCTGTGCAGGTGAGAAACAGTATTAACCCATAACATGCAACGGATTACAGCACATTTTAATACTAACATCGCTTAACAGTCTACAGGTTTCATAGTATCATAGTGCTTAGGGTTGGAACGGACCTAAACAGGTCATCAGGTCCGACCCCCTGCCCCAGACAGGAATGGGTGCTGCAGTCATATCACCCCAGCCAAATATCTGTCCAGCCTCCCCTTGAAGACCCCTAAGATAGGAGAGAGCATCACCTCCCTTGGGAGCCCATTCCAGAACCTGGCAGCCCTAACTGTAAAGTAATGTCTCCTGATGCCCAGCCTGAACCTCCTCTCTAACAATTTCTGGCCGTTATTCCTAGTAACCCTGGGTGGTGCCTGGGGGAACAGAGCCTCCCCCAGTTCTTGCTGGTCCCCCCTGGTGAGTTTGTAAATGGCCACCAGATCCCCTCTCAGCCTTCTCTTGTGGAGGCTGAACAGGTTCAGGCCCTTTAGCCTCTCCTCATAGGCCCTGCCCTGCTGACCCCTGATCATGTGGGTGGCCCTCTTTATATGTGTATGCTTGTGTGTGTTTTAATACTACCCTGTAAGTCTGGCATGCATAATTAGTAAACATTTTGCCAAAAAGGCATTAGACATAGCTTCCTCATTTCTTTATAGTTTGATGAAAAATGGAAAAACAAATGTTTAGCCTCAGGGATTTATTAAAGGCCCAAGCCCTGATCTTCCTCTCAGTGAAATTCATGGGGAGTTTTTCTAGTCACTTCAATGGCAGCAGAATCTGGTACACAAACATAAAATTTGCATACAAAAATTGCACTGAAAAATGTGTTAGCAGACAAATTTATTGGAGTGATCAAAGGAATTCTGAACAATTGTTGGTGACATACATTCCTCTGTTGAAGCTGAAACTTTTCACAAAAATATATTAGTTTTGATGAATTTTTAACTGGAAAATTCCTGTCACAGGCAGAGGTAACATGCTCCATAGATTTTATTTATGGTCTAAAAAGAAATTAAAACAAATTTCTAAACCTTAAAAGGGTTGTGAAAGTTGTCTGGCTGTCTTTGGGCGCAGACAGAAGTGACTATTTTTGCCTGATCTGGCCATAGAAAGCAGTTCATAGCTGTGATTAAACAAAAGTGCATGGCTGCAGACAGCTTTAAAAATGGCCAGTCTAGTGAAAATCTGACCCTTCGTTGCATAAAGTATCAGATAAAGACATATCAAAATGTAGCATCTTCTGTAACTTGTGTGTGCGGAGCTCTGAGCCTGTTCCTGTTTTCAGAATGGGAGCGGGGAAAGGGAGCAGAGGGAGTTCAGTCTGGGGTTTTTTCAGCACTCCCTTTGGAGGGTGGGGTGGGTGTATTGGAGCCTCCCTGAGGTGGGAGGCTCCAATACCCTTTAACACTGGTTGGGGAGCCCCAAGAATGAGCTCCCTCCACTGCCTTTCCCCTCTCCCAAGCTGAAAAAAGTAAGCACTGGCACAGAGCTATGGCCATTGCTATAGGAAACTGGCTGCAGGCTCTCAGCCTGTATGTAGCTGGATTCCCCTCCCCCCAGGACCAACAGTGAACTTCTGTTTGGTCTGGGGTAAAGTTGTAAGTCAGAATGCTTAGCAGAAAATGTTCTGAGTTACAGCTGGGAGCTGCACTTCTGTCTGAACCCTTTAAGGCTAAAAAGCCACCACTGACCTATTCTGCCGGTGACAGCTACTACACCACTTAAAGTACATAACTTAAAACTGACCGCTGTTATAAATCCATACCTACTGCATAGACATCACTCAAATTGTCAATAGTATACTGTATGCAATAGGGAGGGTTTCCCTTTTTAAATTAAATTATTTTTCTGCTAAAAATAAAAAGACCATTGTTAACAATTTTAAAAAAGCATCTAAGCATAGAACTTATCTTACATGCAAAGTATTTGCAACTATGTGAGCAATATTCACTTAATAAAAGTCTATTGAAAAGAAAAGGAAAAGGAAAGTAGCTGTTTAGTGGAAAGATGGGTGGAAGAGGACCAAAATGTAACATGCCATGTAGTGCTTAGTCTTCTTTATAATGGTATTTTAAGAATCTTAGAAGTGTACAAGAGTTGACACAATGGACCTTGAAGGTCTAGCATAGGAATAAATGTTTGCATGATTTTAAATATATATTTTTTTTTCTCCTTCATTTTCTTCTTTTTTGCTAGAGTTGCAGTGAACTTTGTCTTAATAGGGTCCTCAAGGGAACTTCCAAGAGTCCTGGAGATATCACCCACAGAGAGCTGTCTCCTTATTTCCCACTGCTGCCTGACCACTTGAATTTTCCATCATGCTCTCTGGGCCCTCTCCAACCTCTCTCAAGAATTCTTCAGTCCCCGGGCACCCTAATTTATGACCTTTCAAGTATTGCCGCAGCTGTCTTTGGAGTTCAGCTCTCATGCTTAACCAGGCCAGGGCTAGAGTCCATGCAGTGATGATGACTCATCAGCTATATTATATCAAGGTGACAAAAATTAACATAGTGTGCTACAACCAGGTATCTGTTTAGGAATAATATGGAAACACTATGCATCCTACACCCACAAAACAAAACAAAAAGAAAATAGAAGCAAAGTAGTGTTACACCTGTGGACAAAAACCAAGACTATAACATGAAAAAAGTCAAGTATATTTTAAAATTTGACTGAAAAAGTAAACCTGACATTTTTCTGTTCACTGAATCTGGACTTTTTCAGGCCATTAGAGAAAACATGCTCTTTAGGCACATACTGTCCTTCACTGCACTGTTAGATGCAGGGGAGAATAAATGCAGGAACCAACTGATCAAAACTCCTAGGTTGGGACATGGAAGAAGAAATTCCTCAGATAAACTTATCTGGGGCTCTGAAGGCCTAATGAGGATGTTATGGACACATGAACAGGTAGGCAATGCAGAGCACGGAACACCAGATCATGGAGCCCGACTGAGTCACCTTTAGGAGAACTGTTGCCACACTTTATGCTAACCAAAGATTTGTGAGCCTTTTGCAAGATCAACCCAAAGTGTAATACGTTCCAGCAAGCTAGGCTATGGTTACAGAGATATGGGTTACTGTGTTGAAATCAGCATTGCAGGGAGGCCGTCTCTGCTTCCAGGCCTACCACCAATGAAAAAGGCAGTTGGTCAGATGAAGTCATTACTCCTAAAGGCTAGTAGTTGTGCAAACAAAGTGCCTCCTTGGAGCATACTACTTATATGAGTAACTCCTTATCAGTGAGAGTAAGGAGTTCACAATCGGGCCCACTGTGAGTGATGATGAGATGTCACAACTGCCAATCATTATTATTGAAAATATGGTAGCAGCTGAACTAAAAGCAATGAGTGAAGACATGTTACTGTTTCTGTGTGGCTGTTCAGAGGGACGAAGGTGTTATTTCAGTCTCAATTTCTACTCAACAAAAGAACACATTGTAAAATCTCTCTGCAAGGCTGGCCAAAATCACCTTAGCAGAAAGGCTCAGGACAGTCTAAATGCAGTCTAACAGAACAACTTTATCCCTCCTGCTAGTACAAACAAGAGAGCTGAGACACCAGAAATGGTAAGGCATTGCTACTAACTGCTTTGCAATCCCCTACCATCAGTCTTTCACCTTTCACAAATTCTCTGTATAGGTGGGAAAAAATGAAGCAGTATGGGAGAGGTTAGAAAACAAGACAATACTGACACCAGAGTAAAACACTATGGGTCAGGATCAGAGCTTACTACTAATGCAATAATAAGATTGTGCTTACAGAACTGTGTTTTAAGTGCTGCGCTCAGCTATTCTTGTAGAATGTCTGCTAAGCAGGAAGATGTTGTCTCTCTCATTTCCCCCAGTCATCTATAGATTTATTATTCCTGATTTTCTTATTTCAGTTTTCCATGAAGCCTTTTGGAGAAGATGAGAACACGGGAATGAGCAACAACTTCCAGAAAACACTGATTCTCATAGAAAAGCCAGAAGGCCAGCAGTAACAAAAGCAATAGATGTCATTGACGGTTTGGTTTTTTTAAAATCTCAGACCTGTATTATGAAGAAAGATAAAACACAATCCATTCTATTTTGCAATTAATCCTGAAGGTTAATTTTGTTGCAAGCACATAGTAAACAAAGGGGATATTTATTTCAGAGCGCAGGCACTCACAATGGTTGGAATCCGAAGGGAAGGGCCGTTTGTGTTGAGGATTAAGAAGAGGCTGTGAGACCTGCAGAATCCAGTGCTGACAGATTTGCTTATTAAAAAGTGTAGCCTTGTGGAAGGCCTGCCATTGATGGCTCTGACACGGCAGGACTTCAGAAAGAAAGGGCACAATTGGAAGACTGTGCTATAGCAGGGACAGTGAGGCAAAGGGGCAGTTCTAATTTGTCAAAGTTGTATCTAATTCCACAGAACAAAGTTAGCAAAGAGAGATGAGCAGAATCCACAAATTATTGCTCATTCACCAAGCCCTGATGGAGCGATAGGCCAGCACACAACTCAGGCTTTGTAGGGTAACCCGAGCTCTCCCAATCAACTTTGGATAATTCTGCCTTGTGGGCATAACAGTTTTCCTTGTTTCTTCTTTAATAGGATTATTCCTCACAATATTAAAAAGATAACATCAGTGTCTTTCAGTGTTCCTATAAACTATTTCTAGAGATATGAATGGATGTTTCAGGTGGTTTTCTTAGTTGTTCTGATAGACCTTAACTTTTCATAAGTTACAGAAGAAAAGAATTCTATTCAATCCTAGCATTTATTCTAGAAATAAGCCAAAAACCCAGCATCCCTTGTACAGAGACAGGATAGCTGAAATTGACAGCAGCGAACAAAAATACTGTCTTATTTCAATGCCCTAAAATGATTAAGGGATAACTTCTCCACTGAATTAACTCCACTGACTTACACCAGAAAATCTTGCCCAATGGTCTGATCCAACTTTACTGAAATCTATAGGAGTCTTTCTATTGCTTGCAATGAGTATTGAATTGGTTCATCCAATGGGTAATTCTCAGATGATAAAACTATTTAATGTATGTGAAGAATCCTTTTCAAAAACGGAATTGAGAGACAAACTACACCCACTCTCAGCTGAATGATATTTTCAGGAGGCAAAGGATAGGAAGGGAAAATATATGCCTTACTTTGTCCCCTTCAGAAAAGACCTTGTGATAAAAAGAAGCATAGTTTGATATCATAAGATGGAAATGAATATACAACAAACCAGTTTCTGCTTTCACTCTACATTAATTTCATTTCAGTGGCAGTCAGTGAGGCTTTAATTTGGGACCCAGTTCAGCAAAATGTATACTCTGAAGTCAGGGGAGTGACATTCATCTGGTCCCACAGGCCAGAATAGTTGTATGGGACCAGTCTACAGTCTGGGTGGATGTGATCAACTATGGTGCTGCTGAGGCTACCAAGCATCCAGGCCAAAGCAGCAGTGCTGGAGCCTCAGCAGCATAATGGGAAGAGGTCCAGCACCATGACCATAGCCAAGTGCCAGCAATACTGGGCTTCTTCCCACAGTGCTGTGGGGCTCCAGCACTGTGCATCTCACCCAGGCACTTGGCTGATGCTGCAGGAATATCTTCCATTAAGGCTTTGGGCTGGATGATCCAGCTCTGTGGGGCATGTCTGGCCCATGGACTCTGTGTTGGACACCCCTGCCCCAAGCACATAAATCAATGGGACCTAACTGCATAGTTAAAATTAAACACACTTGTAAGTGCTCTGCTGACCTAAGGCCTAATAATGAAGATACATAAGTATCTCAAAGTTACCCAAGACACACAAAACTAGTGGCCACTTCTGAGAATTTCAGCCTATAGATTTTGTTGTTAGCATATGCTTCCATCAAAAGTTGACCTCAGTATAAGTGCTAGAGAATGACATTTGCTTGTCTATCTGCCTTTGGAAGATCTGTTAGGCATATCTTCAGTTTTCAGGGATATATTGCTTAGATGAACTGATCAAGTAGCTTACTTCACTACATTTGACAAACGACATTCTGAGATATTCATCACAGTTTAGATTTGCCCAGACATGGGTCTCATACCTGATTGATTAAACACAGGTCTGCTGATACAAAGCAGCTACTTTGAGAGAAGCAGAGTAAGTTTGGTCTGGAAATATGTTTTTGATACCAAAACCATTTAAAGGTTTTCAGCTGTCACACAAGGCCAGGCATTCTGCCTACAGGAAAAAAAAACAAGGACCAGACTCCTAGAATGTCATTCCCATAAGGATAACACAACAGCAGTTGCCGAGGCTACAAGTCTACTTTGATGGTGCCTACGTTTGTGAGAACTACTCATGACGTTGGGATGTTTCAATATTTGCTTGTCTATCTGAAGACATATTAGGAAGACCTAATTTTCAAGAAGTGCTGTGTAGCTATGTTTGGAGAATCAGGCCTATTTAAAGGAACATAAATTATGTGATGGATGAGCCCAGTTACTTTTCAGTGTAAGCCTGAGGGTCTAGGAGAGATCAAGAACACATTCCCAAAGTCCTCGGTCCCATTAAACAGCAGATACAGGTAACCCAGTTCATTCTGTCTCTACAACAGGCCCTACAACCCAGTTCATTCTGTCTCTACAACACAGTGCTTAGCTAGTTAGCAAGTCTGTCTGACTTTTCCAGTATATCTCTAGACAAGCTTCCATCCCTTTAAACATGGCAACATCCTCTGCCCTGCCTCTCATCAATGCCAATGAACAACCAATCTGTCATGGAAATGGCTTTCTCTAAATTAGCTGGAGTAGCTGAGCAAATGAGGCACTAAATCCTCTCTCATAGATGCTTGGATAGTAAAGCCACGTAAGGCCATTTTGATCGTGCCCCTGACCTCCACTAGTTAATAAGCCTTCTACTATTAGAAATCTCTTCCCTATATATGTACCCATAGACTTCTCTTTGATGAAACTCTTGCATTCTATTCATCCCCTGCAAAACAACAATGGCAGCTGCTTCAAGTGACGCTGCTGTGTCTGTGTGCCATTGCTTCTGAATGATGGAAGAGCACGAGGAAAAATCAGAGGAAAACCCCTGTCAGTGGAAAACTAGTTAGCAACTGGTCAGAAGATTCGGGATAAAATAGGAGCATATGGGTGTTTTTCTATCTGTTCTCTTTGCCATTTCCACCATCATCTCACCCCTAAAATATGACTAAGAAAACAGCCCTAAAAAAAATGTTCCAGCTCCATTTCATAATATGGCACATTTGGGTTTTCCGTCATGTCACAGCAGAATGTCTCCACTAGATATGGCACACCAGATTCTTTACTGAGTGTAAATCAGCCTAACACCAATTATATCAATGGAACTCAGAGGTTTGAGGTCTGATGAAGATACATTGCTATGTATTTCTGAATTTACTTCACATGTTGCCACATCATGTCTGGTGCAACCTGGCACTGGGTTTTGCATACCAGCCTTTTTGAAAATTAATTTGGAGGTAAACTAAGAATAATGCGTCTTTTGAGCCTGATCCACCAGCTACAGTCTAAATGTAAATATCCAGATGTTTGCTGCTGTACTTATCCATTTGGGAGTGGCTAGTGTATTTGGTTTCCTCCGACAGAGAATGGCCAATATTTTTTACCACTTACAGATGCAGACAGGTGGCAACTACTTGGCTATACATATTGGGTTACTTCTAAATAACCCTTCCTGATGGGCCTATACCATTTGGGTCCCATCTACACTAAGAATGGAGTAATAATTGAAAACATGCTTAATACCAAAGAGTTCAAACATTACCTGTTGAATCCTTACACAGTTTTGGGCAAAAGGAGGTCAAGCAGGGCAAGAAGAGTGTTCCAGACTATCCTTACTGTGCAGGAAGGAACCAGTTAAACTATGTAAGGACATTCTTAAAAATGGAGTTTTATTTAAACCATGTTTCCACAGAACTTTCAAAAACTACTCTGGTCTTACCATATATGAGGCGTCAGTGGTCATGAAGGAGCTAAATTTATTTAAGGAAGAGAAGAAAACAAAGGGGTAAGAGTTTGAGGGGTTTGGCTTGGCTTTTAATGGGGACTTGGACCATCTCTCCAGACGGAACATGGTCCAGCCTGAACATGTGAGGTTTGCCCAGATTTGTCTGCAATTAAATAAAGCAAACTTGCTTTGAAATTTCACCCAATGGCTTGGGGTGCTCAGTCTGATGAGTCCAGTCTCTCCCTGCATCTTCTACTGAACACCTTGCTAGTGCATCTTACTCCAGAAGCACAATCACATGAGGCCGAGATGTGATCAGATTGTTTTTAATGGATTCCTGTCACATTAAAAATCTTATTTTCACTAAAAACAGTTTCATCTCTCTCTCTCTAATATGTTAAATTACTAAACCTGAATGCATTTCTAAAATCTAATTCATATCAACTATATGTTGTTTGTTCATTGCATTTTTCCAGTTTAGATAATGAAAAGAGACTATTTTCACTGTTTTGTTCACATGCAGTATTTGATCCATTTCATTTCCAGGTTTTCAGCTACTAGCACAATATAACAATGTTCACCTTCCAAGTAGCTCAGGAAGTTGTTTTGATGTTCTTTTCTGTTTTATTTTGTTTGGCTGTTGTTTTTAATTGCTCACATTGAAACATTTTAATGAAAAGTTTTGATTTAAAATTTTTTTTATTGACTTAAAGTTTTCCAAAACTTTATTTTCACAACAGCTAAGTTTGGAGATAAATTTTACCTGGTATGTTCTTTTAGGATTTTAGTGATTTCAAAAGAATATCTTAAGCATATGAACGTTTGCGTGCTTATTTGAAAAGATACAGCTGTGACTGTTCTGTGAGCTTTCTGGGCTGAGAGAGTTAGTGCCCCACTTGCCACTGTATATCATTCAAAGAGCTTTGTTGTTCTGTTAGCCCACCTCTGTTGTGGAAGGAACGTAGAAGAAGAGGGGATTTCTGAAGCAGCAATAGCCAAAGCCATTCAGGAAAGAAACCTTGAACTTGACCCTATATCTACCATTTCTCGTGGGCAATTTACTGGCAGCATACAGTCAACGTGGTGATAGTGGTCTACATTTCTAAGAAGGCAAGATGGTGAATTATATACCTGACTGTTTCAGGCAGGTGTCATATTATGATAACTACCTACCTGTCTTCCTGCTCTCTTTCTTTTCTCCCATTCACAGGTGCCTCAAAGAGAAAACGACAACAAATCACGAAAAGCATTTTTCACTGCTTTTTCTTGAGACCTGTTTCAGGAGTCAGAAAAAAATATAAAAAAAGGAAAGTGAGGAAGTTTTTTAAAATGAGTAGAAATACTTACAATAAATACATACAAACATACCAACTCTTAATAGCATTGGGAAGAGTTCCAGGGGTCCCTACTCAGTGTTTCAAAAACAGTATGGGGGCTTTAGGCTCTAATCCTGCAAGCCTTTATATAATTAAAGAATTTTTTTTGGAAAAATCTTGTTGGTCTAAAAAAAGGTATCATCTCTACTATGAGTCCTGATAGCCTTTATGTATAACTTTATTCTTGAGAATAATGTTATTGAAGTCAATGGACTCTTCTTGAAAGGTCTGAGGGTAGAGAAGATGTGTATGTCCTGTAAGGCACCAAATACACCCTTAGATACTATGAAACAAATTAAGAATAATAATGAACGAATTCCTATTAATGGAATTACAAATTTCATCCCTTAAAAGATACAAGACTAAAAACAAAATCCCTTTTTTACATATAAAGCCACATGGGGCCACAGGGGGAGAGAGGGGAAAGAGGGGTGATGGAAGACAGGGAGAAAAGAAGGTTTCCATATTATCAGGTGAAATATAGAAAAGTATTCTTTTAACTCTGTCCTTTTTTAAAAGGAAAATAAGACATTCTGTAATTTCTTGAAGGCTCAGTAGCACCAGAAAACAGGGGCTGAGATATAAAAAGACACATGTAGAAAGCAGTAGTATAATGGTGATTTCCTTATCATTTGAAAATGTTTTTTTAGGGGACTTAAAGAGCCCAGGGAGTCCTTTTAAAGATTTTATACAAAGACAATGATCATTTTTTTTTAGTATTGTGATGAAGCTATTGCTTTTGCTGGAATTCTTTTATATGTAGTATGTAGTAGCCAGTCAAACTTTATTTATTTCTCAAGACAACTGTCTTGGGAGATACAGACTCTCTAGAGTGCCTAAAATGAGGCAGAAAGGTCACATGGTAACTATGGAGGCTTTAACATGATTTGTAGTAATTTCTTGATTTAAAGAGAATTTTGACTTTATGAGCCAGCTCTGGGTTTTTTACACACTAAACCAAGTCATTTCAATGGAGAATGAACTTTATTATGATCCCTTTTATTTAATGTCTGTCAAACATAATTGTCTTCTATGTTTTCTGATGAGGGTAGGTCCGATTATAACCTCAATAATTAACAAATGATAAAACTATCATTGAGATGGGAACTAGTCCTGTAAGCTTACTCATCTAAATAACCCTTACTCAGCAGTTAGCTGCTATGGTAAAAGGGCCACTGAAAACCCTGAGACAGGAGGGACATTGAATTGGCTTCACAAAGGTTACTCACCTGGGTAAGAATTACTTGAAGAGGTTTGTCGAGGCTTCAATTTGTGAACAAGATTGTAACCCGTTATTGACAGTTAAATATTTCATGTCCATACACAACCTGGTTACTGTTCAGAAACTGACAAGTAACCGTGTTTTACCCACTGGGTGAAATGAACTAGCTTGTAATGGTTCCGCAGACTGATTTTTTTTTTTGGCGGCTGCTACCTTGAAGTCCAGAATCTAAACTTCAGCCCAAAAGAGCATTAAGGGCCCAAATCTGTACTATCTCAGGCACCTAAGTGTGATCCTATTCCACTCAGTGTAAGTCCCTGAAAAACTGTTAAAGTGAAAAGTGAGGGGGTTTGCCTCCTGCTTCCTTAGCCTTAGTCCTAAGGCTAAAATGGCATGTTACAAAAGAGATTTAAGACCGTGAAATAGGATCACACCTAATAAGCAAAGCAGAATCTGGCCCTAAATATTCAGCTTCTGTGATGCAAAGTTTGTGAATACATGTGCCTCACTTTGCAGACAGCATGAAACTATAGCTCTGTGAGATGTGAATCATCCACATAGTGAGAGCTGTACGGGCTCTTTGGGTGGGGAAGAGGGTAGCTCTGAAATATCATCATTGCAATTAATTGTCAACAATCTCTTTGCTGATCAAGGCAAACAAGTAAGAAAAGGGATGTTAATATTATTAAGATCTTCATGACCTACTGTCAGTGGACTACCATTTTGGTTTCAGGAGAAGGCAGGATGTTGTTTGTGGACAGAATAGGCATGCCTCCATGTGCATTTCCCTGGGGACAACATATTTGTGCCGCTGTGAGTTCTTGGGGAACGCACCTGCACGCACACTCTGGCACACCACAAATTGCCCTGGGCGGGGTAGGGGAGGCTGGGACATGCGCCTGGGCTGGCCCAGCAGTCTTACCTGGGGGTGCGGGGGGCTCCCAGGACTGCAGTGGTGGCAATCCAGGGGCGTGGAGCCTGGCTGGCAGCTGGAGCAAGGCTCTGGTCAGCCAGGCTCTGGTTTGGGGCAGTGCATGCTGCTGCCATGTGAGCCATGCCACTTTTTTGCCTCATTTTTTTTTAGATACTGGGAGTTCCTGGTATCTAACTTTGCCACCATGCTGCAAGTATGCAGTGTGGCAACCTAATTCACGTGTGCTGTGTGCATTTTTCAGCACCTCAGAAGCCTTTGAGGTGCCACAAAGTGCATGTTCCCACGCGTAGGGATGCAGCCAATTTGTCCTCACTTCACCCTCTCACTTTCCTTCAGCAGGCACAATCCTGTCTCAGTCCACCCAGGTTATAATCATCCAAGCTTTTGTCACATGGAGGTCAAGATTTTCAGTACTCTGTATCCCAGTCTACATGCTTTACCCACTGAAATCAGTGCAAAGTTAAGCAACTTGTTGAATAAATGGTATTTTTACATGAGTGCGTTATACCTATACTCCATTATCTGCACTGTCTACCAAGCATTTTTCAGGTCATATTCAAGGTGCTGATTCTGAACTCTAAATGGTGTGGGTCCTGTCAGGCAAAGACCCCTTCTCCTTTGTTATCCCAGCAGCTGAAACTATCTAAGGCAATAGGCACCTTTAAATAACTGGCAAGACATTTTCACTCATGCATCTGGAGTCCTGGGACTTGGTTCCCAACTTGTCTTATTAGAATCCAGGTTTGATGGCCTTCAGGGCCAGGCTGCAAAATGTAAGAAAGGCAGAAGGAGGGTGGGGGGAGCAAGACAATGATATGAGGCTGTGTGGGGAAAGGTTTTGAGAAGAAGGTTATTAAAAAGACTTTAAATGATGGTCATGAGGGAACTGATGTTGATATAGGAATGGTCTTCATTTTTAAGAGCTGTTTAAGGTGTAAGTTATATTATTATTAGTATATGAGAAACAGGATGGGTTTTTGGTTATGACACTGTGGAGAGATTTTCAAAGGCTCAGATGGCAGTAAGTCAGTTAACTGCTGAACTCTGGCTCAAAAGACCTCCGTTTAATTCACAGTACTGCTATGGATTTTCTTTGAGGGCTTATTTTAAGCCTGATCCAAAACCCATTGAAACCAGTGAGAGTCTTTCAGGGATTTTAATGGGTTTTGGATCAGATCTAAGTGCCTCAGTTCTCAAGCTGTAAAATGGGATGAATAGTCTTCCCATTCTTTCATCCCTTAACTGCATTGTCCGTTTCAACAGTCAACACTTCAGAGCAAGGACAGTCTCTTATGTATGAGCACAGTGGGGATTGATCTCAGTTGGGTGCTCTAGCTATGTTTGTAATAATAAATAATAAAAATAGCCTGTTAGACATTGTAGTTTTTAAAATATGTAACATATAGAAGATGAATTAGGTTTGTACAATTTTGGATAAATAACCTTACATGTGAATTTGCCATTTCATCACACATCTATACTGTAACTATTAAACACAGCTGCTGTGAACACTTCCTATTGCCTTGCAGTATTTAGCAGTAAATCAAAGTAATCTGCATTACGGTACAAGGTTTCACTGCAATCTTAAAAAATTTTTCAATTGCTTCTCTTGCATTTAAATTGAGATCATTTAGCTGAAATTATGAAACATGCATTAGCGATTAATGCCTCCAAGATCCCACATTACTGTCAAATCACTAATACATTACCTTTCATAATCTAATTTGTTCGCACACTAAAATACACAGAACATGCAGAGCTTAGCAAATGGCCTTCTAAAAATGTAACCATTTTCTATGAATTATTTCCTTCAAGGTAAGAAAAAAAAGCCACAAACATATAAAAACAGAGAATGGTCTGTTTTGCTCTAGGCAAACTTGTTTCTACCCATTCCTTCACCAGCTTTCAGCCCTGACCATCAGATCTTTACTCACAGGGACACGGAATGGAAGCAAAAGTCATATGTAGAGAGTTGCTCGGTTCAATATAAAAGAGGTTATCGCAACCAGGCCTTTGCTGTTCTTCTGCACTTGGCTACTAGCAAGACCTGGTGCTTTCATGTCAAACAATATCTGGTAAGCAACACAATACACTGAGTTTTATTGTTTTTTTATTATTATTATTTTAAACAGAAGCCATATAGAGGGAACATCTGGGAACTATTGAGAAATTATTCCCTCTTTTCTTTCTAAGAAAAACATGTCAGAGACTAAAGGGTCCTATGAAAAGGAAGCACACAGCAGTGCTACACAGCATGAAATAAGTTTTGGCATTAGGGGTGAAATTCTGGCCCTACTGAAGCCAGGGAGAGTTTTGTCATTGACTTCAGCAGGGCCAGAATTTCACCCTCGGTGTTTGAATCCAGTTATAGATTTGATATATACTGGGCACATCTACATGCTTATTAATGGTCTTTTCCTAATGTGCATTAAATTTAGTACCTCTGGGCACCTATACACAAGTGTGGAGGCTGCTCCAACGTGCTGGAATTCCAGCACATCAGAGCAGACTCAGTTAATTGAGTCTGGTGGAGCATGGCAATTACCGTGCTCCAGCAGCTTCCTGAGTCACGTGTATCAGCATCCCCATGCTTAAAAATGGTGGCAAGGGCACTTGAACTAAATGTCATCAAATAAGTTTTAGTTCAAGCACCCCCACTGCCATTTTTAAGTGCAGGGACGCTGATACACAAGAAGCGGTGGTGCTTTAATTAGAACTGCTGTAATTAAAGTGCTGCCGCCCCCAGCCCCAGAGCATGTGTAAAAGTGTCCTCTAATGTGAGGTACTAAATAAATGCACATTAGGCTGCCCTACTGCACAGTAGTGAAAACATGCTTTTTTAGAGACACTTAATGCGCAGTGGCTTATTTTTACTGAGCATTAGTGTATTAGCATGGTTTTTTATGTGACAGTTTAATGCACAATAAAATAGGCTACTGGGCATTAAAGCACATGTGTAGGTGCGCCCACTGGCTAATAAATGTAACTGTTGGCAGAGAGGAGATTTGTGAATGACAGCTCATTTCAAATAGCCCACTCCTTCCAACCAGCTTTTCAGATGAAGAAAGCAGTGTGCCAGGAAAAGATTTCAGGAGCAAGGTGATGGGACTTCTTTAGGATGTAGCAGGGAAGAAGAGATAAGGGAGAGTAAAGAGCAGTATATGCAACCGTGAAAAGAAAGCAGCATGCAAAAGAGAAGTGCTTAGTGTGTTTCAGAACAGAGAAAAGAAGAGAAGCATAAGATCTGATGAGTAGGTCAGAGACAGAGAGAGAGCATATGAGTGAGAGAGAGAGGTCTTAGTGGAAGCAAACCAAGATATACCTAGATGGGTCTGGTAGACAGAGAGATAAGTTGACTTGAGAGCCTGGTTAAAAAAGGCTGTAGAAACCCAGGGGAGAGAGTCTTAGATTCAGAGGGAAATGGATCTCCAAAATCTCTTCTGGATTTTCCCACCCTCAGCAATTATTTATCTGCTGATCCTATGCAAAAACAGTTTCCCCAGTCTCTGGAAGCCCATCTGTCTCAGTCACAAGCGTGTGGTGATCATCTTTTAGCTCTTGCTAGGATGATGGAAGTGAAGCTGAATCAAGACATACCAGAAGTTAAATCTATCCTGGACTTAGAAATCTGGGCACAGCTGGATACTTCTGATTGGCTGTCAGCAATGATACACCCTGGCCAGCTATTCCCAATGAATTTGTAGATCTGATTTTTATCATTTCCATTTCAGAAGAAATATATCTATGACACACTGGACCATGCAGTTCCAGGGGCTCATTGTACTCCCTGGGTGGTCGCTGACACTTTATTTTCAGTTTCATGCTCCTTAGGAACAAAAGGTATATTTAATAACCACCCAGGTGTGCACTGCCTGCTTTATATGATTTCTCAGCTGAAATCCTTATGTGGAGGATGTTCTTCCGGTAGACACTGGCTTGGAACTAGAAACATATTAGTCATCTTCCTGCCTCTATAACAAGCTCCCTACATGTCTTTAACCTCAATCCCCACCTTTGAAATGGGGAGATAAATGTTCAGAGAATACATTCACCATTTTCTGAGAAGTTCTTTCCTATTCCCATGATCTGTGCTGTAAATTAATGTGATTTTTGTCTTACTGTATTTATCAAATGGTATGTCACACAGTGGTAACTGCTTCATTTCCAATAACAATATAATCATATCCAATTTGGGATTGTGTTCAGCTCTTCTTGTAGGCCTTGCATTCTGAATTTCTCTCTGGCTAGAATATCCTTAGCTAACTGGGGGATGGGGGGTTAAGCCCTTACATTCCTCCTTCTACTACTTCTTTAAGGTTCAACCATCTCCATTTATGTAGGGAGTTAGACAGTCTTACAAGAAAGAGCTGACAATGTATCATGGATATATTCCATACCAGAACATTAATGGGCATGAATTGTTATGTGCCCATCTGGCCATAGCTGCCTTGATTTGTTGACTTGAGCAATGCAGGAATAAGTCCATACTGAAAATGAGTTTAAGTGATATTAAAGACACTGAATACTTCACTAAATCAACACTGCTAAAAGAACAGAGATGTTCTGCCTGAAATAAAATGGTGAGGAAGTTCATAGAGGAAGGCATTAGCTGTACATAATCACACAGGATCACACCAAGTCACACACTTTTAAGTTCATATTTTCATGAACTCAAAGGTGATACGAAAGTTGGGACTGACCAGACCATGCTGCATTCATATTTATTCCCAGGAAAAATATCAAGCTGCTTTTTCCTGCAGAGGAAAAAGACTAGTCTGAAATATACACTCAGCCTTTTATTAGATTAAGCATCCCTGCTCTAACTAGCCACCATCCACTGACCTAGGAATGTTTGTACCTAATGTTTTTAAAAGAGATAATTTTCACAGCATACTTCAGCTTCTTAGAATGCTCTCTTTGAGAGCAAAGTCAATCCTAGGTCACTATTCCAATGTAGTTTCCTTTGTACTAAATCCTACTTTCAAGAAAATTCTTGCCACGGTTCAGTGGTGTTTAACCTATCATATAATATCCAGGTTTACTGTGTTAGAAGAAGCAGAACAGCATTAAGCTTTTCCCACAAGCCTGTGATTGCATTTGACCCAGTAACCTGTATTAGATTAACATTTATTCTACAACTGCACAGCAAGCCTTGGACCTTGGTGAGCTGCAGTTTATAGAGGACACTAACCATTTTTACAAGTGGAGCAGGAAAAGGGAATTGAATCTGAGGGAGTAATTCCAAGCAAGTATGTTGCTGCAGCAGTTAAATTGTTTATACGAGGACTAGGGGAATTACATCTGACTGACCTCTCTTTTTATCTGCTTAAAAGACAAAGTGCAGGTCTCCATGGCAAGTGCTAACTCCTGGGGAATGCAGTTTAAAAATGCACAGAGGCAATAGTGCCTCAATATCCACCAATAAGCGAGAGCTTCAAAGACAGGGAAGGAATGTAAGCAAGGTAAAATCACCAGGATTAGAAATGGTTTCATGTTAGCAAGGCTACAAATAAGTTTATAAGCATCCCTGCTTGTGAACCAGCCACTCCTCAGACTCACCAGACAAGATAGAAGTATAAGCAGAAACGGGGGAGCAAAGGGGAAAGTGTGTGCTGACTTTTTTAGCCATTCAGCTTAACCCCATGCTGATTTAGCAAAGGCAGGACTGTCATCATCAGCACTTCGGATAGATAGGGCCATATCTGCAGCTGGTAAAACTCACTGCAGAGTCACTGACTGATTTATACTCACTGAGGATCTGGCTCAGAGTGGATCTGAGTATCTGAACATTATTGCATGCACCCATGCACAAAAGGAGAACGACAGGGTTGATAGTAGGGAATCTTAAACTTTAGCAGGAGGTGTGCAGATCCGTTCCGTATAAGCCACTGTAACAATGACAAGCTACATGAAGGGAAGCAAAGAGAAAAGCACCATTTTACTTGGAATCTAATTTCCACCAAATTAAAAACAACATTTTACTTATTTTTCCCCCAGCAGGATCCCCCTGCCAGTATTTCAGACACAGGTCAAAGTATATTTCTTTAAAGGCCATGCTAACATAAGAAATGCCATGAGAGGTGGAATTAAACAAACTTCTAATTCCCAATTGCCTATCCAAGTATAAAAATTGGCAGATTTCATGAGAACACAAATTTGCTGACTAAAACATGTGCAGGTCTAGTTATAAACACATTCTGTTGTGAATAGTCTGTAAAAGTATTACGAATGTCCATAATAACTGATGCTGTGACCAGTGATGATGAATGCACAGAAATCAAGCCACAGAAAATAGCCAAATCCAAATCCTGAGAAGCTTCTTGGAACCAGACAGTAATGGAGTACTTAAAAGACCTGATGTTCCACACAAGGAAACACATCACCTGGAGTATGTATGATTCCACTGATCTCCACACATTGATTTACACCTACTGCGAATCTGGCCCCAAAAGGCTACAGAGATAAAGGCTTCGGGGGAGAGGGGTGTACGAATATGTTTAGGTTCACATTTTCTGGAGTGTTTGGGGATTCATACTAGTTTGCTCTATGTTTCTCACATCAAATATGCAGAGTCCTGATGAGTAGACAGGAAAAACTAGTTACACCATGTTAAAAGATGCAGGGGAGGTAAGTGTGTGTGTGTGTTGGGGGGTGAGGGGGGGGAAGAGACTTACTGCAGCTGAATCTATTACAGTTTTTCTAACTGTCCACTCCTAACCAATAGCAAGTGAAGCTAAACTGCAGGATTTCTCCCCCGAGTTTCATTCAGGAGAAAATCACTTAAGTTTTAGCTTGACTTGGTATAAGGCCAGAGGGAACAGATGTTAGAGTTACATCAGCTAATGTCCTACACCCCTATCAGCTAATGTCCACCTTTAGGTGGTAAGTTCACTCTTCTTTAAAGCAGTATAATTGTATGTTTGTGCAGTTCCCCAGAGAAGTAACATTTTAAAATAAAATAATAACAACAATAATAATAATAATCAAACTAAATAACACTGCAGGGGCTTATAAAGTACTTGATGTGGCAAAACAGCCTGCCTTCCTTCCTGCTCCATCTCTATCTCTTTCTCTCTCTCACATGCACATGCACACTGTCTATCCCTCTTAAATAGTGCACAAAGTTTACAAAGGCTGTAAATTCCCAACTCCATGCACTTCCAAAAGGACATACATGGTGGTCTGTTTATAAGGCACTTACCTCTCTTTTGTAAGGCTAGTTAGACTCAGCACCACAACCACATCTGACCCGCTTCCATTTAGGAACCGGTTCAATTAAAGGTTGATGAAACATTCTCCCTTACACTACAATCAATAGGTGCAATTCTGCAGCTGTCACTGCTGTGCTGTAACTCGGCACTAGAGCTACTGTCCCTACTGTGAATTTTCATACCCGTGTTACATCAAGGGCAGGTGGAACCTCGAGGCTAATCCTGTAAAGTTGTTGCTTCTTGCCCAGAAGGAATCGAGGGTTTGGCCTTGGCTTTTCAAGCTGCTTTATTCAGAGCGACAGAGAGGAGAGGGCAAGGGAGGGAGGGAGGGAGGGAGAAAAAAAGAAAGAAAAGTGAAGTCTAAGAGCACCTGGGAGATGTTTTAAAAACAGTAATGGAAGAGGCCTAGGCCTTGGATAACAGTGGAATCTGCCCTCAGGATGCCACCTACAAACAGGCCTGCACACATTGATGAAACTGTTCATCTGAAGTGATTCCTGTCAATATGATGAGCACTGGGTGGAAAGAACAGTGTATACAAATGCCCTACTTTAAACCTTCTGTTCAAGGAGGGAAGAGAAAACATTTTTAACAACAAAGTCAGTGAGTCTCATGCAGCCTCTCTCTGTCCTTTAAAACATTCAGCACTGGCTCTTTCTCACTCTTTGCAAGGCACTCGGTGTAGCTGCAGAAGAAACCGAAGGGAGCTGGTTTACATCTGGTTTTAGCAGACTGGGCGGATTCACCATCCCTGCTCTATATCTGGGTGTGGGGTAGCACGAAGGACTCCTCTCCATTGATCTTCTTAATTTTCAGTGCACTGCCCACTGAGGGACAGTGTCTGACTGGACCCTCCAGCTCCAAGTTTTCCTGGTAGGGGAATGACCCTTGAGATATAGATGGGAAATGGTGTTAGGAAGGTAGGAACAGGGAAAAGAGTGCCAGAGGGAGGGATGGGTCTTTTGCCCCGGACCCCCTCCTGTAGAGACACTGCCTAAGGGGCAGAGAGCCATTATTCTTTAGCTATGTGCATTTAAGGTATCATCCGGCACTCAGTAAAGTCAATGGCAAGGCTCCCAGTGCAGCATTAGACCCTAAATGATGAATGCATTGTGGTGATGATGGATGCAAATCACCATCCTGGAAATAAGCTAAAGAAATTGGTTCTGATTTAGCCTGTTCAGCATTAGTGGGAGTCGTAAAGCATCAGGAGGAAGCTCCTGTATACGGTGTGTGGGATTTAAGGATCCTGTTAGAGAAAATGTGTTCAGGTAGAGTCATTTAGTGGTTGTCGGTAGTATTAATTACCTATGTAAGACACAATATGGCATCAATGCGGTCTTTGGATTCTGTACCGTTCATTAACTATTTCCCCATTAACCTTGACTGGAATCACATTCTAAATCTAAGTGGTAAGATTTTTCCTTTATTATTTGTGTGCATTCCCATTTCAATCCTTGCAACCTCTTTCATAGTCTTATTCATTGTAAATGGTGCTGCTTGTAATAAAGTGCCATTGAAAGTATTTACTGTTTGCTGCTTAATTTTGTCCTCATGGAAGTCGACTGATGCCAGCTCCAACAGTAGTTAATATACCTTTGAGCACATGCTGTGACCTTTCTCCAACTCATGCCTGACTTCATTCTCAGATCTCATTAAACAGGAGAAATTATCCTCTGAAAGAGCAAAACCAGAAATGTGCAGGTTTGCCGCAGAGCTACAGAGGACAGTTTGATTTAAAATGCACTGTGGTGAAGGGGAGGGAAAGAAAGAGCAAGATTCATCTCCTGTTCCTGCTAACTGTCATATAAAATAGGGCTGTATTAAAAGGGCGCAGCCTGGAGAACCACTTTGTTTTTGTTTCTTCTTTTATTTGTTTGTTGGATGGTTTCCCTTTGTTTCTTCTTGCTGCCGTGAGAGTATCCAGTTGTAGGACTTCGGCTTCTACAGTCCCAGGACTGCTTTTGGCTCAAACGCTGCACCGGCTGGAAATACCTAATGGATTTTAGCACCACTGGGTCCACAGGGCTCTGCTCACACTGATTACCTTGTAATATCAGGGCTTTCTTTTGTTTTCATAATGCAATAGAAACAGACAGGCAAATTGGTCTGTCTAAAGTACTAAACAGCAATAACCGCAAATGATCTTTCTTCCACACATCCCTACCCCTCAGTGAGTACACAACACATGCAATGGTGGAAAGACACCATATTTCTATGCTTTTTCTCTAGAGTACTCTGAGGTACTAGAGTTATGATTTGGCTACAGAAAAGCTGATTTTCCAAAGCAGATTCCCTTTCTGCCAAAGCAGAACAGAGACATTCCCAAAAAGAACTAGAGACATTCCCAAATAAGAAAATGCTGTTCCACAAATATAGTATACCTTTTTGTACTAATGTTGCTTTGCAAAATGTCAAAATGCAGATTTCTGTTTAAACTGTGTTGCAAAATCTCTTTACGTTTGTTTACGAAAACTTTTACTTTCTTTAACAAGAACCTTACCATGGGGCACATTTGGGCCTCAATTGTTCAGTAAGATGCAAAGTCCTAGGCCCATTTGGACACATTTATACTGCTTCCATAGTGACTCCAGAAGCACTATGTATGTTTGAAGTGTACAAGAGACACTTTACTGCGAAGTAGGGTAGTTTACTGCAGAACAAGCATATGCGTCTACACGTGCACATGCTTACTGCACAGTAAACCTTGCTAAACATAAGTAAATTTGCTACCTGCAAAAGCAAGTAGCAAATTTACTTGCAATTATTAACTGCACAGTAGCGCTCATGTAGACACCTGCCTGCAGCAAATCTGCTCCTGGTCAGCAGGCCACCAGAGGGCGAGAAATTGCTCCTGGGAGCTGTCTGCTGCCAGGGTGGGTTCTGCCACCAGAGTCCAGGTGGGGACTATGTCCCCCTGCCTCAGCATCAGGGAGCTCCAAGCCCCCCACTCTGAGACCATGATGGTGGAGCAGGGACTGGGAAATAAGGATCTGCATTAGATCCTTATGGCAATCAGAGAGCAGGGGGCTAGGAGATCCTTATCTCCTGGCACCAGCTCCATGGTCCCCACCCAACTAGGGGCTCACTGTTAGCTGCTCTGCCAGTGGATCGGGGCAGAGGCATGGTACCTGCCCCTCCCCTGCAGCTGTTTCCAAGTCCCCTATCCCAATCAGGGACCCAGGGCTGGGAGCTCCCTGCTGCAGGCAGCCCCCCTCGGAGGCAAGTATCAATGGCTCAGTGCTCCCTGCCAGTCCCTGCCTAGAGCTCCCCCTGGTAGCAGCAGAAGCCCATTGCAGAGCCCCAGGAAGCAGTTTGCTGCCATCAGCAGCAAATCTGTTCCTGCTTCCCTATATGTGTGGACACCTGCCTGGGAGCATTTAGTAATGAGTAGTTTATTCATGAGTAAACTGCTCCTGGATCTAATGCGTGTGTAGACACACCCACTGAGAAGAATACCCTATCCATTTACTATTGCTCAGTACAGGCCAAAGCCTAGAAACTAGGCAGTCAGCTGATTTAGCATAGCCCTGAACATGTGCCTAGCATTACTCAAAGGTTCTCTATCACAGTCATGCTCTTTGGCACATACTCAAGACCACAATAAACTAGCTACATTGATTAACTTGTGGGCTTGTGGCATCTCTGAGTGGGAGTGAGTGGTCAGGATTTGCTGCCCAGGCCCATCACAGACACAGTGTGAACAGTTCAGTCAAGTTGGATGGTGATACCAGGGCCCACCACTCAGAAGCTGGAGCAAGACAATCCTTACCAAGAGTTACACAGTACAAAAAAATATGCTGGTGGGTTTGTTAGTTCTTTCCTGAAAGAACATTTCACAAAGACAGTGAGCTCCATCACTCCTTCTAATTCTTAGCCTATATATAGGAAGTAAAGGGAAAAAGATAAACGCCAAAAATAATTATGCTGGAGGCTTTCAAGCATGTGATTCCCTTTCTATGGATTTGTGGAAATCAATCATTTCTGGTCATTCCCCCAAATGATTGTAAGTTGAATATATTATATATAGGATGATGATGCCATATACACATCGGAAATATGTACAATTCTCTCTAACAATTGCATCCCATTTCTTTTCCTGCCAAGACAAAGTGTAATACATACAAAATATTTATAAAACATCATCAGTGTGTGTTTGCACAGAATCTACCACAACAGGGTTCTGGTCCATCCATGACTGGATGACTATGTATTGCCACAACAGAAATAATAATATATGGCATAGAGGTATAAACTGGTAATTTTATCTGATGTTTTCTGAACATTGATTAACTTCATGTTCTACTTTTAATCTACAGTTTTGCTTTTCTATGAAAATGTGGTTCTATGTGGTTTATTTTTTTCCTCACTAATTAAAACTCTGTATTCTATTCCTGTAGATTTTCATCATCTATATCATTTTTAAAATATAAGCAATATATGGGGTCACAATGTCCTGGCTATTTGGGATGTGGGAATGTGAAAGCCTGGAATACACAGATATTATTCAGTGAAAAATGAAGTTAAATAAAGCCTGTAAAACATCCGACCTGGCTTGACCTACTTTTCACCAAATAAAAGGCTTAGTCAGTTTATATTTTCCTTTCTGGATTTCAAAAAAGTTATCTGATTGGCTGCATTTACAAGCTATTGATCACTTTCTAGAATTGTTTGTTTTTTGTTGGGGTTTTTTTTTGTTTTGGTTTTTTTAACAGATGGAAAAGGCATTTTTTCTTCAAAACTGGGATTACTGAAGGCATGGCTATGAGCTGCAGCAATCAGTGTTAAATTCCAGGTGCACAATTTTCTACTTGGCTTACAAGAGTGCACTGAGGGAGAAACAAAAAACCCTACTACTAAATATTATCCCTTGCTCAGATTTTGAGAAAGAGAACAGTAAAGAAAAGATGGAAGAAAGAAAATAGGAAGAATTAGACTTAAGGTAGGAAGTGCCCCTAAAGCTGACTCTTGCCAAATCTCTGTGAATATCTGTTAATAGCCAGAAAGATGCATTGCTAGCTGTATTTATGTGAAGCAACAGCTACATCCAGTGGTTACTGAGGCAAACTGATAATGTGTCCTTATCAATAGCCCAAAAGGTACTATTTCGAAGAAGGCAACACCCAGAATAAATAAAATGATCCATTCCCAGTCCTGCCCAGCCCAGTACTGGCTGATGCAGGTTATGACTGTTAGAGACAACAGTGTATATCAAAAGATGTTGAGTTTAAGTCAGCCTGTTTAATGGCTTTTTGGCACCCCCTCAAAATATTTTTTATCTATCAAATTTCCAGCAGTTGAAGTTCTCTAGAGAAAATTATCTCCATTTGAAACAGAGATGGGTGACTCTAAACCCTAGATCTCACAAGACCCTCACTGAAGTAGAACGTGCTTAGGGTGGTTTCTACAACCTGCCTGAAGATCAGGAGCCTACAAACAGTACAATTTTCAGAAGCATTTGGCTTCAGATCTAAGCTTCACAGACAATTCTCTTGTTAAAAATACTCAATGTCCCATTCTATGCTCAGAAGTTGGGAAAGATTTGGGATTAGACTCTACCAAAGCACTAAACATTGCTTTAACTCTCCCCCTGTTGAAGTCAATGGCTTGAATGGGAGCAGAGGTAGGCCAAGGCTGAGTGTTTTTTTATCCTACCCTTCACAGCCATCAGTGCCAGGTGTAAGGAAAGAGATGCGAAATCACATCCAGCTGTGCTGAGTAGCACACAGGCAACATACACTCACCAAAAAGAAACCAAGCCTGAGAAAAAGCAGTTCAGCCTGGGAGGAGCTGCACTATGTCCTGATGTCTCCCATCACCAATCAAAATTCAGGTGACCAGAATAAGTAGAGCAGGGTTGGCTGGCTTGTGGCACAAGTACAAGTGGTGTGGGTAGTCTTTATGTGTACCATGCAGCAGATCAAGAAGGAGACAGGCAGCACAACAACAGATAGGGCAAGGAGTGCAAAGGAGGGCAGTAGATCAGAAAGGGGAAGGGGATTGGAATAATGCTTGAGGAGGGTGCAGGGTTAATTTGCAGCATGCCTGCCAAAAAGGTTGGCCCTCATTGAAGTACAGAATGCTTAGGGCAGTTTTCAGAACCCACATGGAAATCAGAAGCCTACAAGAAGCAGCCCCAGCCTCAAACTTTCCCTTGGCAAAGAAAGTAAGATCTAGCTCAGTATTTGTATCACTTCCACACAGCATGGTAGAGAGGTCAATAGCACCAAAAAGAAAGGGAAAAGTGAACTAGCACTTCATGATGTGTGAAGTATCATGGAAGATGGGAGAGTGACTGCAGTGTTCAAAGCTAAGCGCGAATAAATAGAAGTTATAGAGCCATTCTGTCCTGTTCTTTGTGCATAGTGACTATATCACAGACTCTTTTTTTTTCAACTGCTTTCAAGGCTAACTGCCAGCACTCATCCTCCAGATCTGTCCTTGGGTAGGACAAATTGAAAGAAGTTAACAGAGGACATGGGTATACTGTGGAACAGCAGACCTGTAGTAACTGTCCATGTGTCTGCAGTCACCCTAGATTAAGTGAAAGCTAAAGTGGGACAAATTAGCCCTCCTTCATTCAGGGGCAAGCAATAAAAGTTTAACTTTTGCTTACTGTGGGATAATGGTGGGTATGCAGCTATTCCATGGTTGATCCCTGCCCCCCCTCAACTCAGGGAAATTGGATTGTTTGTCCATATCCTTCTATTCCAACAGAATAACAGAAAGAGGCTATTCTACTCAGCTAACTTCTTCAATCGCCCATTATACTAGGCTGAGTAATTAATATCCTAGCTTCATCCAGTGGGACCAGCAAAAGTTGAACGGGGCCATGAGTGTGGAGCATCTGTGTTTTGTGCTTTTTGCTTATATGTATAGGGCTTATCCATAAAATCTACATGCGTTTTTCAACCAGATGATTGTCATCTCTATTATAGAATTCAGCAGAATGGCTAAATTAAAAGGAAGGATCATTCTTTACTAAGTTCCATATAACTATTAATTTTTTGTAGAACCCTTTACATTTCTCTAGAAATAATGTATAGGTTTCACTCCTTCTACACTCTATAAGGCTCAGTCATAAAGGCCAGGGTAAATCAGATATTGCTGCACATTAAGAGCTGTGTGAACCTCTCAAGGAGGAAAGAGCTATAAAAGCTGTATTTTTCACTTTTTTGCCTCTGTGCTTTAGTGCACTAGGAAGGGCAAATAGAACCCAAGGCTGAAAATGGTTAGCTAATTAACTCATTGTATGTCAACAACAACTAAGCTTTTTACACATTTTTGCCTGCATGCTGTAAGATCTGAAGAGGGGAAACAAATTAATGGAAAAGCTACAGAGGAAAGTGGATATACAGGAATCTTCCACATTTTCAAACAATATGTGGCAAAACATCCAACTCATTGGCTTTGGAGTAAAAGTGGATGAAGCAAAAGCAGAGGTTGTGGCAGAACTAATTTCTGTCTGTGTGAGAGAAGATGTGGGGAATTCATGCAGAAAACTAACATGTCTCCATGTCCACAGAGCTGGGATGTCCACAGATCTAGGATGAGCATTTATATCTTCAAGGCCACAATATACCACAGCCTACTAGCCCCTTCCACCACCATGCACAACCATGTAAAGTCTTACTTTTCCTACTTGGCCATCTCCTATGGGCTTTTATGAAAAAGGAAAAGGTATGCCCCTGAACCATCTATTTTGGCTTCATTTGGTTCAATTTGCCCATTCAGAAATATTTGTAAATCTGAAGAACAAAGCACTAGCAAGCTGTTGTATTTATGCCTCTATGTTTGCCTGGTTTCCAGTTTAAAAATACCCAAGATACCATCAAGCCAAAAGTTATAGGGAATCTAAATAAATTGCTCAGGTTCTTAAAATCAGCTTTGTAGTTGTGCCAGCCACAAGTTGCCAGCAAAGCCACTCTTTATCAACATCAGAAGAGGAAGAATCAACATTTGCTGTGACAAAAAAAATCCAGTGTTGACTGTTAGTGTAACTGTCTTTAAAAAACCCATAGGGATGTTTCTGTCTAACTCTTGTGAATAGAATTAGGCAAAATAGTCACTGAAGTGTTTTACTGCTGTTTTGCTTCTTATCAACTATTCAGACCTACAAAAATGGTACTACTTAATGATGTTTCAAACAGTGAAGACTTTTTTGCCTATCTGAACATTACAGAAAAAATGAAGGCTATATCCACATCTAGTACAAACTGCAGTGACACACATTTACAGCAGCCCTGCAAAGATACTTTTGTTGTAACTTACACCTGTCTTTCATGACCGCAGGTACTTAAATCTGTTAAATCCAGCCCAGGATCAGATTTGCATCCAGGCATCTCAACCAGATCCCTCTCTCTGCTAGGCTGGCAGCACAGTTAGTTTGCAACCTGAGACCCCTGCTAGATCTGTGCCAGAGCAATGTTACCCTTGCATTGGAACCATTCTCCATAATGAATTGGGCAGAAAGTGGCCACAGCAAATTGGCTCTGTATTCATGCATGACAAAAGACAAGCTCTGGTGCTAGTTTTACCTCAATGAATTTACCTCAGTGAATATATTTACTCAGCTGTAGAGCTGGGGATTTACCTTTCCATGGTGTTAGGAGACAGTCTTCTGCAGAAAGTATTTGTTGATTTTTATGCAAATAGTGATAATCTGTTTCATTTAATGAAAGGACAGCTCTGGACACTGATATTAGTCATGGCAGGCAGAAAATTCCCTGTATGGGAATTCAAAGATCCTGTATCCACAGTGCTAGGAACTTCCAGTATTTTATGAGGAGTCATGAGGTACTAGACTCATTTAAGACTCAGGTTTAAGAGTTTTTCTTAAACCTTCACCTGCTTAAATGAGGAGATTGCACAAGAATTTCACCCTTTATTAAGAAAGTATGTTTCTAGCCCTAAGGGCTGTACGAAAAAAATCTATAAAAGATGAAGCCAGAAACCAAAAGACAAATAAAAAGAATCCAATTTAAAAAAAATAAAAAAATTTCAGGAGTTTTATGCCAGTCCCCTGTTTTGTTGCAGCCAGACTCAGGGTTTTTTAGTAACTTGGATCGGCAGTACTTGATCTAGGGGCTAAGTCTGGCATCTTTGTCTTTAAGAATCCATTGTTTAGAGTAAACAAGAGAGCGCATCCAAAAAATTTCAGTGTTACATCTGTGAAAAATTTTGATTGAAACAACTTTTTTCCTTTGTGGAAAGTTTCAGTTTCTCAATACATTTTGAATAGTGAATACATTGTGAGATGAAACAGAATGAAAAGATTTAATTTTTATATTTTTCATCAAATAGATTTTGTTAAATCAATAAAGGTTCATAAACATACTTTTCAGTGCAGCACAGCTTGCATTTATTTAAGTATAAAAAGAAATTTGTTTAAATAATTTCTAATCTAATCCCCAATGATGTCTTTGTCTAACTAAGAGTCTTGCTGTTAAATAGATTACCATTTTTTTTCCTTTGGCTTCAGTCATATGTTCTGACAAGAGAAATCTTAGTGCAATGACCACTAAGTAAGTTTGAAATTTTGACCATGACTACCACATCAGGAGAGGCTGAAGAAATCTCTCTGGAAAGTCTGACTCTTATTTAGGAGACTAAATGAAAGAAAAGATCTTTTGAAAATCCAGCCTTGAGAAACTATACCTTTAAAAATGAATTTCTAGTCCTCTGTGCAGAGAGAGATTTCTCATTAAGGTTAATGATAGTCACGCACATTCAACAAATCATAAAGATTTAAGGGATTTATTGCTCCTAGGGCTTCTGATGATCTTGTAGTATTGGTTGGAGGGTATTACATGGTAGTATTTGAGGGTGGAAGAAAATGTGAATTTTTCTTTTCTTGCTATTGCTGTGGCTGACAATTGACGGAGAGAGCTCCACCCAGAACTGCAGTCTTCTATCCTCCCCATGGATAATGTACAGGTGGAGCTCCTCTGACCTTAATGGAGTTATTCGTGATTCACATTGGTATGTGAAAAGAAGCCTACATATGTTGTAACAAATGAGACTAAGGCCCTAGACACATGACAGCTTAACCCCTGGGAAGCCAAACTGTCCTGATCCAAAATTGCTAGGAACACATGGTTCAGCCACTAGGAGCGAGCTAGTTCCAACCCAAAACTTATCTGTGGATGAACTGCGGCAGTTTTCTCAGGGTTTCCAATGCCTCTGCATTGGATACAGCTGTTATGGCATACTTTGTTCTGGGTTTCTGCCTCCAGTCTTGCGCCTTGGTTCATGTGCTCATGGCCTGAGTCCTCAGCAGATAAGAAACAAGTTTCATGGTTGCCATGGTCATTTCTGCATAATGAAAAATGCATAACTGACCAAGGAGCTAGCAAGACCAGTGGAGGGAAGGAATTTGGGGTTCTAGCTCCTCCTATCTGTAAGCTCTTCAGTGCAGGGATTTTCTTTGTGACCTCTCCCAGCTGGAGTCTATATGTCAGTGGTGCTCAACTTTTTTAGACTATAGGCACCCCTTGGAAAATTCCAACCATTGCTTTTTCACTCATTTTTTTAACACAGAAAAAAATAATAAAATAATTCTTCTGTTGCAAAGAATTCAGAAAGCCTGCAACAGCTCAAAATGTTTTTAATGCTAAGGATTCCTATTTGGAATCTCCAGGTTTATCTTGTGAATCATGTTTGCACAAATAACAGTGCTAATATTACATGGCACCCTTGAAAGGATCTCAACACACCCCACAGTGCCACAGCTATGGGTTATACTAGAATATAAAAACCATAATGTGGACTACTGTCTCTGATTATAACGTTGAAAGCACCAGAATCACTTAAGGGCTTGCATTAAAGCTCAAGATCAGCTACCCTTTGGGGTCAGACACAATGCTTCTGTATTAGACCCAAATTTTGGTTCTCACATGATTTTAAATCACCTAGGACTGAGGAATGTGTAGATACTCTACGCTGGTATGCTTGTAAGACACAGACAACCTATCTTGTATTTCTTTCTGGGGTTTGGGGCCCCATAGTCTAGATTCCAAGGCCAAACTGACCTACCTCAAGACTTCCTGATAGCTTAGCCTTCCTTAGAGCTCTTCCCTTGTTGATGTTCAGGTTTACTTTTCAGGGACTTCGTAACAGTTAAAATAAAAGAATGCACAAACTCTTCAAAGGACCTGCTAAACCACATCCACTTTGCTCATAAACAAAGCTCAGGAATTAATTATCTAAGGAAAAAAAACCATATGCAGGCAAAAATTCCTGTGTCCTCACAACTTCAAGCCACTGGGTTCCTGGTTAGTGTCATTTCATATACTCAGGACCCTCCAAAAGCCTATTCCTTCTGCATAATCTTCCTCTTGTCAGCTGGTGAATGTCTGTTGAAAAAGACAGTAGCCAAGAAGACTGCTATTAAATAGAGTTCTGGTGAGGACACAGGAAGTTTTGTCTGTGTTTGTTATTTTTCCCTAGATCGTTCCTGTGCCTTGTCTATGAGTAAAAGTGGATGTGGTTTAGAAGTTCCTTTGCTAAGTTTGTTATGTAGCCACTTGAGGAGCTTCAAGGCCCCTGTCGACTCTCCCTCCTCTCCCACAGGCCAGAGAAGTGTACTTCTTTTGGCCTGCTGACAACCAACTAGGATATACCCATTTGTACTGAAGACTTCAAAAACTAAGGACTCTTGATAGGTTTTTCATTGATATCTGCTTTGCTATGTGTCAGGATTTGTCTTAATGTTTCCAATCTGTCCCAACTCAAGATGGAGGCTACAGTACAAAAACGAAAGGGGACATTATAATTTACATTCAAATTCGCATTCACAAAACAGAATGGATGTTTCAGACTGACATAGGCATACACAGACACATATTAATCCATCATATCTTATAACACAAAACAGTAAAAATCTGGAGCTTCACAAGCATGAGCTATATGCCCCCCTCATGCATGAAACTCTCATTAAAGTTAATGGAAGCAGTGTGCCCATTGTGAAGGAAGAATAAACTCGTAACACTGAAGTGTACCAGATGTTTCCCAGGTATCCATATCATGAAAATAACACTACCACAATTGGTATTAATTGGGCTCCTTCTTGGAAGCCACAGCAGAAAAAACTGAAAAGGCATGGGGCCTGAATTATCTTCTCACTTAGTGGATGGCCAGGTGCAGTGAAGTGTGGGAAGCTACTAGTGGAGTTGGCCAAGACATATGCTTTGTTCCTGCAGAACATTTAAATGAAAATTAAAATATTTCCATTTTTGGCAAGAAAAAAAATCTTTAAAATGTTTAGTGTTTTGTTCCAGAACTGATAATTTTCCATCCAACCCAAACAAGGTCGTTTCTTTGGGCAATTTCCATTGTGATTAAAAATATATATATATTCAATAAAAAAGCTAAGTTCTAACTGCTAACATCCATGCTGTTAGCTGCTCTGAAGATGAAGAAAAGATTTTGTTTTCAGCGCTATCAAGCCATTACCTTTCGGTTCTAGTGTCTAAAGCTAGAAACAAAATCCAGTAGTAGCATAATATTTATTTTGTTTTTAATCAGAGCCCATTCAAAATCACTGTATCACAGAATCTGAGATACTGAATCAGGGCAGCCATACAAATATAAAGCTAAGATCCTGGGGAGAATGACTGAAGGCAAAAGGTTGACTAATTTCAATATCTCTGATCCAAAATGCTAGATGAATCTTCAGACTCACAAACAGGCTGTCAGTGTTTGTAATAAACAGCAGTCATGCACACTTCTGCAAAGACTCTCACTTCTTTGTGGGTCTCACTTACTTATATTAAGGAATCAGAGATTTCATTATTCATCTTTCATTCTTTAGCTCTGCAAACTCAAACTTAGCAATGTGCAGACTCCTGCTTCATACAGAACGTTCCCATTGTATAGCAGCCCATTTGTTTGAGAGTGTTTTCTGTAGCTGCTGCCATCAGTATGGCCAATTGGTCTTAAATAAGTATGTGAGAAGCTGGCAGGGTTCCAGGCTCGGGGTAGAACTCAAACTTGGCTTGCAGAGTTTTAGAATAATTCTGTCAATTGCTACTTAACAGAGCCCTGAGTATTTACACAGTGTTTAGTTATTATTTTCATGTTTGTCAATCATACCATTCAGCACTTTGTTGCCTTGTCGTCAAATGAGTGAAAAGTAGGTAAGTGGACAATAACAACCTTGCAAATAACCCCCAATAGCTTCCCCCCACCCCCAAAAAAATAGTTTGATTGGGCCTCGGGCCTGCTGCAGACATTGATAAATAACCCTCCCAGTCACATCCTGGCAACCAGACATATTGATCTTGAACTAATCAAGTAGAAAGATGCACTGAAAACTTTGCAGCGTTCACATTCAGATTATGAGAAATAAACTGAGCTTTGGGTATAACATTCCAAGAGGAAACCAGCCTTTTCTCTTTTTCTGAACACATGCACCTCAGTAAAATAGGACCATGAATTTATTCCACAGGAAATATGGGAAACGCCATATTTTTGTGCCTGTGCTTGCAGCATACCAGGTCTTCTGTACAACATCTGGATTTGGTACAGACCTTATTTAATAAGGTATTGGCAATCAACATTTGCTGCATTCCCACATCAGCAGTAAATAGTGGCACAGAAGAAACCTGCCAAATTGAATTTCCCCCATTTTCCCTACTTATAAAAGGGCATTAATATTTAATAGAGAAAAAAATGTGTGCATGCATGCATGTGTGCATGCGCGCGCACACACACACATGCATACAATCCTTGGAAACCAATGTAAAAAATGAAGGAAAGGGAGAGATTTGTTTGTTTTATTTGAAGCTTTATGCTTTAACTTAATCAGCACTTTTACTCATGCTCTGGGACTGGGGAGGGAGGGATGGCACTTTAATTAGAGCTGCTCTGAGAGCGCCACAGCGTCTTGTGTATCAGCATCCCTGTGCTTCAAAATGGTGGTGGGGGCACTTGAACTACAGTTCATTCAATGTGCATCCTGTACGCTTGCCTACAGGCACCAAATAAAAACCAATTATTTATTTGTAGGAGGTGACAGCAGGAAATTTCCCCCCCTTAATTATCTTTTCTCTGACTGATTACTCAGCTTCTACATAGCCTGGCAACTGTTATCCTTGCTTCTCTCTATGGATCAGACCCAAGCCCCACTAACAACTGAAACTCTTTCTATCAGTCTCAGTGAGAGCTGGATCTCGCCTAATGGCACCAAAAGAGCAGCACATCTAAGCTCATGCTTGATTTCAATACAAGTTAGTAAACCACATGCTTTTTAGTGCCTCACTGAATCAAAAACTATAGGCTTAATTACATCTTCTGACATGCCCATTCAACTTCCACTGATGTGTGTAGGACTTTCCTGGGTGTATCCAATGGCCAAATTGGGTACTGTTGAATTTTCATTTGCCAAGAAATGCAATGGAGATCACCCATGAGCACCCCAATTTCCCACTGGGTTAAAATGGGCAGCTGGTAAACTCTGGTGCCCTCTCTGGAGTATTGCAAATTACTTTTTGTCTTTGTCTATCTGAATCTATTCTAAGACTTTACCCTGACACATAGTTTACTGAGTAAAACACAGAGGAGTTCACACAGAATACCTGGGCTTGATCATGTATTCCTGGAAAGTGAGCAAAGTGGGAGACTGAAGTGTGCAAGAAATGTGCTGGGGCCTAAGCACATGCCAGATTTTAATCGGATGCACTATATTTCAGTAAGCACCTACAGCAGTTCCCATATTTGGTGGCCAAATTTCACTATTATAAGCAGGCAGGTCAACCCACAAACTGATCTGGTGATTTTTCATGTCATCTCATTTTTACTCTATTTTGATTTATTGTTAGAATTTTTTTTTTTGTGGGGGGGAGGTGTAGCTAGAAATGTCCCCTTTACCATACTGACGGCCCCTTGTGGAGAGATGTCCTCCCTGGGGAATGTAACAGAGACGAAACCACTTAAGTGTGGGAAAAGCAGTTTCATAAATTTAAAACAGCACACACTTACTTACATGGTAAATGTGACCACACTTTTTCCATGTAAATAATGTCATATTGGTGAGGAAGGGGCCCTCAATGATATTCTCATGAATAGACCCATTATGTTGCACCTGACCTACAGCCAGTTCAGTTGCTGAGGGGTTTGTTTGCCCTGAGATTTGTATGTAACCAAATGTTTGACTCTGCTAAATCATATTAAGAGATTTCATTTTGCAGCCATTGAGGCTGTAAAAAGTAATCAATTAATTTTGATTCTACAGGAAAATCCTGTGAAGATTTAAGTGTCAACAGAGTGGTTTGTTTTGGGGGTTTTTTTGTCAGAAGGACGGGTGTTCATACAAAAATATTTTCAGAACCCCTTAGAGTTTTACTCTATGAGATAAAAACAATTTAGACTTTGATGTATTATTATTATGATCATCATCAAACAGGAAATAAATAATTGCATTAGCAAGGTTGGGCTAATCTCCAGATTGATGTCTTTTGAACAATTTGCATGGATCCAGGTTAACTCAGATCTATATCTGCCTCCAAAAAAATACTCAAGAGAAACTTTGAATCTTTTGAGAGGAAATATTAATAGATAGTCATGAATGGAAACCAATTATTAATTCTCCCCACCTCCCCGCCCCATGCTTTATATTTTTAATGTAAAAAGTCACATAAAGCCAGACCTTGATAAAAATGACAGGAAATGTTCCTGCTCAATTAAATTACCACAAAGACCAGCTTAACATCTGCTTGTCAAACCCTTTGGACATGCATAGTATTAATATTTAACAAAAATATCTATGGCTTTGGTTGGCACTAGCAATATTTTGCACTTTGCTCACCTTTCATATTCGTATATTCTCTTATGACTGCCACCTTGGTCATTTTTAAGACAATAAAGACTGCAGTGGTGCTTAAAGGTGCAACCTTTCTCTCCTAGGAGCACTGATTTCATAAGGGAGAAAATTTCTACTTACTCTTTCCATAAGATAGGGCATTCCCACAGAGAGTTTTACCTGGCTTGAAGAAGAGTAATTGAAGGACCTGATATTGTATGACTACTACAGAAGTTAGTGGGCACAATTAATTCTTTACAACACTAAGGGGAGACACCAGTCAAATATAAAGTCCACCTGAGTCTGACAGCACACTGGGCTAGCATACTTATGGAATACTACTTTCTATAGCCAATGGCCGACAGGGTGTGATGTGGCTAGCATCAAATCTAACCATGTTTGATAATTTAGCCTGAGGGCACAGACAAATTACATTTGTCGCGTGACTGGCCCCTTGAAAGTGCTCTACAGCCATGCCCTAGAGGAAGAGCATGGCTGTAGAGTGCTCTGATCATGAGACAAATTAACTCTCATTATATGAGTGTTCAAAAGATGGCACTCTAAAGCGGAGTACCTTCATTAACTTCTGTCTACTCAGGTGGCTGGACTGATGCAACCTAGCCCTGCTCCTAGTGCTGCCTGCAGGATGGGAGGGAGTGGAGACGGGAAGGGAAAGGGCTCAGGTTGGGGTTTACCCAGCCCATGCTAGAGGGGTTTGGGTGGATTCGAGCCCTTTGCCTGTTCTGCAACAAGCCAAGATACCCAGTAGTATGAGTGATGGCCAAATCCCCAAGGACATACTCTACAGTGAGCTGGCCACTGACAAACATCAACTTGAATGGCCCAAACTCCATTTTGTTGATTTCTGCAAGAAAAACCTTTGTGAGCTGTGTATCAATGGCCAACCCTGGGAATCAATTGCTTTGGACTGCCGAGAGTGGAAAGCTGCTGTGAAGCATGGCCTATGTCATTTCAAGACGGGGAGGGTCAATGAAGAGCTAGAGAAGAGACGTCAGAGGCATGCCAGTTCAAGCTCAAGTTCTGAGTTTGTATGTGCAACTTGCTGGGGGGTCTGCTTGCCATGCATTGGACTCCTCAGCCACTCAAGAAGTTGTGATGGTACCAGGTAACCCACCAAAGGTGCAATCTCCATGGTCTCCTGAGACGGATGGTTGCCAATGATGATCTTGGAGGCAGAAATTCATGGTATTTTCATTCCAGCTCAGTTATTAATGTGTCAGCAAAGACATCCTTGTAGGATGTTTCACAAGAAAGTACTCGGTGTTCTCATTTTCAGTAAACAATTTAGACAATGTATCTGAGATACAGCAACAACCACTTCTGAAGAATTCTGCATTAACCAGTGAATCACCTGGCTAAAGTCAACATAATTTCCCAGGTTGGGTGGTGTCTAATTAGTAATGATGGCATATTGAGAAAAGCAGTAATGGATTCTTGGCTCACAATGCAGACAACAAACCCCTAATGCGTTGTGATGGGGCAAAGCAATTTACAGACAGTTGACAGTGATGAAAATAAAGAGATATAAGGACTACAGATGTGTCCAGTGAATAAAATATACATTGGGGTGCCCTAGTAATTAGGATGCACTGTCAGACTGCACGGATGCTGCACTTTTATTCTCAAAGGATATGGTATAAAACCCACTAAAGTAAATGGAAGACTTCCCATTGATTTTAATGAGTTTTGGATAAGGCCCTGAAGAACTGAGCACCTGTTATATATCCGCTTCTCTAAAATTTAGCAACACCTACTTGATACATTCACAATAGTTGACATAACTTCTATGGTAATTGTGGCTCTTCTATTTTTAATGAACAGAGCTAAAGTTCTTCTGTAGTTTATGCTTATTAATGTTTGCTCAGGTCTTCAAGTCATATAAACTGGCATAATTATATCAAAACCAGTTGTTGTCCTCTATAATTATCTAAATTATTCTGTTGAAATTGCAAAGGATCACCAACTGGGTATCTGCCTTTTTATGCTATACATTTTGGGGCCTGTCTTTGATGTAAGGAGATAAAATTCCCATTCAAAACCTGCAGTAGCTCATGTCTGTTAATTTATTTGGAAAGAAAAGTAATAGCAGAACGCTAAGATTACAATGGTACTTCTGCTGCATTGCTGAAGACACTGATGAACAATAGACAGAACTTCAGTGTATGAAGTCCTGTAGGGACAGG
>NW_005841995.1:2131615-2139799 GCF_000455745.1 Alligator sinensis
GGGAAAGGCCCATTCAGTGGGCAGAGGTGTTCAGATGAAACCTGTTAACAAGTAATAGCAGAGCATATCAAAACTGTACATCCAGGACTGTCTGAGCCATTGTGTTCTGTTTTCTAATGGTTATGGATTCTGTGGAAATGCTAATGCTCACTCTAAAGGCCATCTCAGCAATATTTTGCTGCATGAATAACTCTTTATTTTGAATTGTTTAATTAGTTAATGAGGTTGGGGAGAAGTTCTTCTTAGGGATCATTAGTTAAGACTTTAAAACATGGAGATTGGAGATAATTACCATCTGAGGGAGTCAGCAAAAGTTCCCCACTTGGTGGCCAAACACAAATAATTACAGTGAGTATATGAGCTGCACCAGAAATCAGCTCAGCAGATGTTGGATTTCTGAGTCCAGAGCCAGCCAGGATGCAGACGACTATCCAGAGGCAGTTATTTTTGTCTCCTTCTATTAATTCTCTTTCCCCAAACAGTGAAAACATACATGGAAATGCCACACATCAGTGAACTGATTGGACAAGTTGTTTTTGTCTTGTAATGTTCCCCAAAAGTCTATATCCATAAAGGTACCCAAACAGTGTAATGCACATGACATCCATAGCATTAGCATGCTCTTAACCTAAGGGTTAAACCTATGTTGTTCAAAGTGTGAGAGGAAGCTCAGATCCAGCTAAGATCAGAGTTGAGCCTTTCTTGATGGCTACAACTAACTAATGAAATTAGAGATGATATTTTCTGATGTGGTATGTAATATCCTCTCTGAGTATTATCCCTTGTGTCTGCAAAACTAAATCCCATTCATCTAAGGATAGAAGTAAAGTGAAGACAGACTGCTGAGTCCATGTGAAACAAAAGAATGACTCAAACCAAGGTTGGCAAAAATATGGCCCATAGGCTGGATCCAACCCGTGGAACTGTTTCACTTGGCCCACAGGGCTCCTAGAGGCCCAGGAATTCAGGGCAGGGTAAATGAGGTGGGGCCTACTGCCAAATTCCCAACTCTGGAGCCCCACTGGGACATGTCAGCAGCAGGAAGCTTGGGGGGAGGAGGGTGCGAGCAATGGCTGCATTAACCCCTGGCTTATTGCTACTGCTTGCTCTGCCACCACTTTTGCCCTGCCTGTGCCACTGTTGCTCATCCCGTAAACTATTAAGAATCCTTAATAAATGGTTAGTCAGTTGTTTTAGATTAGCATAGAGTCCATGCTATAAAACACAGTGCTTGGCTCTATAACACACTCTTAATAATTTATTAACCCTTTATAAACACTTACAAATGGAACCTTCCTACAAAGTCTGACCCTACATTTTATTATAAGGACAACTGTTCTATCCCAACCAACTTGTTTTTAAAATAGTGAGAATCTGGAAAGCACCAAATGAGACTATTTTTAAATATAAACCCCTGTTCTCTGCACAGGAATTTAAAAACCACAACTTTATATACAGATCAAACATTTAGCAAATAAAAAGGCTTATATTTAATAATAAACAAATAACTAATCTGGGAGTGTAGTCATTGCATACACACAGCAGACAAATCCAGTTGCACGCCACTTTTTGCATATGTGATGGCTCTTTAAAACAAAATAAAGAAAAAACGATGCTCAATATTTTGTGTTCAGATGCTGCATGGCTAACAGTGCAAGCAGCAAAAGTTAACAAAGTAAGATGACTCCCACAATTCTGATAGCACCACTGGTGATGTCACTCAACCAAAAACACAAAGGAAAATCCTCTCAGCCTCAGCTGGAAACACAGAGGAAATAGCCAAGTCTGGCAACTGAAAAAAGGACAAACATGGTGGGAAAGAAATACTATTGCCATCCTTTTCAATGGACATTACAAACATCAGATTTTTTATCTATATATTATTATATAGAACTTGATAATGTTTTTTATTTTCTTAGTGCCTCCAAACAATCGTTTAGGTGGGGAACACAGACCTTTATACAAACCATAGTGCTAAATAGTTGAAATGAATGAATGAAGTGCTTGATTCTCTTATGGCAAGAAAATAACTTTTAGTGTTATATCAATTAATTTTAAAAGAATGCACATTAAAGAATTTTGTATTACTACAGTCTAGAGATGCATTGAAGTCCTATTCAGGTTCTGCTGACAACAATGGAAAGACTCTCATTGACTTCACTGAGACCAGGATCAAGCCTTGAGAGCTTTATATCTTGGAATGTGAATAGTCCCTCTCCAGAGAGCTCAGATATTACCACCTTTTTCATTTTCATCTAACACATTGTTCATGTCATCACCTGCAAATGAGATCCAACCACTCAAATGTCCATTCTGAATCTGGACAAGGACTTTGTGAATGTGGATCCAAACTTTGGGGCTGTAGGACATTTTTAACAGTAAAAATTATATGTTTAAAGGGAAAAAAATGCAAGTTTCTTAAGATGAAAAGAAAAACATGGGCGGAACCAAAAACATGCATAGGTCATATTGGGCATTATAACCCAATTTTTTAAAAAGCTCACCACGCACAATTGCAACCAGGTTTTCAAAAAAGCTTAACTCCTCCATAGATACCAAAATAAGTAGTTGGTTTTCAAAAGATCTTAGCATATTAGGGTCTTTTAATAATCTGGCCATATATGTCATGATGAGAAATGAAAACTTTTGAAAATGTGGTCCTTATTTAGACATCTAAATGAGCTCTAAAATTGTCCAGATCTGAGTCCTTGAAAAATCTGGTCCATAAAGGACCATATATACCTCATATTGGAAACACGGCAAGAAGGTAAGAGTTTTCAAGTACCACAGAGAAATCAAGTTTTTGGAAACAAGATTTATGCTTAGGCTGCATTTTGTCTCCACATCTCCCTGATCTTACTTTCGTCAGTCCAGCAGAATCTTGCATAGTGCAAAGTGCCTCATTATCACCTTATCTCAGACTCCATATCAATGGCTAGGGATAGACATTCAAAAAGCCTGAACCTGCATTGATTCAATCTTTGCAGGTTAGTCTAACCTAGCTAGGCTAAATCAGTTTTGTAACTGGACAGACATCCCAGAAATTCAGGCACATGCCTACAGTGGCTCAGGCTAGAAGCCAGGGGGTGCTAGAGCAGCCCTCCCTTCCTTCCACAGCATGGAGCTGAGAGGGGGGTGGGGGTGGGGGTGGCCAGGCTCTGGCAGGAGCTCTGATTAACCAAGCAGAGAATTGATAACAGTGTTTATCACCTAATTAAGAAAACAACAGAGGGACATTACCAGCTACTTGTTGATTCTGCCTGTTGATTCAGCAGAGACTGTGGCCAGCATGTGGTCCACTAGCTAATACAAGGCAAGGCATAGGGGAGTGGGGAATTCCTGCTTAGCAGGGAGTGGGGAGGGGAGGGGCAGAAGCAGTCTCTGGACCTGCAGCCAGGGAGTAGAGTGGAGGGGCCAGCTCTGCTGTGGAGCAGAGAGCCCTGCTCAGCCCACAGAGCATGCCAGGATGCTGGGGGTGTCTAGTTCAGCTTACATCAGTAAGGGGTGTGGGACAGACACTACATAAACTGGTTTGCCCCAAATCAGTTAAGTCTGATGCTACATTCAACCAGGTTTATCTCAAACCGGTTTCAGCCATTCTCAAATTATTTTATCTGCACTGAACATCTGTTCTGTTACAGGTTTAAACCAATTTCTGATCACTTAAACCGGTTTGTGAGTAACCTAGTTGCATTCCCCTCCTCACCCCCATCCTTCTATTGTTAGTCCCTCGCTCGGGAACTATGTATTTCCCTACCGGATTTGTCATCTTTTTTGGATTCACAATCCTAAACATTTACTAATAAAAGTCAATCTATCCCTAGCCTAAATTACTACAACTGCAGGTCCTTGTGTCTCTAATCAAATTCCCATTTTTCCTTTCTAACTCATGCTGTCATTACTCGTGCTCCCAATTCTTCTCAGAAAGCTACCTACTTAATAAAGTGACTGAAGGGTATACCTTTCCAGTATAGAAACATACCAATAAAAACACAATTGCTCATTTCTTCTGGTTTTGTTAACTTTTTAGAAAAATCTCTTTTCTGTGGAACAATTAGTAGAGAAAACAGGGCTGGGTTGTAAAATGCTAGCACATTATGCTTGAAGAGATGAATGGGTTTAACTGTTGTTAATTTGGAAAAAGGTCTCAGAAGTTGGAAAAAAAAAAAAAAAGAAGCTTCAAATGTGTAAAATATTTTCCTGAAGTTTTCAACAAGAAGAATTTAACTGTGACACTCATATTAAGGGTAAGGATTCTCACTCAGAATTAAAGTAATGTAGGGCCTAATTCAAGGTTAAATCCTGCCAGCTTTGCTCAAGTTAAACACACTATGCATTGTCTCATTGAAAGGACAAGGCTTGTATGTGAAGTGAGTTAGACAACAGTCATGTCCTAAAATGCTGTATGCATATGCTTACACTTATATAAGTCTATAATTTTACGTAAATTTGTGCTTTGGATCAAAGGATGATAACAAACTGGGTGGGTTAGATAATGATCTGACAGATGAAAGTTTCTCTCTTTTGCTTAAAGGTAAATTTGGTTGGCAACACTAAAATCTGAAATCAGACCTACATACCGTTCCTTTTGATACCTTGACCCAGCTCCATTCAGTTTTTTGTCTCTTAACTCTTCAAACAAGTCAACCACTGCACAGCTGTTGATACAGAAACATATTGATGAGGTCAACAAATATTTTGCACTTGCCCACACTCCAGTAATGATGGTGGAACAATCCATTGGATTTTCTGTTAGAACAAAAAATATCTTGACAGAAGACAGACTGTCCAGTTCATCTGTTTGATCTGACTGGCTGAAAAGGTGTAGGTGCTTTATAATGAAAAAAGCATTCAGATTTTAATTTAAATCACATAATTATTCTTTCTGTGGCAGTTGAGTTGTTGAGTTCAGCATTTCCATTTAGACCCTTTCAGTGAACTAATTTTGAAGCACAAATAGCTATGCTTGCCATGAAAATAGTAGAGTCCAATCCATAACTCACTGATATCTATGGGATAAATTCTATAGATTTTAATTAGTTTGGGATCAAACTTTTAGTCTTCTATTCATCCAACACCTTTATGAAAAGCTAATACATTTCTCTGGAAAATATTCCTTCAAAGAATTTTCAAGTCTGCCTATGTATTTCTTTTCTTTTTTTTCAGCCCAATACAAAATGAAAGAAAAATATTCCATTTGAACTAAATCTGAACTACTTTTGTTTTTTCTTGCTGAGACCTGCCCCCAAACCTTTCTCCCAAAAGAGAACATTTAAGAAGACACAAGACAGTCCGTTTGACTTGAAATAACATTTTTCAACTTCAGAAAAGAAAAGCAGAGGAAATGAAGGGACAGATTCAGGGGACAAGCAGAGAAGAGAGAGGGCTGCTCACCTTTTCTTTTCCCTATGGCCAAGTTGAGGATTCTCAGCTAGGATGGTGAGGAGCCAGGTTCAATTCCCTATTCTACCTGCAGGGGTTCAAACTCATCTCCTGGGAGAATGCCCTAGACACCCGGCCACAGGACAATCTCACTTAAGGGTACTCTCAATCTTTCTATGACTCTTTAAGCATTTACTGAAACACTGGAAGTCAGATGTCCTATCTCCTGAGTGGATGTCCTAACCACTAAGTGAGAAAGTCATTCACTCTTTCTCTTTGGCTCAGTCATAATTTTAACTTCAGCAAAGAGTGATTGAGAGACACTTTCACTACATATATACTGGTGGTCAAAAAATCTCACCTACAAAGCAGGAGGTCTTGTTATAAAATTCCAGACTGGAGTCAGGTAGAGAATAGATTTTGGTTACCTCTCAGATGAGCATTCAGACCATTAGGCTATATAGTCATTGTTCTTACGTCTTGAGGGCTGCCTTTATCAGACACAAGACCCTGTGTGAAATCAGTGAAGACTATATATAAAAGAAAAATGACGTGTGGGGCAAAGGATGGGGGTGAACAGGCTTAAGGTTATAGGAAAAACATAATTTCTGTTGCTAAATATTGTCAACTTGATCATCTAGGTTTTACAGCTTGAAAATATGCACTATTATTTTAGATATTAGTGATGTAAATACATAGTACAGAGGTATGCATTGGTTGCTTGAGACCTATCTTTCATAGAGGAAACAAAGAATTAGTTGGACTGGCTGCATCACAAGGGAAATGTAACAGAATTTGTTTTGTAACCTATGAATCATTCTAAAGCTAGGCTTTCACTTAACAGTCAGTTATCAGAAGTTCTATAAAAAGTATGATACCTTTTATTGTTGTTCTAAAATTTGAATCAAGAAATAAATCCTTTTATATACTTGGGGTATGTACAGACATTTGGGGAGGACAGGGGGAGGTAGATCAAGTTAAAAATAACCACCTGATCTAAGGTAAATTGGGATGGGGAAGCTGAGGGGTGGGGCATGGGGAGATCAGGGAGGCAGGTGGAATCCACAGAGGGAATCAGGGAGCAAATGGGGTCTGCATGGGGGTTCAATGAACTAAGTTTCATTGGGTGGCCATTATTTAAGTGATCTAACCTCCCTGAATGTCGCATGTATGCTTAGAAGTGCTTGGCCAGGTCAGCCCATTCATAGCATCTAATGAAGTAGGTAGCTGCCTATGAAAACTCATGCCTCTCTCAACTAGTTGTCTTTAAGGTAGCACCCTGCCCTCCCTTCATATGCTTAATGTTCCCTAAAGCATGGGACCCTGTGTAAGGTCACTGCTGGCACATAGTGAAAGTCCAGTCTGCATGGATTCTTTTGCTCAATAGTTTGTTTTTTAATCCAAAGCAGAACAGGGGAGATTAAGAACATTTCTATTTCAGAACATCTTTTAGACTAGTGGTTGGGGTACTCTCCTGGGAAGTGGAGGAATCCCTTTAGGCATAGAAAGGAATTGAATAACAAGGTTTGCCAGATGCTGGACAAGTGCTCTAAATACTGACATACTAGCAGCACCAGTTTTTTGAATCTGCCACCAAAATAAATTATCTAGCCAAAACTATTTGTCACATTCAACCTAAATTCATGAATGGCTCCAGGACAACCTTGCTGCAGTCTTCAAGAATTTCCTGAAAAAATGTACTCATCCCTACTTTCAACCAGGCTAATATATATAAATAAAATCCTTGGATGAACAAAGCAAGTATTTCATTAAGGAACAGATCTTCAGCCTTTGCAGTGCCCTTGATTTGACCATCTTGGAATATTACAAATAAGTGCCTACCACATGTCCCATTTGGCAGCCTTTTGTCACACTATCTCAAGCTAAACACACTGCAAGTGCTGTCATTCACAATGCAATTTTGTATGGGAGCAGCCGGAAGCTATGGGTCAGCAAGCATGAGACTGCGAGTGGGGATGGACAAAAGAATGGTTGAGACTATGGAAAATTAAGTTACCATGGAGTATGGTGAAGTACTGTAAAAAATCACAAAGGTGAGCACATTATTTTTAAATGTAGCATGCTGTAGGGATTGTATTCAGCTGAAGATTTCCCTTAACAGTCTCTGCCTTTTGATTACATAATGTAAAAAGATTGCAACAGGCCAAGGAATATCGTAAAAGCAGTACTGAGTTCCACAATGTCACTTTCACAGAGACAAGAGTAGGCATTCATTGCTGAAGCATCATGCCCTTCCTGTGCCTAAGGTTTCAGCAACTACAAGCGCAAGCCAACATACCTACTACAGTTTTGTATCTGCAGAGCATTTTCTGAAGTTCAGTAGTTATTAGTGCAATGTGATTCAAATTGTGTTTACGGCCCAATAAAAAGGGTATACTATGTATGCAACAACCCATTCCTGAGCTATGTCAGGTATCATAAATTACAGCTTTAGTTGAATTCTGTTAAAAAAATTAAAAGTATTAAGGATTTTTTCAGATAGTAAGGCCTCATTTGGTTCTTCTATAGTTGGGACCCTTCACAGTTAGTTATGAAACTTCCAAACTGATCTGCACTGGGTTGAACAGATATACAATAAACTGTGCTATACTTTAACACCAGGGTGTTAATTTTAAATAAACTGGAAGGGCCTGTTCCCTGTCAGGAGCCATATGGTAGGTTATCCATCCCAGGAAGCCCACACATGGATCCAGGCCACAAGGTTTCTCACCATGGCTGCAGGAGCCACTGTATCAGCATAGATTCATAGACGTTAGGGTTGGAAGGGACCTCTATAGATCA
>NW_005841995.1:2141539-2160839 GCF_000455745.1 Alligator sinensis
CGAGCAGAGGAGGGGTATTCATCTTTGGTGATCTCTCCCTGTTTCCACTTTTTATGTGCTCCCCTTTTGTCCCTTAGGCTGCCCTGGATTTCTCTGGTCAGCCAGGGAAGCCTCCTGGCCCCTTTCCCCCTTTTGCCTTGCTCAGGGATCGTCTTGCTTTGTGCCTGAAGGATCATTTCCTTAAGGCACAGCCACTCTTCTTGGGCTCCCATCACTTCAAAACTCCTATTCTGCAGTGCGTCCTTGACTATTTGCCTGAGTTCATTGAGATCAGCTTTCCTAAAGTCTAGCACTTTCACCCTACTAGTTACCTTACCCACTCGACGTCTTATGGTGAATTCTATTATTAGGTGATCACTGTCCCCCAGATGGCTACCGATCTGTAGGTCCCCTACCATGTCATCCCCCGTTGCCAATACCAGATATAGTATGGCATTCCCCCCTAGTGGGACCGTGTACCTCCTGTGTCAGGTGAAGGTCCTGTACACAGGTTAGAAACCTGCGTGAGCGGTGAGACTTTGCTGTCTGTGACTCCCAGCAGATGTCCGGGTAGTTTAGGTCCCCCATGACTACCGCCTCTTTAGCTTTTATGGTCTCTGAGAGTTGCCTCAGGAGCCCCGAATCTCTTTCTTCCCCTTGATGTGGGGGTGTGTAGCAGACCCCTACCACCAAATCCCTTTCTCCTTGCCCCCCATGTAGCCTAACCCACAATCCTTCTACCTCCTCATCCTTGGATTCTGTCTTGATGAGGGTTGACGTATATTGCTCACTGACATAGAGCGCAACCCCTCCCCCTTTTTTCCCCACCCTGTCCTTTCTGTACAATCTATACCCCTCAATATGTACTGCCCAGTCGTGGGATGAATCCCACCAGGTTTCCGTTAGCCCCACTGCATGGCCCCGTTAGCATGGCTGGTGCTCAGGAGCTTAATGCCTCTGCCATTACACCACCCGCTTCTTCTGTTGCCAACTAATGATGATTGTAGTTGCCAATAGTAACTGAAAACTGGATATTTAACACCCATGTTTGACATCCTTGTGCTAAAACACACTAAGGTCACAGCATTAATTGTTTTGAATTTATTAGGTGCAAACAGCTATTGAGCTATTATTAAATCTCTGTAAATACTGAACAATCATGCATGAATATGATTCCACAAATGGGATACTGAATTTTGCAGTGCTTTGCATTGCACTATTTAATGTATAAATTCTTCCTTCTCTGCAGATTGTTAGGAATCCCTCTAGAATGATAGGGTATTAAATGAAACATTTGCTATACTTGGAAGCAAAGTCTGTGAACTTATATCTGCTTTCAGCTGTTCTGGAAAAGCAAATTAAGCCAAAGTCCAGTCATTAGTCATTTTGAGTAGGTGGTGATGATGTTGGTCAAAAGGCAAAGAGCCACAAGTGACTTGCCCCTAAACAGACATAAGACCAGCATTTTCAACAATGAAGTTTAAAGTTAGACCTCTAGCCCCATCCTTATACCTTTAAACAGGAGGCCAGATTTTCAACTCAGCTATTTTGAACTTGTTGTAGTGTTTCCTGACCAGGCCAAGGAAGAGACAATGGAGATTAAAGATCAGTTCTTTTTAGTAGGAATTACCATGGCATCAGCCGGTCCCACAGTGGATAGGGATGCTCCAGACCTGGAAGTTTGTGAGGGAGGTGGCTCTGGGCTCTCTCTAGCAAGTACTATCAGGCTTAGTAGACACCACAGGTTTAAGAATGGGTATAGACAAATTCATATAGTTAACTGCTGGGAACATATGTTACAACCTACATTCTTTGTAAACAGAAAAACAACTGCAAAGCAAATCATAGAGAAGAATAGAAACCAGAATTTCTGTCCTGTGGGAATTTCTAACATTTTGGCATTTCTTTTTATCCTGATATGGACCAGAAGGCAAATGGGGGACACTTTAACGAAAAAAATGCATTCTAAAAAAGTGGAATTATAAATATAAAAATAATTGACATTTTCAATTGAAACAAAACATTTCCTTTTGAAATGCTGACATTCGCATCTTCAGAATATCAATTCAAAAGAAGATTTGTTTCAAATTTTCCCATCAAAAACATTGGGAAAAGTTCTATGAAAGAGACATTTTCCTATTAAAAATACTGAATTTCTATGAAACCTCATATTTCACAGAATACATTTATTGTCCAAGATTTTGGCCAGCTTTGCCCACCCCTACTATTGAAGGATACCATCTGTATTGCAGTAATTCCTAAAATGTATCCAAAAGCATTGTGCACCCCAACTCTGTTGGTCCCAAATTCCTGAGCTCAAAAATTGATGTCATTAAAAAATCCTGGGAGAACAGTATACTACTATGGTGTTTTCTCTCTTTGGCATGAAGTTCTCAAGGGACACCAACCTGTGAACAGTAACATTAAACCCATGAACACCGTGAAAGCCCAATTGACCAAATGAGATCTGATGCATGAATTCTACTGAGGTCAATTTCCTTGCACTCGAACCCGCAATCTGAAATTTCTAAATAACATTAGCATTAAAGCAGTAAGCCTTCATTTCTAAGGGACTTGTGAAGGGCTGCTTGCTTAGCACAGGAAATGGAAAAGGACAGCAAAATGTGCAATGGCAAGTGTGAATTGCCAGGAAAACTGTCTCTGTAGTTTGCCTAGCTGTTATGGTGATACTATTCATCTATTATTTCACCTGGTGAAATGGTACTTTATAATGACTGAATGGAAGCTCTAGACAGCCCAAGAGTTGATAAGCTAATAAAGTAAAACTGTTCACATCTTTCACACCACCATCTGGTGTCTTCATACAGAATTTCCAACACAAAGAATATTTTTTTCTCTTCATATACATCACACAGTGCAAAAAGGATTTGCAAAGAAACATGGCATAAGCTTTGTAATTTGCTGAATTTAACAAAAGCTACTGTAGCTTTGATCTGTCTCAACTGTGAAAGTTCCCATATGCAAAGGGAGGATACTTCATGCATGCAGCTAAAGCCAAGTTTTTCCTTTTGAAAAAATGCTATTAAATATTTGTCTTGCAACAAATTTGCGCAGACATTAAAAATGCAGGGGATAATTTCTTTACTGCAGTTAACTTAACCAAATAGGTGGTAGAGGTTAATTTTGCATCCAGACAGATTTGTATGACCATGACATTGTGAAAGGCTACTTCAGTTGGGCAAATCTCTTTTAACAGAGCAAACATAGTCTTGCCTCAAAGTCTGGTAGCAATGTATTGCCACTGCCACAAAGATCCAGGGTTTGAGTTCTTGCCTCGAACACCCCAGGCTGTTGGGGGCTGAGAGTTCTACAGACAAGGCTCTTCAGTCCTTGGAAGAGGGAGCATTTCAATTCACATGTCAGCTCATAAAAACACTAATGCACTTCATATGGGGAAATTGCTTCTTCTGCGGGAAAAAAAGACATTGATGTGCAGAACCAAAGGGTAGAATTGGACAAAGATAAGAAAAATGGGGAGAAAGTGTGAGTTTTGTAGGGGATTAAAAACAAAGCCAACTGGAAAATCTCATGGTGACCTAGACTGCACCTCAGCCTGCATGGGTGCACCAGATACAAGCAGCCTTTTTCCCCTGGCATCGCTGTGTAAGGGCTAACTATAGTGCCAGCTCTTCTGTTCCCAGAATGCAGCAGTGGGGAAGTTAAGAATAACCAGCACTGTTAAATCCCTGAAAAAGTTATTGAGAAGGGAGGTAATCTCTGGGTCATACCCTCCCTATCTATGGCAGCCAGCTGAGCCAGGCTGTGTAATGGAGGGTTGCAGACATGCTCTTATTGTCATGATTGCTGACAATGTGTATTTTCTCCAGCATTCCCCTAGGTACTATGTCTGCCTTGGGCATGATGCCATGACTCTGGGAGTGGCCATTCACATGCTCAGTGCCTCAAATGTCCCACATATGAAATCCAGGTGGTGGCTAAAGCTATAGTTTTTCCCCCATGTCTCTGAAAGACAATCACCAAATAAAGATACCATACAAGCCTCAGTTAACAACCAGCTTGTTAGTTAATGGCCTGAGGGAATCTGAGGGCGTTTTATGCTCTAATACTCTGTTCATTAACTGTAGTAACAACCAATTTCAAGGTGATTATTGCTATTATAAGCTATGATCAATTTTTTAAACATATTTTCATTTTTTCCAACCTAAAGCTGGAGCAATAGAGCAAGGGGAGCAGCTGTGGTGAGAATTAGACTTTTCCCCAGATTAATATCTGATTTTCCATCAAAGAGAATACAGGACACATTCTGTTAGCTTTCTAATTGTTTCTACCATAAACCTCCACCACACTGAAATATGATCTCTAATAATTTTTAGTTTGAACTTCCTATATATAATCCATCTGACTAGATGGTCCTCAGCAAAAGCTGTTAAAGCAATTTGTTTCACTTACGTAGAGGAATAAATCAGTGCTTAATTATCTGTGGTTTATTATTAACAGCACTGGTGAGCTGACCATATGCCATGACTTCATCTTTTCACACAGAAAAATGAGAATATACTGATTGTTTTTATTATGCCTTTCAACGCTCAGAAAAGGTTCCAATGAAAGGAAGAAGGGAGCTTTTACAATGTTACTCAATGATAAAAAAAATAATACACCATAATTCTCTGCCCTCATTTAAGTGTTCTTCTTTATGTGCTGTTATAGGAGGCACTTATTAGCATCTTTCATGGCCATAGAAGACACAATTATAACTTTGGTTGTTTCCAGGAGATATATGGATTTGGCAGACTAAATTTCTTAGCAGAGTCTCAGATATATTAGCTTCAAAATATGGCATATGTTCAACTCCAGAATACTTGAGATACTATATACATCTAATGTAAAGACCAGAAAGACACACCTTCCTGATTTTTGAAACTTAATTGAGTCCATGCCGCAAGATCTTATGAAGTCACTACAATCCCAAATAACACAGGTTTTGATCCTCTGCCAGGGCAGCCTTAAACTCTTTAGTAGACACTGCGGCAAAATAAAACTTTCTTGAAAACATTAAGGATTGATGAACTGCTTTGGAACAGGTCCAACTGCCCAGACTTTCTCCACTCAAGATAGATCCAAAATGAACCCAAGGTTCTTTGAAATACAGACCTCTGAGCTAGGGTTGCGCATATGGATGCAAACTCAATTTAGGCAGTGACAGGTGCTTTACATTTTTTCAAAACATGAGGGGGGAGTTTTCAAATTCTGAGGCAGCCAAGAAATTATTTCTGGTTTAGGAACAGGAACAGAACTCCCAACCCTTTATTCAACACTCTCGTTCACTTTTAACATAACCCTGAACAAGGAGCACTTGTAAAATGAATGATCCTAAGTGCAGCCCCAGGAGGGATGGGGCCAGATTTTCAAAGATACTGAAGCAAAATATGGGATATTTAAAAGTGCCTAAATATAATAGGTCTCAATTCTTACTGCAAACAAGGCAATTAGGCACCTAATCTCCATAGGAACCTCCAGGAGTCTCACTAGGAGCCTCTCTGCCTCTTTAGACATCTAAATAACTTTCAAAATCTGGCTCCTTGTGTTTAGAGACAAACCCATGCTCCATGCTCCCCTATAGTTCCAGAGGTCAGTAATTTTCTATTAATAAATGTTTGCAGCAAAGTACAATGCTCCAATCATTGATTCAGTTACCCTGGTTTACTTCTTGTCAACCAGAAGCCATGGTCTCCTTACCCACTCCAGAGGTAAATCAATAGGTACACAGGCCCTGGACATGAGGTCCAGGTAACCAAGACAAGAGCATAAATGGGGTTCTGAATAAATGGGAATTCCTCTGTATTCCCAAGAGTACATGTAGGCTTAGATAAAAAACCTTGTAAACTGAAATTTCTGAGCATTTTTTAGAAGATGCCACCTTGCCAACCTAGGAGACTACAACTCTCCTGAGATGAACTGTGAGCCTGTATGGAACCTATTGCAATGGGACCCTTCAACTGACTGGGGCTTTAGGGAATTAGACCACATAAATGTTACATTCTAATAAGGGTAGTAATTATCCAGGTTAGTGTCCAGGTTTATGATGGCACCAGCTGGGGTGAAAGGAAATTCAAAGCTTGGAGAAACTCACTGGGTGCGTCTACACATGCTATTAATTAGAAGCAAACTCCAGCACATATTGCACTGGAGTTTATTGCTCCTGGGCACTGAGTCTTCAACTGTGCTTGGGACTGCAGCCCATTGAGGCAGGTCGGAGCAACCCCAGTTAGCAGGGGTCCCAGAGAGTCACCCTGCCAGGACAGGGCTGCTCCGACCCAGCTCAACATGCTGCAGAGGAGCAGCTGGGGCATGAGAGTGCTCCAGTGCGGGGCTAGCTGGCAGGACCTGAAGCACCTTCATGCCCCAGCCAGCCCTATCAGTGTCTACATGTGCATTGCTGTGCAGTAAATAACATTACTGCAGGACACTACTTGTATTTGCAAGTACTAACATATGGCATTTATTAATTTACTGCAGCCCAATCAGGTCGCATGTCTTGTAGATGTGAAGACTTTCCTGCGGAGGTAAAGTCATGTAGCTCCGCAGTAAACATCTTGTGTAGACACACCCACTGTTTCATATAAAGTCCAGTTGCTATAGAGATCCAGACATGTCTTCCATATCATACTGAGAGTCAAAAGGAAAATGCCATACCACCTCACATACATAATTCAACAGTGGTATCAACATACCACACACAACCATGAATTTTAGGGCTGGATTGCAATTTTAAAGCCATAGACCCAGTGGCAGTATGGGGCATAATGACCACAGACTATACAACCTTAGGAGAACCAGGAAGACTGAGAAACCCTTTGTACCAGGGAAGCTTCTTCCACACAAAATAAGCAAGATGAAGCTGATTGTTCTTCCCAAAGCAGCAGCTCTAGACCATGGGCCAATATGAAGTGAAGCAATGGGGCAAAGGCCCTAATCCCTTCCTCCTTTAACTTCTGAGGGAAGAAGGCAACCAAAAAGAACACAATGATATTGGGAGCAACAATGGAGGCATCTTGCTAGTCCATTCACCCACTTGGCACTACACTGGGACTATTCACCACCTAGCTTTCCATCTCTCCCACAGTGTTAAAGCATTTTACAATTTAATCTTAGAATTGCACCGAAACTCCCTGATTTTTCCACCAAACAATAAGCAGAGGGTAATGACTTTGGCATCAGTGTGTCTGAATCAATGCTTCAAGGAGTCTCTCTCCTTGTTAACACAGATGTGTTAGAAGAGATATAAGCCCAAACACTAGGAAGTTTTGAGGGGAGCCAGAGTAACCACATAGATTGCCTCCCACCTGGCAATTTATTGCAGCCTTGCAGGGAATCCTCTGATTGTTTTTACAGCCCAGGATCTTATTCCCCTGGAGAAATATCAACTTCCCCCTCCTCTCACCTTCCCACCACACCATTGATTTGATCTCCCTTGGTTCTTTGACTATCAATGAAACGATGCCTACTGAGCTTCCTTAGGTTTTTTTCTACTCAAATGATGAGTAGAAAATGATTTATTTTTACATTCTCTGGGCCAGATTCTGAGAACTTTGAACTCCCAGTATATAGCACTCATCTCTCCAAGGGCTCACAGCCAGTGGAAGCCTGAGAGAATATCATCTCCAGTTAGCACTGCAACACCTTAAGCCTAAGCCTATACCATTTATTAGGTGCCTTAGTGTGACCGTATCCCATTCTGTGTGAGACTCTAAAAAACATTAGTGCAAAAGGTAGGTGCTCCCCACCACCGCCGCCCTTCTGTATTTTGTGGCTTCATTTTAAGGGAAGGTGATGACAATTTCAAAAGTAGACTTCTTAATGGTTTTCTGGGGACCAGAGTAGGGTGGAGAAGGATTGCATGTAGGCACCTATGTTAATAGGTGGAATAGGATCTGGCCTCTGACCTATATCTTTCAGGATTGTTTGCAATTGATTTGTGGTTTCTGTTCAAGAGCCAGCTGGACTTGACTATATTGCCTTTTTTTCTGTTTCCAGGTGGTTGGCTCTTCTGATGGCTTCCTCTGGCTGGGTAACCCTAGATTGTGGTAGGGGTGGAGTAAGTGCTTAACCTTGCATTGTTTTTTTGAAACAAAGGAATGATGCTTCAGATATAGAAGACTTACAGTCTGAATGGCAGAGCAAGACTGTAGGCCTTCCTTATAACCAGATCATGCAACTGATGAATTATGTTTACCAAAACCTGAAAACAGCAATGATCCTTTTTTTGGTTTGCTGGAATAAACTGTCAATCCTATTCTGGCCAAGGGTGACATAACTGAAAAGCCTTGTAAAGCACCTTTCACTCTTGGTTTCCAAAGCAGTTTGGAAATGTAACATAAGCAAGATTTGCAATATTACCAACCTGGTGAGAGGCACTGTTGGTACAGTTGAACACACAAGTAAACTGAGGCACAGAGGGATTAAATTATCTACCCCTAATGAATGCAGATCCAGGAATACCAATGAATTGCTTCAAATCTGTAGTAGAGGCAGTAATGCAATCTAAAGCCCTGATCCAGCAAAATATTTAAATATGTGTGTAACTTTAAACACGCAGGGAACACTGGTGATTTAAGGGTGACTTCTCATGTACTGAAAATTACTCACGTTCTTAAGTGCATTGCTGGATCAGGTCCTAAGAAGCCTGGCTCTCACTACCTCCACATGCACAATGAGGAAGATCTAAAGATAGCAATAGATTTGGGAAAGCGAACAAAAACATTCGGAACAAATAAATATTGTTTTTGGTGTCATCTGCACATTGCATCTTTTGTTTTTCTCTTTAATATCAAGCGAATGGAAGGAAAGATCTTCCCAAAATCTGTCCAATACCCATTATTGTTAAATAGTTTTCTGATATTATAATCATCGCTCATCAGTTGCTGGGTTACATTGCATATTTTCCGTGGCTCTTGGCATCTTGGTATGGTACTACCAACTAATGGCAGCAACATGTTGATCTTTCACTGCCAAGTTTTGCTGGCCAGCACCCTAAGGTTTTGGGTGGTTCTTCAGTCAAGCAGGAGGAATCAGGCCAGTGTAATCAGGACATCAGTGAGTGAGAGAGTGGAGAGAAATGGAGAATTTTTAATTCATAGACAGATGTGGGTTTAGCTGTGGGTGTATATGAGGGGTACTGGCTGGTACATACAGAGCAGGCTGTCTTCACAGGACACCTTCACTGAAGTCAATAATGCAATGTAATTTGCCCTTTTAAGAACTATCCTCCCCCTCTACACACACACATTATTGTACCTTGTGCCATGATCTACACCTCTGCAATGCAGACATGTAAAATGCAATAGGTCTGATCTCAAAGTGTTTAATACCTGTCTTGCACAGGAGTTAACAAATACAACAGGTGCAAAGGCCATTGGGATCCAGTGTCCCCTCATATCCCGGCTGTGGTACTGGGGTGGAGCCGACCTGAGCCTGTGATGTGAGGGGAGGGCTCCCTTTTCCACTTTCCCCTGGACCTCTTCAGCAGCAGCTTTGCCGTGGCTGGAGCTATCAGGGTTGGTGGCGGGGAAGGAGCATGGTGGAATGGATAAATATATAAATTAGTGTATAAATTAGTGTGTGTGTGTGTGTGTGTGTGGGAGACAGAGAGAGAGAGTGTGTGTGTGTGTGTGTATATATATATATATATATATATATATATATATATATATATAAATTAGTCAAGCCTTGCAAGACCGTGAATGTTTGAAGACCTTTGCCTTAATGCACTGAGCCAGATTCCACACACTGTTAAAGCTGTACAAACCCTCACAATCTCAGTTTGCCTCTTACTACAGAGATCTGAACATGAACCTAAACACTGAGAGTTTATAACCCATCAGTGCACATTGTGCACTGCTGTTTGGAGGGGGGAGATTTGTCAACTGGAAAAAATCTCCTTCAGTATTAAATCAAGAGTAGATCAGCCAGTCCCTCAGCTGGTGTAAATCAGCATGGCTCTCCATAAGTCAATGAAGCTCTACAGATTTACTCCAGCTGAGTTTCTGGGCCAGTGTGAATAGTATCAGCTAGCAGCAGTCTTGTTTCAACTAATTTCTCTCCTATTTCCTAGCTGTATTCTGATCAGCTAGCTTGGGGCCTTTTTTTCATACTACAGTGAAGCTTGCTATAAGTGCCTGTGTTCCAAGGCACTCTCTCTGAAATATGTCTTAGCTTCCAAGGGTAATGAACTCTTTTATAATAAACGCCTAGCTATAATGTGAACAATACTTGGCTTCCAGGAACTGCCTTATAATTACAAGGCTTGGTATTGCATGTCAGAGGTTTGCTTCATCTTTAATATTTTATGAAGAAATTCAGATTCTGACAGTAAAAGTATTTAACCCAGAGGACCTAGAACCCAGACTATTATTTTGTAAAGTAGCCATCTAGCTACACATTTGTGCACTGCCATTATCCCTGGTGCATACTCTCACTCTTTGATACTCTCTAAGTAGACACAAACACATGCTGTCCAGATGGAAACCTGGCTGCATCATTACATTATATTGAAATAACCCAATACCACCTGTTTCTGCTGGGGTCCCTGCCAACATTTTCCCATAAAACATTTATTTTGCTAATATTTTAGTTGGTCACCACAGAAGGACACTTGAAGTTAAAGATTTACCATGTGTGCAGCCACTACTAGCTGAGCAAGGAAAACCTTTTGAAAAAAGGCAACCATGCTCAAGGTAGTAAATGCCTATTGTTTCAGACTTGGATGTTCATTCACATTATGTAATAACATTTAGCAGGGACCAAAAACCAAACACCGGGGCGGGGGGGCGTTGGCAGCAAGCATCAAATGAATTATCTTAACAGAGATAGTGCTCACCTTTCACATAATTAAAAAAAACTTTAAGGTGTGGAGTGGTACTAGGAGACGAGAATGCTGATTCAAACTCTTTTTTTCTTTTTCTCATGTTAAGCTGTGATATTTTGAAAAGGCAAAAAAAAATTGAAAAAAGAGAATATTTTCAGTGAGTCAAGGCAAAATAGGGAGGCATAGCCTCTTTTCCAACCCTACATGTGATGTTCAAAGTATTTATGAGATCCACTTTAAAAATGGTAATAGTATATTTATGACTTGGAAAATAAAATAGAGCTAGAACCTTTTGGTAAATAAACTAAAACTGGTTGGATTTTGCTAGGATAGCATTTGGAAAAATTCATCTCAGTTCCCAATGTTGAGGTCATCCATGTTGTACTGTTTATAACTCACTATGGACCTATGTTCTCATAAATATCTGAGCACTGGCAGTTCTTGGTACATATCTTGTATACAGACAACACAGTTGCTTTTTGTGATTCATCATTCGTATTTTATTTGCTATGCATCACTTTGGCATTATACAATTTAGATAGTTGCCAGCATATGAAGAGAACAAAAATAATACCATGTGAACTAGCATGACCTGCACACTGCAAATAGTAAACATAAACAGCAAACCACCAAAAGGAAAAAGTAGTGAACACAACACAATAGTCTAATCTATTTGAAGTAACTAGTGAACATACAATAGGCTAATATATTTGAATGCATTAGTAGGAATAAAGATCAGCTGCAAAAATATTCACAAGCAGAACAGAAGGATACAAATGATCTGTTAGTTATTATTCACAATGAATAATTTTATCAGCTCTGAGATAAAAAATACTGTGGGATCAAACATTTTCAAATTGGAAGGGAAGGAGGTTTAGTTGAAAAGAACCTGAATATATCAGAAATTATTGCAGAAAAAATAAAACCAAATTTTTGCAGAATTCATTTAATATTTTGTTCATTGGCTCTCATTATCTTTGGCAAGCAATTCCCAAAATTGAGTTTTTTATTGCTAAATGGCTGTAATAAGCCAAAAAACAGACCTGTAAGTGGGTTTAACTCTATTAGCTGCACTTGCTCTCATCAGTTCAGCCATTAGCTGATTGTATTTGTACTTGATCAACAGAATATTTTTAGACAGCAGAACAAAAGATGTAAACATTGGAAAATAAAAAGAGATAAAGAGATAAGAGAGAGGGCCGGCCCCTTCTCTGCAATGCATTCCATTTTTCATTTCAGATATGATAATACATTTTCAACAAATATCCTTCTTGATTTTGTACAACTAATTTCTACTTTTTTTTTAAGTCAACTTGTAATCTGTAGTCATCATCGTAATTGATTAAGGATCATAAGCAAAGCAAAGTACCTGTTTGACAGCTTCTATTCATGGTTTGATATCTTCCTGAAGACAGATAATTATATAATTAAGTGATCCATTTCTCTGCATATATGCTATATAGAAAGAAACTGACACACAATGAATCCTGCTAAGCTTTTGTTCAATGTATGAAATACTGAATAATCACCTTTTTTATGAAAGCACTTGACCTTTCAATTGATATCCCCCCCAATAGATTATAATCACAGTTCAAAGAGGTATTGAATGCACCGCTGCTAATCCAGAGGAGCATTGCCCATTAGTCCGTATTAGGTTTTTGTATCCAAAGGTGAACGCTTGATTATAACAAAGAGGAAAAATACTCACACTATTTAGTCCTTGTGAATGCCTTCGCTTTCCTTTTGGTAAATCATTGTGACAATCAAAGTTATAGGACACACTGTAACATGAATATCATTTACGAATTTGATCCTTGCTCAGAGAGAAGCTTTAAAGCTTTGAATGACATAAAGCGAGATTATCAGTGACAGAGATTTTAAATATTGAACATGTTGCCGAGCTCACAAGTGTTTCTCTTTAGCAGTTGATGAGCATCATATTCTTCTATACAATACAGTGGAAATAGATTTCCTCCCCCACTGCTTAGGAGAAAGGTATGAAATACGGTTGGATGTAAGAGACAAACTGCATAGCCCTCTGGCAAATGGACATAGGAAAAAGAAATAACAACTAGTCATGTATATATTAACTGTTTCCCACTTTATTTACTATGGGAGTTTTCTGGTTCCACTTTGGAGTTCTGAGAATTAATTTCCAGAGATAACATATTTCATATGTGGATGAAGCTTTCCTTCTAAAAATATTTACCTGAAGGAAGAGGAGGAAACAGAAATAATGTCCACCTTTTATCTAATGGTCTAGTGGTTACATCACTTGCCCCAAAAATGGGATGTTTGGATTCTAGGTCCTCTTCACCCTAAGGCAATTCACATATCCCTTTCCCATCTCTCAGGAGACTGCTTTAAGCACCAGGCTATAGGCTAGTCAGGGGGAAGAAGGAGGACAGCAATACTCTCATCCATCGTTTAGAAAGTATTTCTGTCTCCTACAATAACTGTTGAACGCACAAGACAGAAATAGTCCTTGAAGCAGGGATCAGAAGAACCCAAGTCTCATTTCTCCCAGGTATGTGCCATAACCAGTAGCCTGCTAAGTGATACTCCTTCTTGCGTGCCGTCTTTTTCTCTTTGTCTCTGCGTCCATGAATTTTGTATTCTCTGATGCAGAGTTTCAAGAGGAAGAGTGAAGAGTTCTCTCCGTGCCCTCCTTGTTCCCCTGCCTCACCAGCTAGCCTGCAGTGTAGTAGGTAAATAGGAAATGTGGGTCTGAGTTCCCACAGGCTGAAAAGGGCATTGAACCTGCATTTCCACTTCCTAGATGATTCCTCTAACCACTAGTTCTTTATATAAAAGAGGGCAGCACCATCGCCATTACCACTTTGAAAGAAAACAGTGAGCTTTGCTTAGCCCGCTCTAATAGATATAGGTGCTCAGCCTTAGGAAAGGATTCTGGGCTCTGGATCCTGAGTGGATGGGATCCTCTATGAAGCAATGACTGAGGTGTTTTTGTTCCAGAGAGGGACGGTATTTCAGACACACCCAAGTGTTGAACACCCGCTTCCTCCTGGCAAGCTCTGAACAGTCCCTTGCTCGGTTCTCTGGATCACACTTTTGAGGAGCTTCCTCATGTACTGTGTAGAGTGCCAGGGTGCCTAGCCCAGAATTCTGGATTCAACTCAGGAATATCAGAGGAGATTCTTCAATGTCCATAAAAAGTCTAAAGAATATCACCTGCTGATACTAGAAGTGGATTTGTTTCAAGAGGTACATAGCAATATAATTTTAGGAACCTGGACCATCTCCTTGGAGTCAGTCCTTGGTGTGCTAACACAAGCAGGAAGCAAACTCATACTCTGAACTTAATAGGTGAGAAGATTAACTATAATAGAAGACGGCAATGGAAAAAAACCACAGAAATATTGTGACAATCTGCTCCTTGAAAGTAATCTGTTGGTAAGCCTCCGAAACACCAATTGGCAATGCTATACAGCAGCTGCTTAAGGTAAGAAGTGCCATACTGGGTCAAACCAATGTTCCCTGTCTCCCAATATCTTGTCTCTGACACCAGCAGGAGTAGATGCTTTAGAGGCAGCACGTTGAAGCAGATATACGTAGAGCAATCTATTCCCTAGTATTCACTACCCTCCCTGGTATTCATCACTACTGGTTTTCAGAGCCCAAAGGAAATATCTCCAACTATTCTTTTCAACATCAATTAATAGGTATTAACAGCTATTAATAGATCTAGATGGCAACTCATGGATAAAACCTAAGGTCAAGGTCCTAACTGTCACATGAGGATGATGAACAATCATCCATCACTTTCTTCCAAACTGAACAAAAAATGTTATTAGTTATAACACAGGATTGCACTTAAAAGTACTCTCTCTCTTTTTAGTGTACAGCAGCAGAGTTTCTACCTATTTTTTTCCTTACACTCCTAGTGTTTCCTGCTTATGATTTTAAAATACTGTATTTACTTGTATACCACATGCAGTTTTTCCTCAAAATCAGCCTGCCAAATTTGGGGTGCATGTCTCAAGTGCAAAAACTGGTTTTCTTTCACTGGAATAGAAGTAGAGTAAGCTAGAGCAAGCAGACACTGGGACTCATGGCTCTCCCTGTTGGCCTGCAAGAGTGTTGAGTCCAGCGTTAACCCTCTCACAGTGGCTTGTGACTTGGAAACGTTATTATTTACAGGAACTTACATAACAAGCTATTTACAGCAAAGGAGTCAGTCTTGCTGTTGCCCTTGCAAGGGTCTGGGACCCAGCTTGCTTTCTCTCCTGCTGCATCAGGAAGTTTCTGCTGTTGCCTAAGATGCCAGACTTCCTGGGCACTCTGGCCATTTTTACACATGGAAGCACCATGGTGCCAGACACTTTGAAAAGCACCTGGCACTGCATTGTGTACAGTTGCATAAGCGGGGAAATGCATTTCGCAAATCTCCAGCCACTTTTGTCACGGGACAAACCAGCACATCTTCAACCATTTTTGCTGTGGGACAAAAAGTTATGCGTATAAATGCCCTCTGTGTTTCCAGGAAAATTAGTCAGCCATGACTCTGGAAAAAAAATCTTTTTTCGTACATTCTGCTTTCCAAAACCAAGGTGAGCATTTTATTTGGGGCATGTGGAATATGTGAAAATATGGTACAGTACACATCTCTTCATACTGATAACCAGTGATCACTAAAGAGATCCCTGGTGCTTTCATCAGCCCAGGAGAAATTGAACAATACTGACCACACCCCAGATGTGTAATCACTTTGTGCCTTCCTAAATTCTCCTTGTGGTTTCTATTGGACGCTGTATTTTCTTCACTTCCTGTCCATAACATTTATCCATAGAAAAATGGTCTACAGCCGTGTAGACCCTGAGGCAGCTATTGAAGTGGTTTTTGTGTGCCATATATAAATAAAATACTAATCCCATTTCATTTTGACCCTAGTTATCCCAGAACCTCTGTGATTAAATCCCTGCTTTAATGAATTGTATTGTTCAAAGTCTTTATTTAAGACACAATTAAGACTAGACAGATTTTTGCCTTTCTGATATACAAATATTAGCATTATTATTATTTATTGTTTGCACTGGGAGTGTGCTTCCTAGCCAGGCCCCCATTTATCCTTGGCACTGCATAAACAAAACAGCAGGCCAGCCCTTACCCAGAAGAATATATATTTTTAGTTTGGTGTGTAACATGGAACAATTCCAGGCTAACAGTTGAGCTGGTTGGAACATGTTCATTGAAACAAAAGAAAAAAGGTCTCAAACATGGATTTAAAGTGGAATGTTCATTCTCGTGGCCCCTCAATGGAAGATTTTACCTTCTACCTTTTCCTTTAACGTCCTGTTAGTTTACCTCTGCCAGACTACTTCACCCAAGAACTGATTCAGCTTGGAATCAATCTGAATTCCCTGTAGTCAGATCTGTTCCAAACCAGACCCACAACCCTTAATTGAATTATGCAGGATGGAAAATGAGAAATGCTGGAGTACAAATAGTCACAATAACGAGCACTCATTAAACTCTTCTGAGAGCGCAAGTCAGGCTTACACAAAGCAGCATTTTACAATGGGTTGGTTTGGGGGAAAAATGATTGTACTGAGGGACAGTGCTTTAAACCAGAACTGTGCATATCTGCTGACTTGGTTTTCTTTTTTTTTAATTGCACCTCACTACTGAAATGTAAAACTTTTATGTCTCTTTTAGGCACTGATATGAAAATGTAGTCATTTCCTGTCAAAATCCCCAAAGAGCTCTTTTGCATTTAAAGGCAATGAAATCATTTTACCTTGGTAATTTATTATTTCCGCTGGTTATTCAAATATTTGTCTATATGCAGGAAAATTAAATTGAAACATGGATTTATTTGAATATCAAAACACTTATAAAAATTTAATTGAGATTACTGCACCAGTAGAATTAAATGGAATAAAAACTGGGCCCAAATTCTGCTATCACTACAGTTCCAGTTTCTAACTAGATATTTATTCAGCAGGGGACAATACACTACACAGGTCGAGGGAGGGAATCCGAGCGTAATGGGAGGATGGGGAATTTAAAGACAAAACTGTGTACTTTGCCCTCTGGGTGTGAAAGTCTGTTTGATCCTCATTCCAAGCTTCATTTACGGTGTCTCAAAAAACAATCTCTCCTAAAGACCTCAGTGGTGACAACCCAGTAGCAACTCCCATATAAACCAAATGTATTACTTGCAAAACATATCCAAACAAGTTGTATGGATAGGGTTGAGATATATATTGCTTGCTGTATTCTCAGATATTTCTTATGATGTAGACTACATATATATACATACATAAATATAAATATAAGTAGGGCCTGGTTTAAATCACAATTTCACATTTTTCATGAAAATCATGAAATTAAGTGATTTTTCGCAAAAAATTAGATCTGCAATGAAATGCCACAATATGGCCACTTGTAGGGAGTTCCATATGGCTGCTGCAGGCTGGGGAAAGCATTCTTGAGCCAGCCCAGGGGAGCAAGGAAGGGGATGCAAAAGGAACAGGGAAGGAGAGAGTTTGGGGATAGGTGGGGGAGGAGCTGTTTGCTCTTCTGGGTAGGAAAACTGGGTCATGGTGGGGTTGGGGGTCAGGGGGAAAGAACACATGTGAGGAGGAGAAAACAGCCTCCCCCCTATCTGCCAGGACTGTCTGTCCTGCTCATCCTGCCTCTTCCAGTGAGGTGGGGGGTGGCTTTCTAGCAACAATCAGAGGCCTTGGGAGCAAGGCCTCTGCTGCTGCAATTAAAACTGGCCTTAAACCTGCCCCTGCAGGCAATCAGAAGGCTTGGGGGGGGTGTGCCATGATCTGGGTGCAAAAATGGCAGCCCCCACTACAATCAGGCCATGATATTAGTAAGCTGGCCTCTCGTTTCAAACCAGGGCCTACACATATGCACATATATGTTCATGTGCATATATGTGTATATGTACATGTGTATGTATATCTTCAAATGCCCAAATGGTAGTTAGCTGCCTGGTTCCCATTCCATTTCAACTGTTCCTACATGACATTTGTTAATTTGAACATCACACCTAAAGCAGCTTGCTCAAGGACCCATAGGAAGTCTGCAGAAGAGCCAGGAAATAAGCCTAGAGATCTAGAAAGCTAGTATAACTCCTTAACTGACTTTCTTCAGTCATCCACAGTAGGAGTTTTTAAACAAAGAATTAAGAGAAGGAAGCAATGCAAATGAAAAAGAAAGTGGCTGGTTCTATGCCAGATTTCACTTGGTTAAAGACTAAGAACATTCCTATATACCAGAAACCTCATTGACATAAATCAGAAAGAGAAAGGAAATCATAAGGTTTGGCACTTCTAAAGGAACCTGAATGAAATAGAAGTGGTAACATCCAGCACCTCTTCCTCTCACTCAAAAAAAATTCTGCAAGGGCATATCAAGAAAAGTCATCAAAGCTGATAGCCATCAAGACACACTGGATACTTGCAGATATTTTAAAAAAAAACCAGAAATCACACTTTACCAGAAAAAGCAGTGGGTTACTTCAACATGGCTCTGCAGCTTCTGTAAAGATCAGACACTTCAGTGGGGCTTTTTGGCCCTTTTAGCTAAAGCTGATTCAATCAGCTATTAAGTAAAAGCCCCCTTAAAGTGCCCAATCTTTATAGACATCGGGTGAGCCAGGCTGAAGTAACACACTGCCTCTTCTGGGCATGTGCAGGACTCAGTACGGGAATGTCCTGATCTTAAAGTAAAACTCTAGGTTTGGCTTGGTTTTGTTTTACATCTGCAAGCACCCACTAATTCTTGTCCAAAGAGAACTAACCATAAACAAAAACTTGCAAGCAGTAAACTTGGAAAGTTAAAACAGATGCTCTCCTTTTGGGAGCTAAACTGTTCTCGGTGGTGGCAGATGACAGAACAAGGAGCAATGGCCTCAAGTTGCAGCAAGGGAGGTTTAAGTTAGATATTAGGAAGAACTTTCTCATTAGGAGGGTAGCAAAGCACTGGAAAAGTTTACCCAGAGAGGTGGTGGAATCATTGGAGGTTTTTAAGACAAAGCCTGGGCTGGGATGATCCAGTTGGGGATGGTCCTGCTATGAGTAGAGGGTTGCATTAGATGACCTCCTGAGGTCCCTTCCAAACCTAATTTTCTATAATTCTATGCTTCCCTCCTACACATGGTGACAAGTAAGACATCCAGAGGAGCAGTGGAATTTTTATCATTACAATTATTTTTCACTGACTTCACAACAGCAGCTGAGCTACCTACAGCTTTGCTCAAGTCAGTGTCAGTCAAGGAACAAGGAGGAGGCATTGAGGGATTTTTGATTCAATATGCCATTTGGAACTGACATATGCTCAGGGACACTGGGAAAGGTTAATACAGCAAATGGGAGGTAAAGGATTGTCTGAGAGTGTAGAAGTACTATGGGAAGCAGAGCAGGAAACAGAACAATCACAGGAAATGCTTTAGATATAATATGAAATATTTATCTTCCCAGTTCTTCTCATGTTTCCCTA